>NW_004524686.1:7843528-7863865 GCF_000260255.1 Octodon degus | reverse complement strand
CATAATCTCCTTGATCAGAAAATTTGGGACACTATCTAGTTACGTGACATTACAGTACAAGTTCTCATATATCCTGAGTCTTAATTGACCTTGGAAGGCTAGGGCCTAAATTTTGGCTTTCCTTGAGGCCCTCCTTTTTCTCTAATTTTGATCTGCAAACTTAGGTTGTTAAGCATCCAGAAGACAAGCTTATTGTTATTGCCATACAACCTAAGCTGTTAAGCTTAACCTCACTATCTGTCTGCATATCAAACATCTTAGGCATAATATGGAACAGGTATTTTTCATCAAGTATTGATATGTTGAACTTTAAGTCCCTGCAGAATATGATAAAAACATTTAAAAATTAAAATATATTTCAAAAATAGGCATAAAGAATTATATAATTCTTATGTTTACACATAAGTCCAGAAATCTAACCATATACAACCTTGTAGCAGGACAGTCCCACAACATTCCTTTTCCTGTCTCCTGCCATCATTCACCACCCCAGTTACAATAATTAATACATTACATATTGTCTTCATAGTAGTTTTTCATAGTACAGGATGCAGACATGATATCTTGTCTAAACAATATTAGTACAAATCTTTGTTTTGATTGAACAAAGAGAAAGTAGCTATATATCTAACCTATTGTGTGTGTGTGTGTGTGTGTGTGTATGTAAATTTGTTCATAACAAGATGGTCTTTCATTTATATCCCCATTTTTTGTTTTGTTTTTTCAGAGATGAGTATTCAATTACTGTTAAAGAAGCTATATTTGGAGAAGCTTTAAAGAACCCTTCCATAGTTGATGTCAGTTCAAATATTGTAGGTACTTGAGCAAGATAACCCCAAATAGTCCAATAGTCTATAATAGTAGTGGGTTATCAGCAGAACTGGTAATTGTCAGAAGTTGTAGACTTTAGCCTTTTACAGCTCAGCATATTATTATGGCCTTATTTTTTGTACCACATGGTTATAGTTTTCTGCTAGATGGTTAAGACCAACATAAAGCAAGACCTGTATAGCTAAGAATGTACCTTTTGTATCTGACAAGGTCAGTAAAATCTCCTCAGGTTTTACCCTGAAACCATGTATAGCACCTTGTAGATGTTTTTTCAGTGTCAGCCATCTGGATGAGTCAGCCATTGCTTGACCAATTTGCTCTCTGTGAAAGCCTGAAAGAATATTTTCTCTCTAGGTGACCCTGCCTAGTCACACTCTACATTGTTGATTATTTTCCTCTGTGGCCCCATAATCTCCCTGAACAGAAAATTTGGGGCACTGGAACTCCCAAAATTTTACTTACACAATGAACATCAAGTGAAGATCAAAGTCCAAAGAAAGGAAATTATAAAAATGAGAGTGGAAGTTAATGCAATGGAGATGAATAAAACAATACAAAGTATTAATGAATCAAAGAGCTGGTTCTTTGAAAGAATAAATAAACTTGAAAAACTCCTGGCCATCCTTATAAACAACAGGAAAGAGAAAAATGAAATTCATGCATTAAGAAAGTAAAGGGCAAAATCATTACACACCCTATGGTAATTCAGAAGTTCATCGATACTTTCTTCCAAAGACTTTTTCTCTCATAGGATGGAAAACAGAAGAGATGGACAGATTCCTATATACATATAAATTGCCACAGCTGAATCAAGAAGGTATAAAAATTATGAGCAACCCAATATCAGTCAATGAAATTGAAAATGTAATAAAGTCTTACCAACCAAAAAAGCCTCAGTCCTGATGGACTTATAGCTGAATTCTGTAAGAAATTTGCAGAAGATTTAATACCAACTCTTCTCAAATTCTTCAATGAAATTGAAATGGCAGCGATTCTCCTAAACTCATGCCCAGAAGCAAGTGTTCCCCTGACATAAAAAGATAGAAAGACCTAACCAATAAAGCCAACTATGTACCAATCTCCCAAGTAAATATAGAAGAAAAAATCTTCAATAAAATACTAGCAAACAGAATGCAGTAAATCATCAAGAAGATTATTCATCATGACCAAGGGGTTTTCATCTCAGGTGTGCAGAGATGGTACAATATACACAAATGGATGAATGCAATACATCACACCAAAAGAGCCAAAGACAAAAAAATCACGTGTACATCTCACTAGATGCAGAAAAAGTTTTTACAAAGTCTACAGGTAATTTATGATAAAAACACTGCTGAAAATTGAAACAGATGGTTTTTATCTTGCTTAATCTGATAAAAGCCATCTTTGAAAAACCAATACCCACCTTCATACTAAAAGGACAAAACCTGGAAAACCTTAATTCTAAAATCAAGGGCAAGATAAGGATGTCCACTGTCACAAATACTATTCCATGTAGTTCTGGAATAATTAGTGAGAACAATTAAACAAGAGAGAGAAATGAAAGAAGTAATGATTGGGAAGAAAGCAGTGAAATTATTATTTGCAGATGACATAATATTTTACATGGAAGATCATCAGCTGAGGAATGGATATAAATCATGTAAATTTGTATATAATGGAGCATAAATGAGACTTTTATAGGCAAATGGATGCAACTTAAGAGCACAGTCATGTAAATATTATATTCTCTGACTAGTGTGAGAAATTAAATAAGAAAATAGGATCTGAAACATACAATAGATATTGTGAACTGGGAAAAAACTGTTCAGAAGGAAAGACAAATTGCGATGGAGGAAAGAAGAAATGAAAAGACAAAAGAAAAAGACTTGTATAGATAAGATTGTTAAGATAGTTATACAGTTAGCTTCTCTTCCTTTTCAAAAAGAATACCTTGTGCTAATATTGTTTAGACAAGATACAATGTCTACATCTTGTACTCTGATTAACTACTATGAAGGCAACCACAGTGTATCAACTATTGTAACCCTTACTAACCTGTTTTGAAAATAAATTTGTTTCTTTTTTCTCTTAAATAAGCAAAGAGGATAAATACATGAATATAAGTATAAATATACAGAGAAGCATATTCATGTGTTCATTCTAAAATTAAAATAGTGTATCAGTGCTTCAAGTGCCATTCATGTCACTTTTTCAAAGATTTCACTTCAAAATATTGGCAACAATTAAGTGAAGAAATAAAAGGAGTGCATGGTCATATTTATAATGATAGAAATGTCTATAAGCTACATTAAGGGAATTACATTGAAACATAAATTAGTACAAATATTACATTTATATGTACATACAACATAGGTGTGTATATTTTAAATATAGTTTCTTGTATTCTTTACATAAAGTGTTTTAGGAAGCCTAGGAAAAGATTGCTAATGACAATTGTTATATGGCTGCCTCAATGATAGAGACTAGGATTAGAATATGTTCTAATCATTGCATATTAGTATATAGTGTATGAAATTTTATCATATTAATTTACTAGTTAATCAAAATATGTCATGTAAAAAGCTTAAAGTCAGAAAAATATAAATTAATCCAGCTATCTCCTCATTTCCTTTTAATGAGCTAACAGCAGATCAGGCTTAATGGCAGAAAGTAGGATTGGCATCCAACAGAGTCTTGACTGCGCTAATTATCTAGGCAGGCAATTAATCAGGTTCAAGAGAAGCAGTGTACACATACTTTTATACATGTGAATTGTAGACAAGTTTTTTTTAAAGCCTCTTAGCCTTTATGCTCTTCTCAAATATAGGGATAATAATATAAGAATTCAACATTGAATTATGTGCCATATTCACATCTTAGCTCTCCATGAAAACAAACACCACATTAGAGTAACAAAAAATAATTGAAAATCATCTGATTTACTAGGCTTTTATGAAACAGAAACACTATAGGAAACCAAATGCAACTATAAACTATAGAAGACCATTGATAGGATCCCAGCACCAGTTTATTTACTCGAGGGATTTCTACAGCCTATATATGCTGAAAAAGGAACTTCAGTTTATCCTTAATATGCCCTTTATGTCTGTATTTCTGAGAAACTTTGCTTTGGTGAACCCAAGTCAGATGGTGAGTTACTTGCCCTAATCCCCTTATTAATACTGAGAAGTACAGGATAAATTATTAAAGCAGTTCAATTAAAGTGTCAGCATTTTCTGTCACTCAAAGGTTAATATTTTTCCTAGGAAAATTGTTTATCATTTTCTAAAGATTTTTATCATTTTGTTAACATTTTCTAAAGATTTTTGCAAAGTTTACAGGGTTTATTCTGCCACTGGAATGTGTGGGAATAGGGCGCAGCCACAATTGTGCATTCAAAATGCAAACCCGTTTCTGTGTACATTTAGTTTTATACTGCTATTAGTGTATTTAACACATCTATATCTGATTTAGTTGTACATTTTTTACAGTTGGCTTTGTACCAAAAAGAAAGTTTATTAGAAAGAAGCAGAAACAAGGGGCTATGCATACAGCTCAGTCACACAAGTGCCTGCCTGGAAAGCATAAAGTTTCTGAGTTCAACTCCTGATACAAAAACCACCCCTCAAGGGAAAAAAGAAAGAAAGAAACAGAAAACAAAACAACCTCTCTATGTCCACATTTACCTAATATACAGAAGCAGTCTTGAAAATCTGGATATTTGATAATCTTTTTATTAGCTCATCAAATATGTATTGAGAACCTACGTATTGTGTGTGAGACACTATCACAGCCAAAGTAAAGATGATACTCTGAAACAAAAAAATCTACCCCTTGCACATTGGGGATTTGCATGTTCATTGTGGAAAACAGACAATGAACATGGAAACATATACACACTAATACACCAGTGTTAACTGTGAAAACAATCAAAGGGGATGGTTTGAACAGTGACTTAAAATGGGGATAGGGCATTTTCTCTAGTGGGGCTTTGGCAAATCTCTCCAAGGTGGTTAATACGAGCTGAGCTTTTAGCAAGGAGAGAGAGTAAGCTAAATGTGAATCTGGAGGAAGACACAAGGGAGGAAAAAAAGACAGACAGCAAAGACTGATTGTTAAATGTTCCTGTACACATTTGAATGACATGTTCTGGCCTTCAGCTCAAAGCATTCCTGCTTAGGAAATCTGAGGTGAGCATCTACATCTGCATTTGAACAAGCTCAAGATACTTCTGATTCTGATGATCTATGAGACACATTGTGAAAAGCATTAATTTATGTGCTTTTTCTCTGCATTGGGATGGATTTTCGCACAGTGAGGCCCAACACTCGTTATGAAACCTGGAGATTAGGGCCTAGAGAAATGAACCCTAACATTGTGTAATCTGAGAGGCGTGGACAGCAATAAAATAGGAAGGCCAACTGGAATCTTGTGAGTTAATTAATGAGGGGGAGAAAGGGGAGAGAGATAAAGATATCAGCCTAGGTAAGGAAGGCACTGTCAGCCACATGTCTAGGCAGACACCTTTCCAATTAGCAGAAATCAGTGAGATTTGTGAGAATTTATGGCTGTTGTAAAATCAAGCTGCTCTCTGCCTTATTTTATATTTCTTGCTGCGCGTGGGTGGACCTGAGATTATAAGTGTTGATTGGCAAAAGGACGACTTTCGAAGCCTGCAGATGTACTCAGTCCCAACAGGAGAAAGGGGTGAATATGTTAAAATTTACCTCTCCCATTGCTTCATCTCACCAGTAGAATTATGTAAATGCCATTAACTGAGACAAATGGGTAAGGAAGGGATACTATCCACATTTTATTTCCAACCCAGATGACAATAATGAGATTCACCATCTTCTAATTACTGATTTCTGCCTGTAGGAACATCTTGGCTTTTCCAATTAACAATAATTTAATATGTTATTGCTTATCCTTTGTTCTTTTTTTTTGAGCTCATCCAATTACTGCATACTGCTTTTGTTTCCTTAGCCCTAAACACTAGTTTTATTATTTTTGCTATGAGATTTTTCTTAGATCTTGTCTTAATTCTAATGTATTTCCCATTTCATTTAAAATTACAGTTAAGTGCTTTGTATTTTGCTATGCTTTAAAAGAATTGAGAAAGTATCATCTGTTTGTTATTTGTGGAAGAGTGGAAGTTACAAAAAATTTTGGCTTTTTCAACAAATCATTTTTATATCCTTATACTGTTATTGCAACAGGTATATGTAATTTAAACTAAACTGCCTCTTCCTTGAAAACCAGTGACTTCAAAAACATTTCCTTTTGCTGTCTGAGTAATTAGTCTAAGAACCATTTTCATGACTTTTAAATAATTTGGGACTCAGATCATCAATGAAATACAGTGAGTTGTCTTTTTTCCAAGACATTTTTTTTCCAATGTCTTGGAGGAAAAAAAAAAACCAATCATGGTCCTTAAATTTCTGAAGATGTCACTTTATCAGGTTTTATTAAGTAAGAAATATCTGATAGTCCTTGTAATTAGTGCCTTCCAGACCACAATTGTAGTCTATACTTCATAATTTACTGCATTCCGCCGTTTTGTATTTCGCAAATGTAACCATCAAATTCTTGATGGTAGAAAACTTATCTCATGCCTTTGTATGTCCCCATAATATCAAGCAAAAAAGCTAAGGTCAGAGTAAGATGCCAGAAAGACTTGACAGGCATATTCTAGTTTTATTTCTCCCTCAATTCAGAAGCTTCATGAAAATCCCTGAATATGAAATTGAATAAAATTTATCTTTCTAACTCAATTGTTTATCTACAACTTCATCGAAGTGCTTTCATTCTTCTGTGGGCCCTCAAACAGGCTAACTAACCTACTGATAGGGGGAAAAATTTAGAATATACACATTTCTAAGAATTTTCTCAGTCTCCATTGGAAAATCCCATAGCCTAAAGGCTAAAGTATAATTTACATGGCCACTCTATTAGTGGGACTCATCAGCTTTATTTCATTGATTTCATTTATAGTTTCTAATTGAATAGAAAAATTATAATACCGGAACAATTTATTTCAAAAAAGACAAAATTTAGGATATATACTGTGGGAAAGGCTATGGTTATTGGAATATCTCAATTGCTTATCAAACTGCCCTTCTCAAGAGATTGGGCAGACAGTTCAACCCGCTAAAATAAATTATTGCCTCATAGAAAGCAATTATTAGCAATGCATCTATGAGCACTCTTGTCCCATTTAGATTTGCTTAAAAGCTCTTCAGTTGATTTGTGCTTATGTAGGAAAATCTGTTCTCAGTGTTGACCTAGCTTCAACTGTAGAATTGTAGAATAAGCCTGGGATGGTAGAATGAATTTTAATCATATAATTGGAAGAACTGGTACTTAACCTGATCATATCACTTGTTTGTCAGGTAACCTTGGGCAAGTCATGGTCTTTGGCGAGATCTCTCTATGGCCTTTGTTCATCTCATATAATTCTGCTGGCCTGCTCATTGAGATGATTTACATGTTTTGTAAACAGCCTAACATACAGATTTTAAAGTTTGATAGTCATGTTAATTACTTATTACCTGAGCAGTATTATTACGGGTTAAGCATAAATTTTCCTGGGTGAAAATTCTATTATTTATGTTAATAAAACTTAAAGACATACTGGCTACAATCTGCTTCTCACTTGAACACATTACCCAGCTCTTTTTAGAAACCTTATGTTTGCCCCAACTTATGGACTGCTCACTACACAGTTCTTTCTCATTCTTTCAGGCTATTTGAAGTTGAGTTCAGGGCTGGGCAGATATCTCAGTGGTCCAAGCACTTGCCTGGCAAGCGCAAGGACCTGGGTTCGATCCCTAGTACCACATGCCTTGCTGGCCCAAGAACCCCAGACATGCCGTACTGGCCACTGAAACTGGCCATGGTGATGCATGCCTGTAATCCCAGCATTGGGGAGGCTGAGACAGGATCATGACAAGTTCAAGTTGTGTGGTGAGACCCTGCACCAAATAAATAAGTTAAGATTTAAAAAAAAATAAAGCCTAGTTCCTTGATAATGTTTCCAAACCATGATTACTTCTTCCTTACCTGAATTCTCAGAGATTTTCGTGATGGTTCAATGTATTCAATACCAACTCCTCCAATAATCCTTTCCTGATACTCCCACTATATCTGACACATAGATTCCTCATCTGTGCTCTCAGAGGCCCATGGGCAGGACAATTTATAGTACCTGTTCCACTTCCTATTTTAAAGGAATAGGTAAAGAGCAATCTTACATAAAATTGAATGAAATGATATTTGGTTAATGACCATGAATTTTTAAGAAATAATGATATCGGGGCTGTGGAGATGGCTCAGTGGAATAAGGGCTTCCCTGGCAAGCGCAAGGGCCTGAGTTCAATCCCTGGTTCCGCAAAAAAAAAAAAGGAAAGAATGATATCATTAGTATATTGAAGCCTTGTAAGTATACTTCTTGAGTCACATTTCTCTCCCTTCTTGTGAGGTAACTACTATTCTGTATTGATAAGAATTACAAAAATTCCATATCGTCACATACAGAAAAATGTAGAACTATAAAACATTTAATATTATGTATGCTTTTAAAAATGTACATGGAAATGTGCTGGAAATATTCTCTTATAGTGAACGCTTTTTTTTTTTTTTTTTTTTTTTTGCAGAACCGGGTACTGAACTCAGGCTTGCCAGGGAAGCTCTTATTCCACTGAGCCATCTCCCCGGCCATAGTGCAGGCTTTTACTCAAATAATTTTTGGGAAATACTTCCATGTTGTATTCTACAAAATTCTCATCCTTCAATATTGCAGATTGAGAAAACCTACTCCAAAAATCTAAAAGATGAAATTACTTAAATCTGAAACTATTCAAATACCCACATATGTTAGCTAACCTGTCACTGGACAAGATACCTGACACATACAGCTTGTTTATTTTCACTCACAGTTTCAGTCACTTGAATTGAGGGTGAAAACATGGTGGAAGGGTCTAGGAGAGGAAAGTTGCTTCACCTCATGGTGGCCAGAAGCCAAGAGAGCAGGAGATGACAACAAAAGAGAGGGGTCATTAAGCAGATACAGTGTCCATGGCCACACCCACATGACCCATTTCCTTCACTAGATTCCTCCTTCAGTGGGTTAATCCATTGAATTCAAGACCCTCATAGTCCAATCACTATGCACATCTTATATTTGACTTTTGCTGTGCATGTGTATGTCTTATATGAAGTATATGCATAGAAGAGGGCTTGTTGGGTGATAAACTATGTATGTGTAAAGCATTAGTAAACACAACAAAAGAGCTCTCTAAAGTGACTATAAAAATGTATAAACCCATCAGCATCATAGGGGGTTTTCCTGTGCCCTATGAATTCTCAAATACTTAATATGGTTAGACTTTTAAATCTGCTAGATCTTATGCCAATGCTAATTCATTTCTAATGTGCTGTGTGACCTACAAGATAGAACTCTATGGAGGACAGCAAAGGACACCCTTGTCCCTTGCTTCTATTCAGATCCATGTTGGGTAAAAAGAAAGAAACTGGTGAGAAGGGAAAAACATTTTTTTTTCTTCAGTGCCTACTCTGTGAAACATGCTATAGCCTTGAATCCTTCTTTCACCATTTCAAGTGGAGTAAAAACCTTTCCTGACTTTGTGAAGTTCTTTATTCTGAATATCAAACATTTCTGAGGGGTTATAGACACTGTAAATATCTTTTCTGTATGTGTAGCATATTCTGCCCTTTAAAAATTATCTTTCAATCAACATTTTAAAATTTTATAGAAATTCTAATCATCAAGTCATTTCCTTTATGCTACCTATTTTTTTCTGTACTGGTAACTCAATAATCAATTCAATAGTGTCTCACTGAGCTACATCCCTAGATCACTTTTGTTGTTGTTGTACTGGGATCAAACTCAGGACCTTCTTCTTGACAGCCAGGTGCTGAACCACTGAGCTGTGTCCCTGTTTCCTTCTTTATTGACAGAGCTTTCTTAAGTGAATCTGGCTGGGCTCAAACTTGACAATACTCCTGCTTCTGTCCCCTGAGTGCCTAGAACATGAGCATGCACCACCACACCTGGCTCTACAATTTTGATTTTCTTAAAAAGAAATATTTCTCTGAAGTCCTAAAGGTTGTTCCTAAGTTTCTTTTTCTGTTTTTTTCCCTAAGTTTCTTCTGATAGCTTAATAAAAGTTTTGCTTTGCACATTCGACTTTTAATCTACCTGAAGTTGATTTTATATATACAGTATGAGATAAACATCCATCTTTTTTCAATTTTATTTTAGTTAATTTTCCATCTTGCAATCCCCTCCCCTTCTCTTTCCTTTTCTATCCTCTTATTCTCTCTCTCCCTATTCCTTTCCCTCCTTCTTCTTTGCACTCTCTGCCTTTCTCCTTGAGAGTCACATCTCTGTTTTAATTAGAATCTCTCTCTTCTTCCATCTTCTGAGGATACTTGTAATTACAATTAAAGATCCACTTGCATAATCTCAAGGCTACAGTTTAATCACAGCCCCACAACCACCAATACCTTATAAGGTAGCATCAGTGAGCTTCAACAATTATAGTCCAGATATATTTGGGGGGCATTATTCAGTCATCTATAACCTCTAGTAGATATGTGAGCTTTTTGAGGATCCATAAGTTTCATTACCCATTGCCTCCCTTGTGCATCATAAGGATCAAAGGTCCGCAAATGTTTGATTTACATGAACAAAGTTTTGCCTTATTTCTATGCTATTATTTTAAACTTCTTCAAAGGAAACTTTGAAGTTTTAGCTTCTTTTATACTTTTCAATTAGTGTACAACAGCTTAGTAAATTCAATACACTTGAGGTAATATTAAACAATAGGAAAAGTTCTAGAAGCCTGCCAGCTTCTATTTCTTATTTATAATGAATTGTTTGAGAAATACATTTTCTTTCTCTGTAATATTTTTCTGCATTGAGGAAATGGAGAGGAAATAAGCCTTGATTCTGATATCCCAAATGCCCACTACTTATTCATCTAGGGCATTTCTTCTCTGATTCATTTAATGTAACTGTTGAGTTTTATTTGAAAAAAGTAAGTATTCTGTTCCTTTAAAAATTTGGAAAATTATTGTACCATGTTTTGTATCACAAGGATACATGATGATACTTAGGGTCAAACAAATCTGTTGTTTTATTTCAAGAATTTACTTTATAAATCCATCACCTTAAGAACATTCTAGTGAGGTCACAGTCTTGAAAATATTGTGTTGCAAGAGCCACTAGCACCATTTCTGTCCTTGCCAGGAACACCAGTAGGAGGGAGGATGCTAGTATTATTTCTTGTCCCCATTCAAAAGACAAATGTAGAAATTCTAAATTTTATCACAGAGCTGCTGGAATTCACTGCCATATATTTTTTAAATGGTCAATAAAATCACTGATAAGAAAAATCTTGTCTTTCCCTTTCTGCAACTCCAAACTTTTCCTGAGAAATAAAACAAAATCACAACCTCAGTTTGCTACATGAGAGTGATGTTTATATATTATAATCACTATCTGTGTTACCTACAGAAATTCTTTCCTAATTCAGTGTGTCATTTTTCTGTAAAATGAGAATACTCAGGCCAAATGATCCTGAAATTCACTTTCAGATTTGAAGGTCTATGATCTATTATTATATCCATGAAGTTCATCAATTTATCTCACCAAGTCAGTTTTTTTAAATGTCTTCACCATTCAATAAGTATTTATTAAATCTTTACTAAGTATGAAAATTTCACTCAAAAATATAAAAAAGGAGCAGAAAGGAAGTGTTGATTCTGTTAGTGATACATAATTTTATTCATTGGCACAAATTATGATGTCTGCGTATTTTTTCAAGTCGGCCAAGAGTTACCATGGCAACATAGGTTAAATTGACTATTGCCCTGTAGTAAAGTGTCAAAATCTTAAAAATTCCTCCTCCGCAACAATGATAGCAAAGCAAGAAATCCGTCACTCATTTCTGAAGCTCAGTTAGCTAAAATAAATGCACTAGGCAGGGTAATTTAAGTAGACTTCTTGAAAATTCTATGACAGATTATTTAAGGTTGAAGAGGAATCCAACGCCACTGCCAAAATAAGATTACCATTTATAATGCCCCATTCTGTCTATACAACTTCCACTCAATAGTCTGAGTTCTTGAGAAATGTGATAATCAAGAAGGTATTCATACTGTACACTTTGTTATATGAGCTAGTAAATCTGATCAAGTGATTAAAATCAAGAAATAATATTAAATTGTTAGTAATGTTATAAGAAATTTTGGGTGGATGAACACATAATATATAGGTAAAATTTTAAATAACCAGTATATCATGAGAAAGAATTCTTAAAGGATAGAAAAAAGCAAAATTACTATTTTCAGAAATCATTTGGGATTTAAAAGAAATGAATTACCGTTGAGCTGTTTATTTATTTTATCTTAAATTATGATCATTTTGTAACAACTTAGTTTTTTTTAAAACCAGAAGATATATAGTCAGTATTTGTTAACATGTTGAATTGATTTCCAACTAGAAACAGGATTAAATATTTCTGATTAGTTCCATAATATGACACATTAGCAGTCTTTCATAGCCATGTGAAGTCCCTGATCCTTCTTTAGCTACTCTCACTTTCAACTCTGATTTTATCTAGAAGACCCAGTAATATTGAAGTCACCATAGTTTGGTTCCCTCAAGGTCCTTGCATTCCATTCTCTTCGCTCATTTCTTCATTTTCTTTTTCTATCTTAAAGAAAGAAGTGTCTGTGATTTTAAGTCTAATTTATCATTGCTACCTCTTTGATCATACTACTCTCCCCTGGTTCATTCTTGAAAACATAATCATCCCAAGTTTTCTTCAGTTATGCTGTATTCTTCAGTCTCTCCCACTCACCTTTCATCCAGAGTTCAAATTAGGCCTTAATAACTGCTAAGTGAACATTTATATGTCAATGTACCTTAGATTCTCTAAATTCATTTTTTTCCAACAAAACTGACCATCTTGCCTTGTAGACTACTATCTAAAATGCCACACCCAGCCATCGTGCTCACATGTAAACTGGTGGCTGGGTGGTAGCCCATGAGTGAGCCTCTGTGGTGGTGGTGAGCTATACCCAGAACTGAGTTATAGAGGCCCACAACTTTCTCATCAAGTGGGGTTTCCATATCCAGTGCTTGCAACAGGAAGGAGTCTTGTGAAGTTCCCCTGACCAGCACCTAATAAGACAAATGTCTATTATTTCAAAACTACAAATAATCAGATGTATAATGATCTTCCCAGGAAAGACAAAGAACTATAACTGGTAGATCTGCTCATTTTTTAATCTCCTACATTCCTTGAGAAATAAAAACAGAGGTGAGTCAACAAATGCTGGCTCTCTTAACTTTGTCACTTTGTTCAATAATACTGCTCACTTGCTCAGTGTGATTTTGAGCCAGGTCTTAAACTATTCCTCACACATCAAAAAATCACTAAGTTTCTTTGTTTGTAAGGCTCTCCTATTATTGACATCTGACCTTTGCTTTGGCCTCAATTTGTCTCCTCATTCTTTTTCCTTCTAACATTATATCAAAAGCCTCGTAAGGGATCTGTTTCCATTACTATTTGGCTTTTTTCAGCTTTCACACTACCGTCATGATCTAGCTAAGTTGAGTGCTGTATTTCTAGTTAAATGAAAACGTCAGGTAAATATTATTTCTATAGCCTCATCTTTTTAAAGTCACAATTTATTCTCAGATCATTTCATCTAAATCAGAGTATTAAGTTCATGTTTGAACAGGCCAACAGCTAAGCACAGTGTATCACTAAAGAAATATTGGCACATGTACTTCATGGAAAATAGTCATGTAGGCCCAAAAGAATATGCTCAAGCATTCTGATTGAATGGTTGCATTTAAATTTACTTTAGCTGATATGGTTCCCCTGAGAAAATATACCACATTCTTGCTGCACTTTAAAAATGAACAGAATTCTGTTTTCCTTCTTTCAATTCATGATGGCCTATCCATAGGAATTACTAAATATTTCTCACACATGGAAATGAAATGAACTTGTAATTTTACTCTTCTGAATCCACAGTAAATGACTTCCTGGAAATCAGCGGCATATCAGGATATCCATCAGTAAATTTTAGTTATACCTTGAATATTCCCCAATACTGAATAGGTACTTTGTGTAACTGAAATACACTGAAAAACATATGCTTTATTGTCCTATATCTGAATTTTTCTTTTTAATTGTCTATGTCAATGTTTTTAAGGGTTACAATCCATTTCTCAACTGTATCATACATTTTACTGGCAATTTTACTTATTAGCTAATATAAGAATGGCAGAATGATTCCTTAAAATGGATTGGCTAAGATCCAACTAATTCTATATTAATGTTCAATACACCAAAAAGTCTTCTTTTAAGTAATACGTCTTTTGAAAAATCAGACATCCATTCATTCCCTCTTTAGAACCTGAAAGGAAAGAAATACGTATCTTATGAGCTGACATTCTGAAATTGTTTATAGATGCACCCTGTGTATTTGAGCCCCCATGAATGTCTTAAAAGGACCTTTAGACAATCATTGTGAAAAATGAAGTTTCCCAAAAAAAGGCTCACAAATTTCCCTGGGTTGCACCTTCCATTCTTCACTATCCGTCATACTCTGGCCCTATGGTGCCTATAATTATCTGACTTCCTCATTTGTAGATCCTTCCCATCCATTGGCTTCACCCTTGTTTGGAATTCTTAGTTGGAATGCATGTTCACATAGTTTCATTGTACCCCACATGTACTGTCATTCAACACTATGAAAACCAAGAGCAAGATCCTTATAATCTTGAGAACAGAGGTCAGACATTCTGCCTAATTTAATGGTGGCAATTCTGTAACATCAAAACCAAATTCACATGCAAAATGTTTCTGAATGTTTTTAGAAGCAATGAATAAGAACAAATATATTGTGATAAACAGGTTAATGGTATTCTAAAAAAAGGCCAAGGTGTACAGTGAGGGGAATGGTCCAGCAACATGATTGAGAGTCAAGGCATGAAAGGATTGAGTCTATACTGATACTAGCTGATGGCACTGTATAAAGTATTTAATTTCTACAGGCTTTTACTTCTCAAGTACAAAATAGGATAACAATACTTCACACAACTTACTGGGGCTGTTGTAAGAAATGAAGATAATAGAAAAGCAAAATGCTTCTCAAGCACAAGAAAATGATCCTTCCTGAAATTATAAAAACAAATAATATTTTAAAAGAAATGAAACCTTTGTTGCAAAGTGGTTAACAATTACCTAAAATAAAGCACTCTTCCTGACACTTCTGAAACACCCTAGCAGAGGTACTTGGTCATGCTAAAAAGTGGTTGCCAATTTAGCTCACAACTTTACCCACTACATCATCATCCAGATTTTTTTTACATGCAGAAATAGCCACATTTATATTTCATGTCTTCTTTCCAATACCAAGACTAATACAGTGCAGTGACATGAATAATAGCCAGTCTGCCATAGCATGCGGTACACCTCATAACATGATTCATCGATGCAGTTGTGATAGTGTAGTGTTCCTTGATTTGAAATTTTGGAGGTCTATGGTTTCCTTCTATATTAACTTTGGACATGTTCTGTCAGTATTTCAAATCACAGTGGTTTTGTAGATTGAAGGATGCTGTAAACTATGACTTTCAGACTGAATCATTCTCTTATTTCTCATGTCCTTGTTTACAAAAGAGATAGGTGCCAAAGCACAATTTACATAGTGATCAGATTCACAAAGTATTTCATTTCTTTTCCTACATTTCATTTTTCTCAAGAGATGGGATGTTTCTAAATAACAAACAAAAAACCTTTTCATTGAATAAACAGTCCGTAAAGCAATCAATGGTCAAACTGAGGGCAATCCCATCTGTCTTTTCAGCTTACTTGTAATTAAAAAATTCGAGCAGCACTTTCTGTATTTTTTTTCTTCAAAACTGTTAAGTATTCTCTTTGTTCTGGGATATCAACTCCTTTCTTACCTTATACCTGTAAATTCATGTATCTGTAGAAGAGTCAATTCACTATTTTTAGCTGTGCTAATGTCCAATTTTCACACAATTGAGAAACCTGACCAAGCACTGACCTGAAACAGCATGTTAAGACAAATGACATGTAGACCTGCCGCTACAATACAAAATGCTGGTTGTTAAAAGCTATATGTGCTAACAGTTAAATCCGGGGCTGCTTAAGGATGGAACCCACTGCAAAACTTTGGGAGAAATATTTTCAGATCAGTTTCAGATAGACTTAGACACTGAGTTCATGCTCTGGGACAATGGAGTGAGGCTTTTATGGGCTGAGGTTGACATTTCAAGTGATTGATACATATTTTCTAAGTCCTTGCCATCTGTCAAGTCAAAGTGACTTGAAATGTTTTATTGAATTAGAAGGTAAAAACAGAATTTGAAGGCAGAGATCAAATTTCTGAAGTGAAAAACTGCAATGAAAATCTGTATACTAGGATCTGGGCTGAGATACACTAAAACTTCTTCAGATATGGTACGAGATAAGCAAGCTAGAGAATAGGCAGAGAAAGATGCAGCATACATAAGCCAGAGTGCCCAGGGCTTCAGAACAGGACTGAGAAAGTAAGGGCAGCACTTCAGTTTTCCTCTCTGTTTCTTCCCATAGTTTCCAGTTCCCTTTGAAGGAAACACTGAATAAACCTATTCTCATTGACTTATAGGCAAATTAGTCAATTGGTACATAACTTCTTGTGTGCACACTCTTTTCTACATACTGTAAGAGAAGCACAAATTGGCCAAATATGTACATTCAGATTCTAATTGATTATGGGCTCTTTAGGGTGTAAAGATACATATTCATATAAAATCCACACAAAAATGTTTGTTTCATATGTCAAATGAAAAGAATAGTTTATAAAGATTATGAGAATAACAGTTTTTCATCTCATTGGGCCAATTTCTATTTTCCTTCCCTGAATTCATAACCTGGGGCATACTTTCCATTACAGAAGAATTTCCATGCTTCTTATTATTCCCTTTGAGGAGAGGATCTATAACTCTGTGTGATTGTTTTGTTTCCTTTTGTGCATATCAATTCTTTTTATTGCTAAGTAGTATTCTTTTTAACAATAATTTTATTGAGAAACAACTAGCAATGAGACAGTTTCAAAATCTATTAGTGGGACAGTTTCAATAATTAATACATTGTATATTGTTGTTTTCTTAGTGGTTATTCTTAGTACAAGATACAGGCATGATATTCTGTCCACAAACATTATTAGTACAAATCTTTCTATTCATTGAATTAAGAGAAAGTAGCTGTATATCTATCCTAACCATTTGGAGTATACAGATACAAAATGGTCCTACATATGTATACCCTTTTTTGTTCAGTTTTGTCAGAGGTGGGTTTCCCATTTTCATTTAAATATTGTAGGTAAGTGAATTCAGCAAAATATTCCAATATAGTCCAGTAATCCATAATAGTAGTGAGTTATCTGTAGGACTGGCAATGTCAGAAGTTATTCACTTGAGCCTTTTACAGCTCAGCATATTAATATAGCTTTATTTTTTATACTGTTTTTATACTTTTCTGCTGAATGGCTAAGACCAAGATAAAGCAAGACCTATATAACAAGAAATGTAACTTTTGTATCTCACAAGGTCAGTCAAATCCCCACAGGATTTAGCCTGAAACCCTGTACCTCAGGTTGTAGATTCTTTGTCAGTGTCAGCTGTGTGGATAAGTCACGGTAATAGTTTGACCAATGTGCTCTCTGTGAAAGCCTGAGAGAATATTTTCTCTCCATGTGATTCTCCTTAGGCACACTTTACATTATCGATCACTTTCCTCTGTGAGCCCATAATCTCCTTGATCAGAAATTTGGGACACAACTGAGTTACATGGATTATTTTATTTCTAACCTCCTCTTCAAATAACTAGCAATTAACATGGATCCAGGTCATTTTCCTGTTCATCACTGTATCTCCAAGATTTACCCCATTCCTTATTTTCCCTCTTATGTGCTAAACTTAATATATTTTCTAATATTTCATTTTTGTTAATTTTAATTAGTTATATGCAATGAACTGCATTCATTTAAAATGTACATATTTTGATAGATGCATAAGTGGAACCACACCCCCATTAGGACATCCATCACCCCTAAAAGTTCTGTTAAGCTCATTTCCACTTGATTTCTCCATTGTAACTCTGTGCCGGGAGGCTAGAATTTTATATATTTAGTAATACACTGTATGTACTCTGTGTCTCGCTTCTTTTATTTAGTATAATGAATTTGAAGATCATTCATTTTACTATGTTGCCATAATAATTTTTCTACATCCTCTGACAGTATCTTCAGATAAGTAATGCTTTCCATTTTATCACCAGACCTTCTTATGTGTTATTTCATTTTTTTACTATGAAAAATGAACAACTTGGCTCCCAGTGGCATGTGGTGTTTAGTAAAATTTTTGAGGCAAAACTTCTACCATTGTTAAAGGAACTTGGATAATATGTTATAATGAGTAATACAAGATGTTGGTCACTTAAAACTCTAGACTTAGCTTTCTTCATTTCTCTTCCTTTTGTATAAATCCTTCTCAGATCTATTAGACAGTTATTGTTTTTGGCTTAAAATATAGCTACGAGTTTGTACCCAGGATAAAAAGAATGTCAGATCTGTCATTTACTTGTCATTAATTTGTGCTTTTGTTATTTGTATTAGTCTCAAAGGTGAATGTCACTGAATGAATATTTTTAAGTTAGCTTGTCAATTTTGTAAGGTTTGTTTTCTTTTTCAAGCTGTAATTTTTTAAAAAACCCAAAATCAATTTACCTTGGCTTATTGGAACCAGTAATAGTTGTGATTTGCAGAAAGTTTGAGGACGAGCAAGGGTACTACAGGAAGACATCTCTTTTACCATGTGTCACCTGTGTTCCTACAAAACCAAAGAAGCCAGAGTGTGTCTGCACATTCACCATTAGTACAACTTTCTTTGGTTGCTCTTTAACGCCCAAATATATATACAGAATAGAACCACTGCAGAGAGCACTCTAGGGAATGGTGAGCTAATGAGTGTTAATGAGCAGAAAAGTGATCTGATAAAAAGTACATTTTAATTATTTGAACTTGTGGTCTCATGCACCATGCATTGTAGAAAGTAGACTGTAAAAATTGGAAGCAGGAAGATATTGTGTTTGATTTGCTTCTTATTTAACTGTGAATCAGTATTTTTAAAATCCTACACACTCAAAGTGAAAAATTTAAAGGAATAATGAATCTAAAGTCCATCTCCCCTTCTCATCTTTCAGCCCAGCTCTTCTCAGAGCTAATTATTGTTAATAATCTGTTACATATCCTTCTGGATAGTTCCTGCAAGTATACAAACTTATACATACACATACACATGTACATATACTCCTACCCTTGTCTACTTGCTTTAATATAGTTAGCTGCTTTTGCTTTTCTAAACATTATTATTTCATTCATCAACACACCTTTGATATTTTCCTACATGTAGCTACAGAACCATGCCATTGCTCTTCAGCGTAGAGTTCTCCATTAAATGGAAATGCCATGCTTTTTAACCAGTTTTCTTCATAAAAAATTGAACATTGTTGGAGAAGCTGTAGTAAACATATATGCACATATGATATGCATAAGGTTAGTTTTAGAATCAAAATTCACTGGACAAAAGTATCAGTTTCTATCATTGCATAACATACTGCCCTATAACAAAGCAACCATTTGTTCATAATTTTGTGGGTTGGAGTCTGGTGGATAAACCACGACTGTTATTGACTACTGGACCATATTGGATTATTTTGCCAAATTCACACACCTACAATATTTAAATGGCAATGGAATACTCATCTCTGACAAAACTAAACAAAAAAAGGGGAAACAAAGGAAGGACCTTTTTGTATCTATATATACAAAATAGTTAGGATATATTTACAGCTACTTTCTCTTAATTCAATGAGAAGAAAGATTTGTACTAATAGTATTTGGGCAGGATATCATGTCTGCATCTTGTACTATGAATAACCAATAAAAGATAACAATATTTAATCTATTAATTATTGAAACTCTCCTATTAATCGGGTTTGAAACTATCTAATTGATATGTTTATCAATAAAATTAATAAAAAATAATAATTTGGGGGGTTGGCAATTTGGACAGAGCTCAAGTGGTAGGCTTTATCTATGTTCCACATAATATCAGTTGGGCCCATTTATGTACATTCAGTATGTTGGTGGGTTCACTGAGTGCTGGTTCTTCTCAAATGGCCTCCTCTCAACTGTCAGGAGCCCTAGCTGTGAGGACTGTTAGAGAAGATGTAGTTAATGATTGTTAATAATCTGTTACATATCCTTCTTGATAGTTCCTGCTAGTATACAAACATATACATACACATATACATATATGCCTACCCTAGTCTTCTTTTTATCTCTACAATTTCTCTCTCTGTCTCTCTTTCTGTCGCTCTCTTTGTCTCTCTGTCTCTCTGTCTCTCT
>NW_004524686.1:7836198-7843428 GCF_000260255.1 Octodon degus | reverse complement strand
TCTCTCTCTCTCTCTCTCTCTCTCTCTCTCTCTCTCTCTCTCTCTCTACCTCATCCACAAAAAGTCAGCTCAGTTCTGTGTGCAAGGCAGTTGTAAATTAGACAACTAAGACTAGAAGATTCGAAGCTTCTTAAGTCCTAAACTTGGAAGATACAATGTCAATTCTATCACTGTCTATTGATCAAAGAAAAGTTATCATATTCCTGGATTTAAGGAGCAGGAAAAGATGTCATCTTTTGATGGAAGTTGGTACAAAGTTACATTGCAAAGATGTATGTACACAGATGAAAAAATATTTTGGGAACATCTTTGTAAACAATCCTCCACAAGCATGTGTGCATTTTTATTTTGACAGATTGTTCTAATTCTGCAAGTACTGTAGTTTTCAGGACATTGTAGGGTAAAATATAAGAATAATATAAGCCAAATTATATGAGGAAAGTCAAAATCAGTTGCTAACTGGTTAGCTATGAAGGGAAATGCAAGAATTTTTAAAAGTGAAATTTTAATGGTGAAATCAAGTTCTCATGGTTCCAGTTTAAAATTTTCAACTTAAAGAAACTATTCTGCTCTAACCCCTTCTAATGCTCAGATTCCCTCTACAAATCCATTTTTTAAAGTGTTTGAACAAACTATTAATAAGAATATCTCTTTTCTGTACTGTAATCCATTGTGATCTATACTTTAATATCTCCCAAAGGCATCATGAGCTCACAGGTGGGACAATTGGAATGTGATTGCAGCATGTGGGCGGCACATTGACTTACTGTTAGGCGGCGGTGTCCAGATAGAAGAGGTGAGTCACCAGGACCATGGCTTGGAAGGGTGCATCTCTGTCTCTCTTTCTCTATCTCATTTCTCTTTGTGCTTCTTGGTGTCCATGAAGTAAACAACTGTCCCCTTCTGCATTCCTGTGCTGTGCCATTCTGCCCTGGCTCCAGGGAACCATGGACTGACACTGGGAGCCAAAATAAATCTATCCTCCTTCACACCGTGAATGCCATACAATGTGCCTCAGTAATGCAACAGCGAAGGCCCATTTCATGTTTGGAAAGTGCACCTAGAGGAGCCTTTCTTCAATCAAGTTAAACTTTCCCTCCTTGAAACTTTAACTTCTCAGTGCTACTTCCAACCTGTAGAGTCCAGACAGTGACCCAGTTCTTCCTTTGCCATAAGGCATTCAAAAGCTTAAGCCAATTGCCATGTTCTTTGATAATCTTTTCTTTTCCAGATTATATTCACAGGTCCTTCATCTGTTCTGTATCATATTCCTTCCAGAATATTTCTTTTTTCTAAGGATAGCTGTATGCGAATATGCTCCTGTTCACCATTTTTTCTCTACCTACCGATATAGCATTGAGAATACAAAATAGTACACAAAAATGGTCTGACTAGTAAAGAGCAAATCCGAACCATTATTTACTTTCCTCGTGTCAATCAATTTTGCTTAATCCAAATGAATATTACACGAACTTTTTCAGAAGCTGCCTTTTGTATTTTACCTATGTATATTTTCAACAAATGAAGCACTAGAAATAGAAATAATAGGTGAACAATGAATTTTTAGATATACTCATTTTATCACTGTGACAGTAGAGTCTTGGAAACTCCCTAGCTTCCATAAGCGAGAGTTTTGGTGGTTTTTTTAACCATTTTTCATACAGAAGTCTTTCATCTACTAAAAATAAACACAATAAATTGGCACTCACCTTCCTAGAGAGTAGCATCACAAGTACTGGCCCATACTTTTTCAAAATTATAATTTCTGCATTGCATACTTTACAAAGGAATGGAACAAAAAATGAGATGTGCTTCAAAAAATATTTTATTTTGCTTGTAGTCCTGAGACAACAGGGACATTAATACCCTATCATTTTCTTTACATATAGAGAAAGCCTACTTGTCTGTAGTCCCAAAAGAGAAAACCTGTAATTAGGCACTAAGACTTTCACCTTAATAAAATTATATTAGAATATAATCTGTTCTAAGAAGCCATAATATGGTGAGTTTCCATTCCACAGAAGATAAAGAGGGATGGAATTTTGACTTTTAAGATGTTTAAAACAAAAGAAAGAAATGTTAACAGAACAGTGTTTAAAAAATATTAGAGATAAAAGATAATTGTACCATAATATTACCTTTAGTAGAAAAAGAGCTTTGTTGAAAAACCTTTCTAACTTTCTTTTTGAGCTCAAAATATTTTACCTAAGAGTCATGAAAATTTTCAATTTAAGGCTTGAAATGGAAATGTGTTCCCTGACCTTGGGTTAAGCTTTCCCCTAAGTCAACCTTTCCCCAAACTGTACTTTAAGAATTAGTTTTGTTCAATAGCAAATATATTTATTTATAGCAATCAAGATTGACTAAGAAATCTCTAAGGTCCTTCATTATGTTTTTAACAATACAGTCACTGTACCCAGTAAGTTCTTCTCATAAGCAAATTTTATGCACGTACTATAAGTACCCTAACCCAAATCATTAAAAAAATTGTTGAAAAGAAAAAGCCCAAACTTCCATCTCTGAAATATACTAGAAAATTCCCTCTAGGATTTCATGGAGCTACTCTCCGCACCTCTTTTGCAATAGTAAATCAACTGGGGCTGAATCTGCAGAGCTCTACTGGGCATCTAGCCCATTCTTCTCTCATTCGTCCAAAAGGACATCGTGAGAAACACTAATGCCTGCTTTCACAATGTCCTCTTTTATTTTCCTTTCTGAATTCCTAGTTTTAAGTTCAGAAAGCTTAAAGTTGCTCTTCCAAGTGGTGTTTATTTAAACTTCATAAGGAAAAGCATTTCTAATGCAGATTTAGTTTTCAATTGCTGTGTTTCTTTAATTTAAAAATGCCAAATTCATCTATACAACCAAGTGAAATAGCCCAATGCACACTATTCTTAGCTCAATCTGTCAAATATAATTTGCATAATATCACAATGTACTGATTTCAGCTGTTTGTAATATCAGTACCAGACGGAGCAAGGCCAGGAAACAGAGTGGGATGTGTCTATAGATGTTACAGTGCTGCTTTTCATTAATGAGCTTAAAGAATGGCCTCCAAAAAAGAACTCTTGTCAGAGGTTCAAATGGGTGCTGTCTAAGGAGTAGTGATTGATCTGGACTAGCCAGGAAATTAGAAAGAGGAGAGTCATAGTGCAGCAATTCATCTTTGTCAATGAAAGGAATCTGTTTCTATTGGTAACCAGCTCTCTCCTGGTTCATAGACTTTAATCTTTAAGAACTGTGTGTTTCTCTATTAATTCTCATGTGTTGTCTTAGAAAATCATTCAGTCACAATAATCCTGTGTGCTTATGCTTGGCACTTAGGCCACGTTTAATCACATCCTGTTATCAAAGCAAACTGCCAAAGGAGAGAAGTATTCCACAATATACCAAAGACTTCCTTAGTTTTGTAACATTGAAAATGACCCTAAGTTAATAGAAACTCAATTACATCCACTGTGCATTCTTGATAGCAATTTTTTCATTAAAATGTAAATTTCATGAAAATAGGAATGAGAATTTGCCCAATACCCTATCCCTACAACTAAGATGAATGCCTGGCACATAGCACATACTCATAAAAAGTTACAATATAAATTAATGAATATATATATATATATATATATATATATATATATAGTATTTCTACTATACAGAAGGCAGCAGATGCTATTGACAATAGCCAATCGTTTATTCAACAAATACTGAGTGTCTGCTGTCTTAGGAATTAAACAAGGTTTTTAAGGTATAGCTATGAAAAAGTTAGAGTATGTCCTCTTACAGGTTATAACCCAGAATTAAAACAGATCCTCCAAACTTAAGAAATAGCTACTTTAAAAACACGTTAGGAGGCAAGATATAAACGCAACAAAAGTTACATAATTTTACTGTACACAATATAAAAGCTGTCATCCTTTTTGTTTGTATCATAAGGCATACAGACTCCATCTGAAATAAGTTATTGTCCAGATTTTTTAAAATTTTGTTTTGTGAAGGCTTTCATTATCCTTACCTAACATGTTAGTGTTATTCCTTTGTTCTTCCTTCAAACTATTTTTACTTAGTATTTTTTATTTCTTGTATACTATAAAAATCAACCAAATAAGAGATAAAATAAAGTGTGATACATCTTGTTTACTTAAAATGTCTCAACCTTTTTGCCTGCATCACAAAAAGCAATCATACTTCAGTCTGTTGGCTGTAGCATCTCAGCACTTTTAATTTAGATGTAGTTACATTTGCATAACAGTTTAGCTGTGAAGCTGGCAGGAAATTTCTGAAGAGTTATTTTGGTTCTACAGAGAGTGTGCCCAGTGTCTAATAAGCAGATCTCCTGTGCAGTATTGCATTTTTAGCTTTACAAAAAAAGTACCCTGGAGGCTCATACCTTGGCAAAAGTTTTATTTTTTTTTTCTAACAAAGAATACAATTAGCAGCACTGCTTTTCCTCAGAGTGAGATGTGGTAGTCTGTTGAATTTCTGAAACCATAGTAACAATGCAAGAGATATTCAATGAAAATCATCCTTAACATTTTTATATGGTTTACTTTTGGTGATTATAAAAGAAGTGAATATTCCTAATTATATATCTGGAAGAGGCATAAAAATATGGAGACTAAATTCACCCATAAATTTGCTACCTGGAGCTAACCATGTTAACATGTTTAAATAAATCATTTTTGTTCTTTTTATGAGTGTGTGTGTGTGTATGTGTATGTGTGTGTGTTTAATAAATTTTGGAGTACATTCTACTGAGTCATATAAGCATTACCCTACATGCCTTTTTGTTTAGTTAATGGTGATTGCTAGTATATTGAAGAAAATTCTCACATGAGGATATTATTACATTTTATTACAAAAATGTTAAATATAAGCAACACATTTTTATTAATTTTATTGAGAAACAAATAGCAATGAGACAGCTTCAAAACCAATTAGTAGGACAGTTTCAATAATTAATACACTGCATATTGTTGTCTTCATAGTGGTTATTCACAGCACAAGATGCAGACATGATATCCTGCCCAAACACTATTAGTACAAATCTTTCTCTCACTGAATTAAGAGAAAGTAGCTGTATATCTATCCTAACTATTTTGAATATATGGATACAAAATGGTTCTTCATTTGTATCCCCTTTTTTGTTTAGTTTTGTCAGAGATGGGTATTCCATTGCCATCCAAATATTGTAGGTGTGTGAATTCAGCCATAGTACTATGCTGAGCTGTAAAAGGCTCAAGTCAACAACTTCTGACATTGCCAATCCTATGGATACCCTACTACTATTAAGGACTACTGGACTACATTGGATTATTTTGCTGAATTTAGGCAACACATTTTAATGAAACTCAGACATTAATTCACTCAATTTAAACAACTACCAATTATCATTCTAGTTTATCTATATTTCCCCATTTTCCAAACTACTTGATTATTACTCATGCATACTTCTTTTCTTAAGTAAAAATTGTATAATTTCTAAATGCACACAGTTACACATTTTTTTTGTTTTTGTTTGTATTTTGTGCAGGGTCTCACTACACAGCTTGAACTTGTAGTGATCCAAATGATTCTCCTGTTTTCAGCATCCCCAGTGCTGGGATTATAGGCGTGTGCTAGCAGCGTACCCCGGGTCAGGGCCTGCATGGCATGTGGTACCAGGTATTGAACCCCAGTCCCTGTGCTTGCCTAAGCAGGCTCTTATTCTGCTGAGCTATCTCGTTGGCCTTAACTTCACACATTTTAAATGCATATTTCTGTAAAGAAGATCACACTCATATTCAGAAAGTTCACCGGAATTCTTTCACAGCCAATCCTGTCTTCTTCTTCACCTTGGAAGCAAGCAAAACTGTGCCACTTTTAGAACTTCAGTTACATCTACATACATAGCATGTATTGTTTTGTATAGACTTTTCATTCAACACAGTGCCTATGGAATTGATTCACGCTAGTATGTTACTATTTTATTGCTGAAGAGTATGTCATTATATGAACACGCTGTGATTTGTTTATCCATTTTTCTGTTGATGAACACCTGCACTATTTTCTACTTTGAATATTATAACTAAAAGTGCTATAAAAATTCAGGTGCACATTTTTATATGTGTATAGTTTTATTCTAATTTTTATCAAGAAATACTTAGAAGAGCTATGGCTTGGTCTAGTTCTATAAGAAATTGAAATTTTTTCTGAGTGCTTGTACCATTTAGCACTCCAACAGTTTGTAGGAGCTCTTGTTCCACATTTCATCCTCATTAACTGTGGTTGGCCATTCTACGGATATAGGGTCATCGCATTTTGATACAATCACTTAAATGACCAGCTTCATAACATGCATATTTCTAGACTAAGTCCAGATAAAAGTCCAAAAAACACCAGTGCCATCATAATATCTAAGGCAGCACAAAGGTTGACCAATATGAGACAGTGGCAACAGGACATAGTGTGCAAAAATAAGCCATTGTGCCTCATGTCCTAACAGGCTCAGACCTATTCAACTATCAAGCTTGGCAAAGCGGAGCCAAATTCATTAGTTTAATTCTTGCTGTGTTTGGAAGAAGAAGCCATAGGAGCATCTGTGTGCACAGGAAGTGAACTTTTTGCTACATTAGGACTAAACAGCAATCCCAGGGAGCTTGTCACTGCCTCCTGTGGGAGAAACTTTGCTTAGTACCTGCACTTCAAACCTGGCTTTTTTTTTGCTGCCATTCTTGAATACTAGGGGGCCAATGTCCTGGAGTTGGGGGAAAAGAAGGCCCACAGCTTCAGAATGTGCATTGTCCCAGGTACACAGATAGAGCTGGAGACCAGATCCTATGGCTTTGAGGATGATATTGCACTCAGGCTGATACATTATCTTCATCCAGAAACAGTCAGAATGATTTAAAAAAGAAGAACTAGCTTCTAGACACTGGAGAACATAGCGCAGTTTGCTACATTGTACTCTCACATTATTTTACCTAAAATATCTTATATCTTTTTTGTGACTTATTTTAAATTTATTTCTTGGAAATATATACTTTTAATATGTATTACCATAGTTGGTAGAGTATCCATAAGGTTTCAAACAGGAAATTTGTTGAATCTTGACTCATATTGCTGCAGGTGGTATCTTGGTATACATTGTGTATAAAGGTTAAAAAAATGTATATTTTGTAATTATTCAGCATTGAGTTCTGTAAGTGCTAATTAGGTCAAAGTGTTTCATACTGTTGTTAAGGTCATCTATAT
>NW_004524686.1:7822932-7823743 GCF_000260255.1 Octodon degus | reverse complement strand
GTTAATTGTTTCAAACTGTTTTCTTCATCTCAATTGCATTAATTTCTTCTCTAATCTTTATGATTTCTTCCCATTTTCAGGCTCTGTGTTTGGTTTTCTCTTCATTCTCTAGTTGTTGAAGGTACAGCATTAGGAAGTTTATTTTTTTCCCGTTGTGTTTCCTAATGTGTGAATTCACAGATATGAATTTCTCCCTGAGAACTTTCATTTTAACCCATAAATTTACATAAGTTGTGCTTGAATTTTCATTGAATTGTAGAAATTGTTGACTTTCATTTTTAATTTCATCTGTGATCAATTTTTTGCTCTGTAGGGTTTCATTTGATTTCCATGTATTTAGGGGTTTTTTTCTGGTTTCTTTTGTCATTTATTTCCAGTTTCATTGCACTGTGGTCAGATAATGTGCAGGGGATAATCTCTGTTTTCTGGCATATACTTAAGCATGACCTATAGACCAGTATGTGGTCTATTTTTGAAAATGGCCCATGTGCAGTTGAGAAAAGTGTGTATTCATCTGTGTTTGGGTGGAACACTCTGTATATGTCCACAAATACATTTGTTTCAAACTCTGGTTCAGTTCTTTTATCTTTTGGGAATAAGGGGATGTTAAGGTCTCCTGTTGAAATTGTGGCATTGGATTAGATTTTTCATGTCCATTATGATTTCCTTTATATAGTTGGGTGCATACATATTTATGAGTGTTACTTCTTCCTCTTGGATTTTTTCCCTAACCAGTATATAGTGGCCTTCTTTATTTCACTTGATCATTGTTGGTTTGAAGTTGAGACTGTCTGAGAATAGGATTGCTACC
>NW_004524686.1:7807584-7814116 GCF_000260255.1 Octodon degus | reverse complement strand
GACCTGGGCTAGGACTGGGTCTGGGGGCTCCCAGAACTCAGCAGAAAATCCTACTCGGCGGGCGGGGTGGGGGAGGCACTGCGGAGTGGTGGGGGGTGGCCCAAGGGGCTGGGAGAGGGTCCGGCCCACTCTGCGCCTGGGCTGGGACTCTCTCTCCCCTGTCTTTGACTCCTCTTCCTTACCTTATTTACAAAGCTGCATTTCCCTTTTATCCTCCTCTTATTTTTTTTCTTTTCCTTTCCATCCCTCTCACTTCTCCTTTCCTTTTACACAATAACTTCCTATTTCACAGTATCTATTACATATTTTGGTTCTTATTTACACTTTCAGTTTCTCACACCAGAGAGACAATGTAATATTTACACTTGAGTCTAATTTGTTTCATTTAAGAGTATGGTGTCAAAGTCCATTCATGTCTCAATGCATCAGTGTCTCAAGCTAGTTCTTTTTATGGCTGAGTAGTACTCCATCATGTAAAAGAAACAGTTTTTTATCCATTTTTCAGTTGATGGACATTTGGGTTGTTTCCAATGTGTAGTTATTATAAATTATGCTATTATAAAACCGACCTGAAGGTTAAAACTGAAACAGATTGCAAGAGGGAGAAAGAACTTCAAATACATCCAAACCATCTTATATTTGACAAAGGGGCAAAACATGTTCACTTCAAGAAAGATAGCCTCTGTAATAAATGGTTCTAGGAAAACTGTCTTTCCACATGCTGAAGACTTAAACTAAACACTTTTCTATCATCATGTGCTAAGTTAAAATCAAAATAAATTAAGGATCTAAATACTAAAAGAGAAACACTAAATCTGCTGAAATTTAGAATACGTAGAACCCTTGAAGACATAAGTATGGGCAAAGATTTCAAAAACAAAACTTCCTGCAGGGCGCTGGGGAGATGGCTCAGTAGAATAAGTGCTTCCCTGGCAAGCACAAGGGCCTGAGTTCAATCTTCCATTCCAAAAATAAATAAATAAATAAAATAAAAAAACTTCCTCCAAATATAAAGACCCAATCCAAAAATGCACATCTGAAATGCTTAGGCACTTTGCAGAAGAAGTACAAATAACAAGTAAACACAACACAGCAAAAAATGTTCAAAGTTACTGATCATTGGAGAGATGCAAGTTAAAACAGCACTGAAATTCCATCTCACCCCAGAAAGAATGGTTATTATCAAAAAGTCAACCAACAACAAATGCTGATGGGGCTGGGGGGAAAAGGGAAACTAATGTTGGTGGGAGTACAAACTGGTGAAATCACTATGGAAATCAATACAGAGATTCCTCAACAAACTAGGACTAGACGTCACAAATCCATAATTTTTTATGTTTTCTTGGTTTTATAATGTTTATTTAAAATATCTTGTTTAATTTTACTGATGCAATTATTTTCTAATTTTCAAGAGATGCAAATCGCTGTCACTGCAAGTTTCTTCCATTCCTTACATTATCTGTACTTATTCAATTTCCTTTTCTTTTTTTATTTCCAACTTTCTTTAATAATAAAATATTTTCTTAAATTATAAAGGGTTAATGTAAAAGTAATGTGATGAGTTAATGTAAAACTAAATGTAAAAAATTACTCTGCTCAACTTTCTGTTACCCTTACTTCCTTGTAAGACCACAAGGAGGCTTGGTATACCATTGAAAAACTCTCAATAGATTGAGAGTTCCCAGAAAACAATGCTCCCAGAAAAAATGTATGCTGAATAGTGGTCACACTGTCCTGAAAGATACTGTTCTATGTTAAATGACAAATTTGATTATCAAATAAGATGCAGTTTCTACCTTTAAAACTTCTATACTTCTAAGGCTCCTGTCTGTTTGTCCTCTCTTGTGTGAGTATGGTCAAGTGGTCCCAGACCCGGTAATAAAAGGCTCATATTTACGTTTTAATTTGGACTCAGGTCTGGTTTCTATGTTGAGAACCTGTAACAAAATGTACTATTGTTGGTTCAACATTTTTGTTTCCTATTTAATTGATAAAAAGCTTAACTAGAAGTTCTTTGAGGAAAAGGGGACATTTTGTTTTGCTTTGTAATAGTTTGTACAGAGATTCCTCAGATTTCTAATGTGTTGGGCCATCATTTTGGCACAATCAGAAAGACTACAGGCTTTGATTTTTCAAGGTTCAATATGAAAAATTGCTACAAATTCCTTTATTTTCAGTAAATATTGCAACTTCTGTTCAATTTAATATAATCAAGTTCTAAATCCCTTTGCTATTCCACTGTTTGTCTCTTCTTTACCTTATAGGTTTGTTTCATGTTGGTAGTTATAGAGTAGCTTTCTCTTATGTGTCCTGGATTTTCCTCTTCCATATCTTTGATTTGCATGCGTCTACAGCATATTGTGGTGGCAGTTCCAGGCCAGAATACTCTAGTATATTCTATTTCAATGCCTTTTCCAATCTCAGTACTCAGTATACAGTACTGAGATACGGAGGAAGTAACTCAGTATCTCAAATTTTAAAATTCAAATTTCAAAACAAAGTACCAAATTAATCAAACACTGCTAAGTTTTTAAAATGGTATTTTTTATTGAAATCTCTCATACTAAGTATCAGAACAATAACAATAAGCATTCTGAGTTGAATGGGGCATTCAGTGTTCTGGGTAGTTGGGCAGCAGGTGGAGTTGGCTACGGAGAGCTAAGGGCAAATTACTGGGAAAACACAGCTTGAAGGCTGCAGTATATATCAATAATACTTAAAGAAAATAAACAAAAGATAAATTCATTTACATAGAATATGAGTAGAATGACAGATTAAGAGGAAGGTGTGGAAGAAAAAATATGTTACTCCAAAATTTAGAATTGAGATGATAATAAATTGGGTTGGAGATGACTACTTAATTTCTTACCAAATTAGTGATATTTTCACTAGCTATTCTCAAGAAGAAACACAATAAATCTTAAAAGCAAAGAAACTTTTGCAAGAAAATGACACCTTAGACTACGTAGTGGGGCCAAGTCAGTAGATGTTAGGAAATTATATTGAGTTATATGGAAAAGTTAAAATCAATATGTATGTTGCAGAAGATGAGAGTTAACCACTTCATAATAGTTTTACATTTTATTTCATATCTTTGAATATTGTTTAAAATTAAATAGAGAGGTCTGGGGAGATAGAACAGTAGACTAAGTGTCTGCCTGGAAAGCGCAAGGGCCTGAGTTCAATCCACAGTTCCATAAATAAATAAATAAATAAATAAATAAATAAATAAAATGAAACAAAATACTCTTGATCCAACAATTCCACCTCTAAAAATTTTATCCTAAGGAAATTAGTATAGTGGTACATAAAAAGCTATACATATGTTCATAGAATGATATCAAGAATAGACAGAAACAGAAAATAAACCAAGTGCTGAATAATAAAGGACTACTTAAAATGTGTATGGTACATGTATGCTGTAATATAATGGAATATCTATGTCTTCATCTATTTGTATATGTGAATATATATATATGTTTATATATATAAACATTCATATTCTATACTTGTTTCACTTATTGGACTATACCACTTCAAATTTAAAATAAGTTTATATATAACATGATTTATTTAAAAATAAAATAATGTATAAAAGGAAAGGCTCTATGTTCTCATGTTAATAATGATTTCTGGGAACAACTGTATCACTTTCTTCCTTTCTTTTTCTAAATTACAGAGAATTCTACAGTGAACACATATAACTTTTGTATGTAAAAAGTAAATAAACAATATTATACTTATTAAATAAAAGATCTATTTTGGAACAGGTTGTTTTTCAGTCTTAGTTTTCACTGTCTGAGTTTTCATTTTTTCTGTTTCTCTAATTTTAGTTATAATATGAACTTGATTAAATTTATATATTAGTTCCATAGCTGTGAGATATTAGATATAATTGAAGCATAAAATAGCACTAATGAGGTGATGAAATAGGGCACAGAATGCCATCTAGGTCAAACAGGCAAGTCCCATTACCAAAGCAGACCATATGTAATGGTATCCTTTCTCTCACCTAGAAAATCAAACCTTGAAAACCAGGTACCTTTGAACACAGGTGAAAAATGAGAATCATTCAAATATGTAAAACATATTTAAGAAAGCCTTTTCCAAGAGAAAATTAATTTATTGAGTAAATACATGCTAAACTGATCATTTAAATGTGAAATTAGGGCCCACAAGATAGCTCAGCTGACTAAATTCCTGCTTAGGCAAGTGTAGGGTTTGGCGTTCAATCCCAGACACCACATACCCCCCAGCCCCAGGTGCACTGAGCCAGCCACAAAGACAAAGCATGGTGGTTCATACCGGTATTCCCCACACTGGGGAGGCTGAAAACAGGAGGTTCACTATGAATCCAAGCTGCATTGTGAGATCCTGTACCACATACATTAAAAAATAAGTAAATAAATAAAATGAAATTACATTACACATCATGTGGACACCAAGAGAATAAGGGTTCAAGTCTGTAATATAGTGCACCAGAACATTTCAAAGAGCTTTTCATATACTTAATGAGGTAAGAGTACAAGAAAATATACTCTCAAAAGTACCAAAAATCAGACATAAAATGCCAAACAGAGACCCCTTTAACAATGGCATTGGCATGGTAATTCCATTTATATGTCAATATAGAATAGACAAGAAAAGGCTGTGATTAAACACCAGGGGTCTAAATGGAAGTATTTTATTCATAAAATATTTTCCTAATAATCAGTTTGGTTTGGGTCAATGCTGCTATTGTAGAAAAAAATTGCATCTAATTATTTATTTTTCATCTTCTAACCCACTGAAGTTAGAGAAGGGATATTTAATTTCTATGCAAATTCCTACTCATAATAGAGTTATTTCTTAATTCCAAATTACTAAGTTTGATTTTCCATTTAGGTCTCCAAATTTCCATATTTAGTTTTTGCAACAACTGAATTTCCCTGTTGGTGTTTGATTTTATTAAATTAATGCTTTTCTGTTCTCTCAGGATTGATTTTTAAAAAGTTCTCTACTGCGCCAAGAAATCTATTGTACCTGTGAAAAGAAATGGTGAAATGTATTGCATTTTGCATAATTTATGGAAAATTTTTCTTTATTTTATGAAAAATACATTTTCATAACCAAATAATTATATTAACAATAGTTATTATACTCTGTATTATTATCTTTAGAGAAGTGACTCAGTACAGGACATAAACCAAAAGGAGTCTTACAAATAAAGAACTAACAATAACACAAGCTTTCTTTTCAGTAGACTAAAACATTAGCATAAATGAAACAAATTAGTATAAATGTTGAAATATTACTAAAACACTAGAATATGTGATTTGTGGAAATATTTGAACTCTGTCTTTCCTACTTATCTCTCTTCCATTTTTCTCTCTGCTTTTTCTCATGTAAGAGAGAGAGAAACCATGCCATATTTTGGCTTGTGTGTCTGACTTATTTCACCTAACATTATGTTCACTAATAGCATTCATTTACTTATGACTACTTCAAGTTTATGTTTCTATGGCAGCATAGTACTCCATTGTATATAAATAACACAGTCTCCTTATCTGAGTTTTCATCTTTTGTGTGACCTCTTTGTGTGTTTTAGGTAAAACTGTGCAAGGCTTTTAGATATATTGGATTGAAATCCTTTTGAAATTGACTATAGAGGTGAAAATAATTGCTCCTCTACAGTTCAGTTGTCAACACTATGAATGACAGTATATTATTGTGTATCATAGACATTCATAAATTGCTCCTAGATTGTGACTATTCTAGTAAGTTTCCCACTTATTTGGGAAATTTGTTTTTTTGCCTTGTTACATTTGTGCTTATCCCCATACTGTGAACCAGAGTTCATGTACCCTGCCCTGACGTGAAAGAAATGATTGCAACAGGTAGTGATGGGTTCAACGAGCAATAAGATTTCCTGCTGCCAAGGACCCCTCTTAGAATGGGGAATGTTTTGATTTTGGTTTCCTAAACTATTTATTTGAGGATCTAGTTAAACAGAAAAGCCTTTTAAGAAACCTAGTAGAAGGGCCCAAATCAGTGCTGTCATCCCAGTCTATGGGAAACTCAGCATCTTGAAACACTGACTACATTTACATTGATCAAACTCACCGCAAGAAAAGATAATTACCATAGCTCCCACATCTAACATACACAATAGTCAAACCACTCTAAGTTTTCCTACTAAAGTGAATGGATAAGCACATCAAGTTACATTTAGTTGTATGTAGATTGGGACGTGAAGCTCTCATACAAGGTCACTGCTGTTTTTCTCCTAATACAATTTTTGATACATCAAAATTTAACTTCTGATTTAAACTCATGTTTTTAACGTCTATATGAGTTACCCTGAATATGCAACATTGTTTCGGCTTTATGTTTAAAATAATCTTAGGGCCGGGGAGATAGCTCAATGGCCTGCCTGGCAAGCACAAAGTCCTGAGTTCTATCCCTTGTACTGAAAAAAATGTTTGGGCTAGCCAGATAGCCCAGCAGAAAAAAGCTCCTGCTTAGGCAGAGAGCAGTGGCTGGGATTTGATTC
>NW_004524686.1:7806083-7807484 GCF_000260255.1 Octodon degus | reverse complement strand
TGAGTAGATCCTATTGTGTCCCTCTAGCAAGATGTTCTTGTCCTGGACTTGCTGTTGGCTTGGTCCTCTACTCTGTTTACAAGGATTTCAGCTGCCGGGTTTCACCTCAGGCCTCTATGCCAGGCCTGAGCTGAGTCTGGATGGGACAAGGTGAAGCAGGGGAGAGAGGTAGCTCTCCCACACACTCACAAGGCCTGGACTAGCGCTGTATCTGGGTGTCCCCAGAACATGGAAGTTGTTCTTACTCAGCAGGTGGGGTAGGGGATTGCTGTGGAGTGGTGGTAGGGAGTCCTAAGGTGGTAGAAGAGGGTCTCACCCATGCTGTGTCTGGGCTGGGTCAGGCAGGTCCCACAGGTGCAGGTTAGCCTTAAGCTCTCTCCACACAGCCACCTGACCTGGGCTAGGGCTGGACCTTGGGATCCCCAGAACCCGGCAGAAATTCTCACTAGACTTGTGTGGTTGGGAGGTGCTGCGGAGTGGTGTGGGGAGTCCCAAGCCGGTGGAAGAGGGTCTCACCCATGCTGCACCTGCGCTGAAACCAGCAGGTCCCGACAGCGCAGGGTAGCCAGAAGCTCTCCCACACACTCCTTTTTGCTCTTTTTTGAATATTTACTTGAGATTATAGCAGTAATCGATATGATATTAAAAGCAGTATGGTTTTAGAAGACCAGAATTACAGGCATTCCAACTGTAATATCCTGTAACTCAGTGGTGTCCCAAATTTTCTGATCAAGGAGATTATTGGGCCACAGTGGAATGCGATTGACGATATAGAGTCTCCCTAAGGATTGCCCCGTGGAGAAAAGACTTTCTCTCAGTCTTCACAGAGAGCAAATTGGTCAAACAATGGCCATGACTCGGCCACATGGCTGATACAGACAAAAGATCTATAAACTGCTGTACAGGGTTCAGGGTTTAAGGGTAAATCCTGAGGGGATTTGACCAATCTTTTCAGATACAAAAGTTACATTTTTTGTTATATAAGTCTTGCTTTATCTTGCTCTTAACCATCCAGCAGAAAAGTATAAAAACAAGGTATAAAAAGTAAAGCCATATTCATATGCTGAGCTATAAAAGGCTCAAGTCAACAACTTCTTACATTGCCAGTCATGCGGATAACCCACTACTATAATAGACTGATGGACTATATTGGATTACTTTGATGAATTCATGCACCTGCAATATATGAATGGCAATGGAATGCTCATCTCTGACAAAAGTAAACAAAAAAGTGGATATAAATGAAGGACTATTATGTAGTGAAAAAATATATATCTGTGTATACAAAATATTTAGCATAGATATACAGGTACTTTCTCTAATTTCAATGAGAAGAAAATTTTGAACTAATAGTGTTTAGACAAGATATCATGTCTGCATCTTGTACAATGGATACTATAA
>NW_004524686.1:7803467-7805638 GCF_000260255.1 Octodon degus | reverse complement strand
AATAAATTAAATTTTTAAAAATACATCTTTTATAGATAACTATATCGATACATCTTGTTATGTCATTTGTTTGAATTTCATGCAAATTTACAGTTATTGACACATTTGTGTTCAGGAACTCTCTGCTCTGTGTTATGATAGTACTGTTGTCCACTCTGAAACAATCAATTCACATATTTTATCCAGCTTTCTGGTTGCTTAGCCATTGATAGTAAATCTAATCACTATTACTCTTTTTAAACATTTTTACAGCTTTAGTGAAGTATGATTGACAAGTAACTTGATATATTTATGGTGTACAATGCAATGCTTTGATGTATGTATACATGTTAAAAATCTCTTTCTCTAGCTTGGATAAATGTAAAAGTCTGCAACAAATTTCATAATTGCTTGTTTTCTGATGACATCTTAAATAGTGTCTTTCATTTCTTTAAACATAATACAACATAGCTGTTTTAAATTTGATTCTGCATAGTTTCAATTTCTGTAGGTTTTCTTTGGTAACTAGTTTTATATTCTTGCACAATAAATGAAGATAAATTTAGTCATTTAAAGTGACAGTTATTAGCTCACAGTTCTGCCTGTTAGAGCTTCAGGTGAAGTTCTCTGCTTGCTCTCTAAGGCTGAAATCATTTTTTTTACCAGCCTGCAGTTTGTTTGAGAGCCCAGAGTCTCCTTCAAAGTTCATTTTGTTGTGGAAGATGTGAATTTCCGGCAGTTGTGGGAGTGAATGCCACACTCCCTTGATAATTCTCAATGTGGGGACAGGGGACTCTCACAGTTCCAAGATGTCTGCAGGTTTCTTCACATTATCCTACCTAATTTCAAAGTCTGTAACAGACTCCTTTGCATGGAATAACTCTCAGGTTGGAGATCATCAGAAAATCCAAATAAATATTTAAAAGTTTACCTGATTAAATAAGACTCACTGCAGATATCTCCCTCTCTTAAGTCAACTGATTTAGGAGCTTAACTACTTTGAAAATCATTCTACAACATTCCCTTCATTAACTTTTGATGAAATAACTGGAGAGAGGAATGTGGCAGAGGCTGAGAGGGAATTCATTCAGAATGTTGTATACCACACTGTTATGGTTCCATGGACTGCGGTTTCTATTCATTCCTTCTCATAGTGTCTTATCTACTTATGCCTATAGTTGTAATTGCTTGTCTTTTCTTTCTTTCTTTTTTCTTTTTTTTTTAATACTGGGTATTAAACCCACGTTCCTCACAGTGAGCTATATCATGATACCTTCAATTTTTTTTTTCAAACGAAATTTCCCTAAGTCTCTAAATTGTAGAGAGCTTGAACTTGTAATTCTGCTGCCTCAGATTCCTAGAATTCTAGTATTAAATGTGCTCTGCCATTTTCTTAATTTTGGATATGAAATTTGACTAATAAGAATTATACTCAGCATGATAGTTTCTTCACATATTCGCTTTTACTTTGTCAATACTAGATGCCTGTGGCATTACCATTGCAGGAACACCTTAATACAAATTTAATGTTTGTATTTTTACGGCCCACCCAACACTGTGTTCTGTTTATCTTCATGTTAAGGATAAAGGCAAGGTCGTGACTTCTTCAACCTTTCCAACTAAGCAAATCCTTGGGTTTTGACCACTGGCCGTACTACAGGAGAATATTCTGGATAATTCAGGTTGAAAGTTGGCTGATACACTTTCTAATTTCTTTCTGTGTTTTCACTGATCTCTTTCTTGAACTTTTAACTAGTTAGATACTTGGCCTTCTACAGTTCAAATTTTTGTATTTATTCCCTGTTTGCCTTTTTGCTTTAAACACAATTATACATAAATTTATTTTCTAATGTTTCATTAACTTTTTATATCTGCAAGTGCATATTTTGTTTTTCTTAAATTTTTTAATTAAATTTTGATACAATTTCAGTATACATAATAACCACATTCATCATGGAGGCTTTGTACATGTACACGATATATCTTTGTTTCTCTTTTCCCATTTCTCTCCCCTGTCTTTTTTTGCCTTTTTTTAAATTTCTTTTTCTTTCAAAATTTTATTGATAAACAGATAGCAATGAGACAGTTTCAAATCCAATCGGAAGTACAGTTTCAACAAATAATACACTGCATATATTCTTCTTAGTGGTTAATTGCTGTACAAGAGGTGGACTTGTGATCCTATTTACAAA
>NW_004524686.1:7796457-7803367 GCF_000260255.1 Octodon degus | reverse complement strand
TGTGTAGTGAGACACTGTAGACCCTGTACTAAATACATAAAAGTAAATAAGATAAAATAATCTTAAAATGTGAAGGCTATCATTACAAAATAAAGTTGTAGCTGTAGAGGGGGCTTATAATCAAGATTGGTGCAATCCTTAAGAAAGTTTTCTAATAATAGTCTTTGAATTATTCTCATAAAAATTAGCAAATCTGAAAAGTAGGACAATATTTTTTTCAGCTTAAAGAAATCTTGGAGATAATCCAAACCCAACTCTTCATTTTACAGAAAATAAAATGATACTATACCTCCAAATAAAAACAAATAATATATTAGAAAAAGGATAAGAACATGACTCTGAAAACCATGATTCCCGTGTTTTTATGAGGCAGTCAGCTGCACAATACACATCCTGCAGAGGACACTGATTAAGAGGCCCTGTAATAACATAATCCTGAACTTACTTGTTAAGCAATTATTTCCCTTCTGTGGAGAAAAAGAATCAGAACATATTTTGCATCTGCTATCATTTTAGCTACTTAAATTTAGTTCAGATTTTTATAAGCCTATTTAGCAATTGCATAAAATCAAAACCATTAAGGATGAGTCATTCTACACCCAAGCATATTTTTGTTACACAAAAGCATATTTTTGTTAAGATTAATTTATGCTAATTAAGGATAATGGGCTGACCATGAGCAATATATCAGCTAAAGTAAATACATGAGCAAGTTATAAAACTGGTGGCACTCTGTAGAACAAGCCAGTTTGTAATAAAACAAACTCCTTCCACCTCTGAGCAACAGCTATAGACCTGTCAATCCTTCAAATTCCCTAAGGCCTATGCCTCCAAGCTTTGAAGGTAGCTAGCAGAAACTAAAAACGAATTCATCATTCTTTTACAAAAATCCTTCTGGCATTTAGTGTCTTGTTAGGCACCTAAGAAGCAGATAAATCTCAGCTTCATGAAATTTGACTGTTTGACTCTGTCTCTAATGGAGATGAAGCTAGAGAAAAGAAGACTATTGATTTTTGACACCATTCTGATTCCTTGCAAAGTTATATGAATGTATTATTGGCATCCATGTATAGACCTCTCAAGCTGTTTCTTTGTGATCTTTGGACGGACATACTTACTAATAGATTTCCCAAGGAATGGGGTGGCTGTTTAATGATGAATCAGTTTCCCACATAATGTCTGCTTTTCAGAATGCAGTTAATATCCCGAAACTCTAGGAGTCCTGCCACCCCCAGCTCCTCCTCTGTCTTGCCCACGCGAAGTGATTTTAACCTGCAAGAGCCAAAATAACTTCAAACCAATATATAATTGTTTGATTCCTTCTTTTTGACATCCTTAACAGACTCATTTGGATTAATCAGGATAGATATTTCTGAATGTTTTAGATAAAGTATTAAAAATATTTTTGTATTGAGTGTCTTTATATTGCCAAAAAGATTTTTAACAATTATTCCCTTTGAATCTTAAAAAAAAAATCACAATGGAGTTCATAGCACCAGTGTTAGCACACTCATTTCATATCTGAAGAAACTGACAGTCCAAATGACTGATTTCCCTCAGCTTACTCAGATAGCAAGCGTTATCTTCAACACTAGTACCTCTATGGCTTGACTTTTCTCTAAATGAATTTACACACAACTAAGATGTTTCTATGTTTAAGGTGTCATCATTGCTATTATCACTGGGCTATTTCTGTTAATAGACATAACAACATTATTTAAATAAACTCATTATTTGTTATTAAAAAGTATTTTAAAGCATTTTATTAGCATATGTTTGTGCTACATAATATTAACATTCATCTTGGGAAATTAGTATTTATACATATCACATCTTAATCATATTTACTGTTCTTCTCCCTGCACATTCCTACTTGCCTTCCCCTCTCCCTTCTTCCCAAGACCTCTCTCTCATCTCCAGCTTCTACCTCCCTATTGTCTATATCTTTTGTTTTCCTGTTTAAATTATTTGTATTTTGTGTATTATATTAGAAAAGCAATATGATATTTAATCTGTCTGATTTGTTTCATTTAACATGATGATCTAAAAATCTACCTATTTTCCTACAAGTGACTCAAATTTCTTCTTTAAAGCTAAGTAGTATTTCTTTGTGCATGTATACTACATTTTCTTTGTGCATTCATCTTTTGATGAGAATGGAGACCACTTCCATGACTTAGCTACTGAGAATTGTGGTGCTATAAACATGGATCTGCTTGTATCTCTGCAAGATAATAAACAGAAAATATGTTATTACAAAATTATTGCTGAGCTACTTAGAATTCTGCATAGGAAAATCAAGAAGTCATAGAACTCTAAGTAATTCAAAATTCTAGAAATTGTCCCATCATTTTCTTATCAAAAGTTGATCTTCTAAAATGGATATGGTAGCAGTTCTGAGACCACATTGTGTGGCTAGACCAGCTGAGTAGCTATTCCCTCATAAGCTAATGGTGAGTGAACTGAAAAGGCACCCAGCACACAGTCTCAAAGAGGAATGGTGATAGAGAAGCAAGACTACTATTTTATTTTAAAGGGTTTAGGGACTGAATTCCAGGAGAAATATGTTAGTGTTGCTTCACTGCCAATATCCCTGAGTGGAAAGAGGGAAGGATTGTCCACTGATAGTAGACAGACAGCAGTGGGACAACACTCTGAGGGGCATTCTGCCAAGAATTAGGAGCTGGAATCATCCAGAATCCATTCCATCAGGGACCAGAAGCCACTCTTATTCCTAGTAACAATGGACCAGAAACAACGACCTGCTCTGTGATCAGCAGCACAAACAAGCAAGCAAACTTGGCCTGTGTCAAAGCAAAGCAATCCTCTCCCCACACTCAGACAAGAACTCCAGCAGGCAAGTGGAGGGACAAGGGAACCCTGACATGCTCTGCGAACAGTGTCACAATAAGGTAAGTAGCCTTGACTAGGAGCAGGACAAAAGCACACAGATGTGTCCTGTGACCATTAGCACAAGCAGGCAGGCAGGCTTTGTTGACAGTGTAAAAATGGAACTAAGATTGCTCTGTAACCAACACTTCAGAGGAGTCAGTGGTATGGCCAAGATCAGCTCTACAACCAGAAGTAATCATACTGAAGACTAGATGGGGTTACTTAGTACATAACCTAGCTCTGATTATGGAACACAGAACAGGAGGCACCACAGGAAATTTTTTTGGAGGGGTGGTTGTTTAGGTTTTCAATTTTATCATTTGGTTTTTTTTCTCTGTTCTCTCTTCTGTCTCAATGGTCTTTCTTGATTTTGTGATATTTACTTGTGAAAGAAAATTGTCTCTCTGCTACATACCCTTTGATATTCTTTTGCTTCCTCTTTCATTATTTCCCTTTTCCTCTTCTCTACCCTCTTAAACTTTCATTGATGATCATTTGTAATTCAGCCTTTCTTCCACTATATTTATCTTCTGTTATTGCTGTTTGCCTCCAATCTCTTCTTCAGTTCCCCTTATCCACAGTAAGAAATCACTCTACCAAGGAGAAATTCAATGTATACAAGCTCCTAGCTTAGGTCGGCTGTTCTTATGTAACTATAAGTCTTACTCCTAGGGTTAGAGATACCAAATTAGCAGTTAACACAGATTGTCCGTTTCTAAGCTGTGATTGATGATACTGCTATTACTAACTGTACTACTTTAACAAGGAGACCATAGTTGTTATCATCTCTTGTTCACCAGTATATGACAACACTGTGCTATTCTGAGGTCATAATCATCCTCACAGGAAAGGACCAAAGGACTGGGAGCTTAGTCAACTAGACACCAGATCCTTATCCATCATATAGTAAGAAAATAGAACCTTGGGATAAACACAAACACTAATAGCCAGATATAACTTGAAGACATATTAGAAGAATAGACATTTTCTAGAAAATCATCAATACTAGTGTCAAAGATACCTAACATAAAAATTCAAGTGACAACACAGAAAAATTAAAATGAAACAAAATAGAACATAGCAAAACTAAGAATCAATATGCAATCCCAAGACTCTAGTCCACCTAGTGCAAATTCAAGGAACAAGATAGAGAAAATCAAAAGTTATTCATGAATCTTCTAGAATAACAACAACAAGAGAAATTATGGAGAAATAGAAGACAACAGAAATAATTTCCAATAACAATGGAATCATAATGAAGAACTTTCTCAATAAATCTGGATAGCATAGATATCAAAAAAATAGTGAAGCATAGAAAAAAGACGGAATCCTAAATGCCCAACATAGAAAAGAAATGAAATTCACGAAACACATTCAAACAAAGAACAAGGAAATTAAATATACCACTGAAAGTTTGCAAAATCATATAAAATATAGTGAAGATAAAATATCAGACCTAGAACACAGGATCCCCCATTAGTGATCATGAAGAGAAAGACCTACTAAAAATAGCAAGAGGCTAAGAAAAAACAATCCAACAATTGCATCATGATGCAAATAAGAATAATATTAGATTGACTGGAGTCAGTGGAAAATTAGGAGTCAGAACAAATGACATGTATAACATGTTCAGAGAAGTAATAGCAGAGAACTTCCCAAGCATGAAAAAAATATTAACGCATAGTAAGGGAGACATACAGAACTACAATTAGTCTTAACCAAAATAAAAATATTTCAAGGCATATAGTAATGAAGATTCCAGAAATTCAGCACAAAAGATAGTAATAAACACTGTTAGAGAAATAGAAATAAATCATCTATAAAGTAAAGCCCATCAGAATCATAGCTAACTTCTCAACACAAACACTTAAATCAAGGAGGATTGGAATGAAGTATTTCAAGCCCTGAAGGAAAATAACTTCCCAATGAAATTGATGTATCCTATGAAATTGTCTTTTGGAATTAATGGAGAAATAAAATATTTTCATGAAACAGAAGAAATAGACAGATTTCCAGATATATGTGAATTAACAAAATTGAATCAATACGGTATAAAATTCTAAATCACCCAAAGTCAGTAAAAGAAATTGAAAACACAATTAAAAGCTTATGAACAAAGAAAAGTCCTGGTCTTAATGAATTCACTGTTTTATACTACAAAATTGTAGAAAAGATCTAATGTCATCACTTGTCAAACTTCATAATGAAATTAAAAGGAAAACAATACTCACAAAATCATTACTAGCCAGTATTACCCTGATAACAAAACCAGAGGAAAACCCAACTAAAAGAGAACTAGAGGCCAATCTCCCTAATGAACATCAATGCAAACATCATCCTTAAAATACTGGCAAGGGGAATGCAGTATATCATTAAGAATATTATACAGTATGACCAAGTAGGACTCATTCCAGTGATACAGAGATTTTTTATCATACACAAATCAGTAAATGTAATACACCATATTTAAAAAGCCAAGGAAAAAAAGAACATGGTCATCTCAAAAGATGAAGAAAAAGGGGTTGACAAAAACCAATGCCTATTCATAATAAAAATCCTACAGAATGTTGGAATATATGATCTTTATCTCAATATGATAAAATCTATCTATGACAAATCAACAGTCAACATCTCACTAAATAGTCAAAAACCAAAAGCTTTCATTCTAAAATCAGATAAAAGAAAAGGATGTCCACTATCACCATTTCTATACAAAATTTTTTCTGGAAACATTAGCTAAATCAGTTAGATCCGAGAAAGAATAAGAATACAGACAAGAAAGGAAGAAATTAAATTATCTTTATTTGAAGATGACATGATACTCTACATAGAAGACCCCCAACTCCACCACCACATTTCTAGATTTAATAACCAGACTCAGTTGCCATGTTGGATGCAAAATCAAAGTCAGAAATCAACAGTGTTCCCATACAGAAATAACAAACTCACTGAGGGAGATACTGGGGAGTATGTGCCTTTCATACAAGCCCTAACAAAAATGAAGTACTTAGGAATTAATCTGAAGAATTAAAGATTTATTTTTTGAAAAGTACATTACTCTGAACCATAAGCTACCTAGAATACCAAAACTATTCTAGAACACAAAGGCAATGCAAAGGTCACCACAATCCTTGACTTGTAACTATACTATAAAGTTGTGTTGATAAAGACAGCATGGTACTGGGGAAAAATGCAAAATCTTGAATGTCAGGGAAATAAAATATAAGTTGCATAAACAACTTTAAACACACTCAGCCAGCCTAGCTTTTTTATGTATTTAGTACAGGGTCCCACTATGCATATTGGACTCCTAGTGATCCTTAAGCTTTCTACCTCCCCAGTGCTGTGATTACAGGCATGTGCCACCATGCCCAGATTCAGTCACTGTCTCAGCATGCCGATGGTGGGGCCACTATGGTATGCCATATGGGGAATCAAACCTTGGTCCAGGCACTTGCCTAAGCAGGATTTTAGTCTACTGAGCTATCTTGCCTGCCAAGCCAGCTTATCTTTGACAAAGCCGTGATGCATGTTTACTGAAAGAACAGTCTTTTTAATAAATGGTGCTGGGAAAACTGGCTTTCCATGAGCTGAAGACTAAAACTAGATACATGTCTCACACTATATGTTAAGCGAGAATCCAAATAGATCAAATATTTAAATATTAAAACAGAGCCACTACATTTGGTGGAGGAGAGAATAGACAGAACTCATGAAGACATAGGTGTAGGCAATGCCTTCAAGAACAAAACCCCACCATGTGGTAAATACTACTAAAAATCAACAACTGGAATCTCATTTTATTAAAAAGTTCTTGCATATTAAAAGACCACCAACAGAGTGAGAAGGCAACTGACAGAATGGAAAAAAAAAATTAGTCAGTTGTTAGAACTGAAAACAAGGACCTGCCAGATAGCTCAGCAGATTAATGGGCCTGCTTAAGCAGGCACAGAGACCTGGGTAAGATCCCCAGTGTACAGTGTTGACCCCACCCCCAGGGCAAACTGAGACTGGGATT
>NW_004524686.1:7703511-7796277 GCF_000260255.1 Octodon degus | reverse complement strand
AATATAAATAGCCAATCCAAGGATGGCCATCTGAAAGAAATAGACACTCTCATAAGAACAAACATCAAAAAAACATGAAAAAATGTTGAACATTACTGATCACCCAAGCAATACAAATTAAAAGTATGCAGATATTCCACCACACTCAAGAAAGAATGATTATCAACAAATCAACCAATGAAATGTGTTGATATGGCTGTGTGGAAAAAGTAAACCTTCTCCACTATTGATGAAAAATGTTCATAATTAAGGTAGTTTGACCCTTTGAAAGCCATTATTTATCCTATTTGCTTCTACTCCACTTAGCTTTAAGTCTTGTTCCTGGTAAATTTGCTCCACCAGGATGGTTTTCTTTCCTGGTTTTTAACTTTAAAAATATATATCTTATTCATTGCTGTTGGTACTGAATTTGTGACATCTTGTCTTCTTTTCTTACGTATTAAGCATGTCTCCCACTCCTTCCACTTATCATGCTATCAATACAGGGAGTAATATAGTGAACTTTTTAAAAATGAATTTAAATGACAAATTAAGTACAGTTTTATCATATTACTCTCTGCACTAGCCACCTCCTAGTCAAGTGCTCTTAGACTCATTGCATAGTCTCTTAGTCCTAATCCTCAAAATGATGTTCATACATTAATACCACTGCAAGTAGTTGGCTCATGCTTGAACATATCAAGTTTTTGCTGAGATATTTCAGAGTTCAAATGAATATTGAATCAAATTGGTTTGCGGACTTCTCATATCATTTAACTTGGTTGTTAAATGAAATAGCTGTACTAAGTAGGTAGATAAGTTGATAGATAGAACCCAGATCCCCTCATGATTACTTAATCGTTACCACTCAAGCACAGAAGCGTCTCCTATATAGATGTATTTGTCAGGTCAGAAATATCATTCAAAGGTACAAGAACATGCCTGGCAAGCACAAGGTCCTGACTTCCACTCCTGGTATCATTAAAAAATATGTATTTGGCACATGGTTTCTGCAGTATGTTCAGTTGTAGTTCTTATTTGGTAGAACATTCAGGTACTAAGCACAGAATAACTGAGTAAAGTGATTTAAGACAATAGAGACTTACTACCTGGCTTGAAAAGTATGCTATATCTAGGTTTTCCCTTAATGGCATTTTTACAATTATTTTGGCTTTCCCTTCATAACAGAAAAATAGCTTTCAGAAGACAATATATCATGTTGTTGGCAAACATGACAGAGTGGGAAAAAGAGTTTGCTCTTATTATATTTTCTGCTAGTCAATAAGAAGAAATTCTGCAGAAGCTCTTTTCCTTGCTTCCTTGGAAGAATTCTCCTTATATTCTTGTTTTTAATTTACTTATTTATTTTATTGAGAAACAAATAACAATGAGATATTTTCAAAACAGGCTAGTAGGATAGTTACAATAAATAATACATTGCATATGGTTATCTTTGTAGTAGTTATTCATAGAACAAGATGCAGACATGATATTCTGTCCAAACACTATTAGTACAAATCTGCTCATTGAATTAAGAGAAAATAGCTGTATATTTATCCTAAATATTTTGTATATACAGATACAAAATGGTCCTTCATTTCTATCCCCTTTTTTGTTCAGGTTTCTTCCATAATTTTATTGAGCGATAAATAGCAATGAGACACTTTCAAATCAAATTGGTAGGACAGTTTCAATAATTAATACATTGCATACTCTCTTTCAAGAGGTTATTTTCTGTACAAGATGCAGACATGATATCCTATTTACAAACAGTATTAGAACAAATCCCTCTATTCATTAAGAGAATGTAACTATATATCTATCCTAACCATTTTGAATACAAAGATGCAAAATGGACATTAGTCTGTATACCATTTTTGTTTAGTTCTGTCATTTGAATATTACAGGTGTGTTAACTTAGCAAAATATTCTAAAAGTGTCCAATAGTTCATAATAGTATTGGATCTTCGGCTTGACTGGCAATGTCAGAAATTGCTGACCTGAGTCCCCTAGAGCTGAACATAACACCATGGCTTTACTTCTTATACTTTGTTTTTATATTTTTCTGCTGGATGGTTAAGACCAAGATAAAGCAAGACCGATGCAACAAGAGTTGTAGCTTTTGGGTCTGATAAGATCAGTGAAATCCTCTCAGGTTTTATCCTGAGATCCTGTAACTCAGACTGTAGAACGTTTGTCAGTGTCAGCCATGTGGATGAGTCACGGCCATTGCTTGGCCAATGTGCTCTCTGTGAAAGCCTGAGAGAATATTTTCTTTCCATGTGACTCTCCTTACGCACACTCTACATCATCAATCACCTTCCTCTTTGGCCCCATAATCTCCTTGACCAGAAAATTTGGGACACTATTGAGTTACTTGACGTTACAGTACAAGTTCTCATATGTCCTGAGTCTTAGTTAACCTTGGAAGGCTAGGGCCAAAATGTTGGCTTTCCTGCAGGCCCTCCTTTTTCTCTAACTTAGGTTGTTAACCCTCCAGAAGAGAAGCTTATTGTTATTGTTCCATGTTACGCCTAAGATGTTTGATATTCAGACAGACAGTGAGGTTAAGCTTAACAGCCTAGGCTGTATGGTAATAACTTATATTCTTTTTTTAAAAAAAATCTTATATGCTCACCCTTAAACAGATCCCTGTCAAGAGAGTAATGGGATTGCCATGTTTGTTTTAAACTGGGGATATACCTATCTTCCCAGAACATACCAGTATTTATCCTGCAGAGAAGTGGGTTGCTTAAGGAAGATAGCAGGGGATATGGCTGCAGGAGGGAAACACACAGGTGGTTGTCAGGAAATAGGTTGGCCTTTGACTCACAATCTTCAAACCTTAGCCTCTTGAGTAAGGCTTATAAGGATGTACCATCACACCTGGCTAGTCCAGTAATTCGTTTGAAGAGTTCCATATATTAGAAATTTCAACTTCTGATGACCTCAAATCTGCCTTCTTCAACCATTTATTCATGAGCTTAAGTTTGGGACTACCTGGAATTTATTTAACGTCTTTTTAAAAATCTAGGCAGTTTCTTTTCCATGTGACAGCCTGCAAACATTTTTAAATTGTCCTTGTGCACCCTTATGTTTCCCCTTCTTGATATTATCTGATCAAGGTCCTTCACGGTTTGTAGTCCTATCACCACCCCAGTTCCTTTCTTATACTGTCAGCATGCTCTACAAGCGGCCCATAGAAAATAATGAAATTCTCTTGAGTGTGTTAACAATTTCAAACTAGAGTGTCTAATCTCTCTCACTGAAGATACTGAGTATGTCTTATGACAATCTATTCTCATGAATTTATTGAAAATACAGGCTTCTACTGAACATGTATTCAGTATACTTAAGAATTTTTGTGTTCCATGTGCTAATATTGAGTCTGATTACATCCTATGAAGGAACTTATTTTATTGTTTGTGGCATTTTTACAGAAGGGGTCAAATTTGAATTTAAGATATTATATTGATTTCTCTTGAATTTCACCATGTTAGGTGGAGTTGTCTCTTTTGTTAACCTCTGATATTGCTTTTATACATTTTAGTGTGGTAGCTGCTGAAACTTATTTTAAAAAAGGGAGTTCAAATTTTGTTTATATTGCTGTTTTCAAGTGGGGCTACAGAGCAGTGTCACCCAGAAAGCTAAAAACAAACATTACAAAGTCATGATGTTTAACACTCATCCTTAAATTAAAATTATTCAGAATCTCTAGAGATGTGTCTGATGATCATTGTTTTTAAAATTCCTCATATTCTTACAAGCACCCAGGATTACTGATAACTGCTTTATATTAACACAAGGCTGAGACTTCTGGTTAACATAGAAAATAATTATCTAACTTTAAAGCTATAGATTAAGATAATAGAACTAGCATAGTTCTCTTGGGTTCAGATGTCTATAATTTTTTGTATATTTTAGATGTAAATTAGAAAGTACATACATTTTCCATGCAACAATGTAATCCCTTTCCATCCTCATGAATGTGTTATTAATATTTTTGTATGTTTTCTTTACCATGACTATGCCATGAATTCTCACCCCTTTTATATATTTAATCATATTGATATTAAACCAAAATATTTCAGGTGCTATTTTTGATGCATCATAGTTATTAATTTAGTAAATGTATATTTTTTCCAATAAAGAAATGCAACAGACATTCTGCACTCATTTCCCCTTCATTAGGTATTTATGATGGTTGTTTTAAACATTGCCACATTGGACACTTTCATCCATATAACATTTACTACATTTTGAATAATTTCCCAAGCACAATTCCCAGAAGTGGAATTAATTGGTAAAATAGTATGAATATTTTATTGCATATTTTAAATTGCTTTCCAAGAGTTATATAAAATTTGAAAGAAATTTTCTACAAATAAGAATTCTGATTCTGCTACACTGTTGCCAGATTTAGGGCATACAATTTATTTTGCCTCTGAATTTACAAAATGACCTTATATTGCTTCTGTAAAAAAATCTCTTTCTTAGGTTTTCAGCAAAGTTAAGTGTATGCCTGGTTGCAATTATTTTTCCAAGCATTTATTTATGTATTTATTGGAAGTAAAAGGATGTGATTGGGGGAAATAATAAAGCTACTCCTATTGTAGTCATGTATGGTCAAATGATAACGTGGCATGATCTGATGATTCCTTAAAAATTATTTCCATTTAAGGCTTTATATTTCTATTCTCAAGGCTGAAATTAACGCTGGTCCTTCCAAACTCACTCACATGGACCAATGGCAGCGAGATCTGCAGAAGCCCTGGTCAGCCTGTGGTAAGTGTGAGGGAAAAAGGAGATAAAGGGAAAGAGGAAATCACCTTTCATTCTCTTATTTTGTAATACATAGAATATTCAAAAGAATATGACATGATCAAATGTACACTCTGGTTATACTGCACTACACAGAAAAATCTTACCTTATTGGCTAGTATCACTGCTCAGTGGAAGATCTCTTGCCTCTTTTGCATCTGGATTTGAGATAAAGTCCCAGTGCTGCCAAAAATAGCATCTCAAAAACATGGATAATCATATAAATAGTAAGAAGTGCTTCTTGTTTATCTTATGTGAATCTTTTCAATCTACCTTCCAGACATTATTACCCACAATTAGATAATCTGTGTGTGATACCTAGAAAAATAATATTATACTATACTTTTGGTTCTTTTCCTCTTTTCACTCAACATTGTGTTGTTGAGATCTGTCCCAGTCAGTTTCATTAGTTGTTACTACTAGGTAATACCATACACTTTGCATATTCCTCATTTTACTCATATACTTAGATACTTCCACTACTTTGTCTTTTCTAGCAGTGCTGCGAAAAGTGTAGCCTGCATATCTTTGGGTGTCTGTACTTGAGTATTTCTAAGTTGTATTCTAAAGAGTGGAATTTCTGGAAACTGGGAAATGTACATTTCAGTTTTCATTAAAAGTTTCCAAATTTCTTTTCATAATGGCCATAGCAATTTATACTTCTGCCAAACATAACTAAGAATTCCAAAATTCACACAATCTCTCTGCACTGAATCTTATTTATCCAGGTTTTAAAGTTCAGATTATGTGATAAGATAATATGCTATTTCACCAAACATATTTTAAATTGCTAATAAATTTTAATCATTTTATTAGATTCATTATACATTTTGTTCTTCTTTGAAGTTTTTCATATTATTATTCATTTTCTACTATGCAGGCACTACTTTTATCTTGTCCATTTGCATTAATTTCTTGTACATATATACTAATTATTCTCAAAGAGGGGACCACTCTTGACATAAGATATTTGTGTAGTTCAGTTGTCTCAATGATGGGACAGCATTATAAGGCTTTCATGAGTGAGTACCAGAAATGTCAGGTACGCCAAATATTAAAAGAACATTAGATTATCACTCCTAACTTGCAAATATTTTGTCAGATATTCATTCAAGTAATGAATATTTCTAATATAAATTACAATAGGTTCCAAGTTGATATAATTGAAACATAGGGGTGTTCTTTTTTATACGAATTCAACTCACTTTGGGCCATATTTTTCTCTTTTCTACATTTCATTTTATTTTTTAATGAGAATAAAAATAGTTTAAAAACATTACAAATTATACATAATTTCACTAAACAAGATGCTATTTAACATAGGTTTGTTTAGAAAAATCAGTGGACCAAAGGCAAGAAGGCTAAAGAATCTATGACTCTGGAAAACATAAGTGTATTACTTCACACTTGTAGCTGGCCCTATTGTAGTGATTTTAACTATAAATTCAACTATCTCACTACTCTTCGTCTTATTGTGCCATATTTGAGAAGAACATTTCCATTTTGAACAAGTTTGAGAGGCATAGATCTTATTTCATTTACACAATATGATAAACCAGTTTTTGTAATTTCATATGTTAAATAATACCATTGATTTTTTGACTAAAATTTGTAATATATTTTAAAATTGGCTAGAGCAAGACTCTTGGTTGGTTTATTTTTTCACGATAAATTTTTTTGGAATATTACTTTTTCTATACATTTTTTGAGTGCATAATTATCTCTAAATCAAAACATTTTTGTTGTAATTTGCTTAAATCTGTAGATTATCTTGAATAGAAATATATATGATATGTCATATTTTCCACTTACTCTGGTATTGCTGAAGTCTTATAAACATTTACATTTTCTTCATGAAATTTCTATGCTTATCAGATAAATGAGATGATTTAAAGTATTTAGATAATTTGTAGCTTTAGAGAATTTATACTATTGTCCAATACTGTGAATTATATCTTATTTGTGTTTTATTTACTACCTAATTGTTATTGATCTAGAGAAATACAATTTTCATATTGATTTGTGTTAGACAGTCTTTTCAAATTCTTCAGTTACTTGGGGATTCTCTTTTGTGTTCCATGTAAGCTATAACATTCTCTTATACATAACAGTAATCGTATCTGTTTGCTCTTATTCCCTCTATTTTCTGCATTGAGCAGATTCATCCAGCACAATTTGTTGTAACAGGATATATACGTATATAGTTTTTCTTTTTTATTATGCAAAATCAGGAAAAAAAAGAACACAAGGCTTATGGTGAAATGGGGTTATGGCTACAACTATCAGAAGCTTCATCATAGATGCTTAGAAAGAAAGAACATTAAAAAGAAGGAACTTAAGAAAAAACACTATGACAATTTGCACAAAATAAGTGGTTGAAAAATACACGCATAGTCCAATAAGTGTGGCACTTTACATTGAAAAAGGCTTGAAGCAAATTTGTGGATGTGGGCAGTAGAAGTGTTCCAGCTTGTGAGTTCTTGTAACAAGAGGAAGACTATTGGGGTGAGACCCTCTTCCACCGCCTTGAGACCCCCACCACCACTCCGCTGCACCCCCCACACACCCCCACACACCCGCCTGCCTAGTAAGAATTTCTGCCCCTTTCCTGGAAACCCCAGACCGAGTCCTAGCCCAGGCCCGGTGAGTGTGTGGGAGAGCTTCCTGCTAGCCGGCACCGGCAGGACCTGCAGGTCCAACACCAGGAGCAGCATGGGTGAGACCCCCTTTCACCCTCCTGGGATCCCCCCACCACTACGCAGCACCCTGCCCGCCAAGTGAGAATTTCTGCCGCGTTCTGGGGACACGCAGATCCGCGTGACGGTTACAAGCAGAAAGCGTGCAAGGAAAGGGCTGAGGGTAAAAAACCCCTCTCAAAGGCAAATTTCTAGTGAACTAGTTCCTCCCAGAAGACTACCTTCCTAAGGTTTCCACTACGTCTTTGTACTGACACCAGTCAGAAATAAAGTGTTCAACATGCGAGCGTTTTTTTCTATTTTTTCCTTTTTGTTATTTTTTATTTTAGGGAAGGGTTTACAGGGTGTTCAGGGTCTCACTACTAGATCGCACTCGTAGTGATCTGCCTGTTTACAGCCACCCAAGAGCTGGGATTACAGGCACGTTCCACCACCCAATGTCAATCGCCATCTCAGCGCACCCCGGGGGCAGGCCCAGCACGGCAGGCCCGGGGATCAAACCGCTAGCCCCTGTGCCTGCTTGCAGGCAATGTGAGCCTTTTGAAGAAATTCTAAAGACTCACATTGCCTGCTTGCAGGCAATGTGAGCCTTTTGAAGAAATTCTAAAGATATGAAACTCTATATGTTAAACAAAATTTTTCAAGATTTGGACAGCAGAGAGCTCACTGCTTCATGAAAATGTCCTGTACACAATGCACAGAACTGGAATCCAAGTAGAGGATAGAACTGTCCTTGAACGGAGGAGGCAGAAATCCTGTTTCAGCAATGCTGAGATGGCTGGAATCCGGGGCAGGAGAGGAAGGAGCTCCACAGAAGAGAGCCACAAGTCAGAGGAAGATCATGCATAATTACTCGACTGGCCTCTCTGGTCAAAATGCATGATGCTCTTATGACATTAAGAGGGGAAAAAAGGTACTAGAGGTAAACCAGACCTGGGAGATATTGGAAATGTGACTTATCTGGCGTGCAAAGTCCTAATGAACACTCCTGTAGCATCTGATCTTTCAGCTGAGACAACAGAAGGACTGTGCCGTAAGATTAATAACTGTACTATGACTGACACTAGATCTACTCTAATATAGAAAACAAAACCCTGACAAGGGTTCAAGGGTAATAAAGTGGGAAGCTGAGTTCCAATAACCAGCAGGAGTTTTGGAGATACTGTAGAATTTCCATAGTCCTATAGATTTTCTTATTACCAAAATATAAACCTAAGAAAACACAAGATGGCTGGCCATTAATTAGAAGTCAACCTTGGGCAAGCCAGAAAGCTCAGCAAATTAAAGAACCTGCTTAGGCAGACCCAGGGTCAGGGTTTGATCCCTCCGGATGTGCAGTACCAGCCCCACCCTCAGTGCACGAGAAGGCGATGGAGACTTGGCCTGGTGGTGTGCGCCTGTAATCCCAGCGCTTGCAAGCCTGAAAACGGGGGCAGGGGGGAATCACTACGAGTCCAATCTGGGTAGAAAAACCCTGTAGATCCTATACTAAATACATCGAAAATGTGTCAACCCACTTTACTTTCTTGTTGCTAAGGCACAATACCTGATGCTCACAATTTAAAGGTGGTGAGGGTTATTTTGGCTGTTTGTGCAAATTGCAGTCTAAAGTTGGCTGGCTCAAACCAGAGAGTCATGGCAGAGGGGCATGGTGGTGCTAGAAAACAGAACGCTGTCAGAGGAGGGAGGGACATAGACGCCCTCTGCAGGCCACACTGCCAGGGACAGACCTTTTCCAACCAGTTTCACCCCCTAAAATCACATTTAGCTATACACTCCTCAGTGGATTAATGCACTCATGTCTCACTGATTATCCAATCACCCACAAAAGGTCTATTTATGAGCATACAATGCTTTGAGGGGCCATTTAAAGACAACTCTTTTAAGGTACAATAAAATATAAAATGTTTGAAAACTCCTCATGGAGATTGGAAGAGAATTTGGGGACTGAAGGAGCTAGGAGGGAAGGGAGGGGAAAGGAGTAAAACGGCTCAACATGCAATATATATTGGTACCTATTCCCCACACTGAAAGTATTTATCACCTATTACAAACATACACTAATAAAAAGGAAAAATACAAAGGTGTTCATGATTTAGAAGTTAAATAAAATGTATCAACGGACATAGTGTACAACCATGCCTGGCTTCATTAAGGATGAAACATATTACCTGGAGAAAGAGACTTTAGTTCAGTCACCACGAGGACACAGGTGAGCTGCTAGTTCAGCACAAGAGAGCTTCAGGGAAACAGGAGTGAGATGAGACCTCTATGGTTATTTATTTGTAACTCATGGATTTGGGAACAAAGATATAAAAGTAAAGCATTTGCAGCATGTTGTACAGGAGATTGAGATAGCTAACTACACAACATATGGCATGCTAGTTTAAGAAATCTTGTCAAGGCAGAATGGACACAATGGCCAAAGCAAACATCTCTCAGAAGAAACTGCTTTTATTTATTTATTTATTTATTTATTTATTATTTTATTGTTTTAAAAATTCCTTTTACTTTTGCTGAAGATTCTGCTCTGCACGCTCACCATGCAGTCCAGGAGCCTTGAACTGTTGTTTAGAAACTCCTCTCCTTTGTTGCTTTCACTTCAAACCCTCATGGGTCTGGAGACTCCCCACAATATCTAATAATAGATTTTTACATACAGAAATAGGAAAATGTAACACATTTTGAAGAGCTGAAAAAAAAAAACTGTTGTTACAAATTGACCCACTGATGATCCAGACTTTGGATTGTAAGGAAAGACTTTAAAGAAGGTTTTATAAAAATGTGTAAAAGAATTAAAAGCAAATGTGCAAACAGAAACAAAAACATGATTTTAATGAGTGAAGAGGTAAAGAACTTTGGGATAGAAGTAATAACATAAAAAATAAATTCTCCCTGGTAAGTGTGTGGGAGAGTTTCCTGCTACCCTGCGCCAGCAGGACCTGCTGGTCTAAGCCCAGGGGCAGAGTGGGTGACACCCTCTTCCACCCCCTTGGGGATGCCCCACACTCTGCAAAACCCCCCACCCTGCATGCCAAGTGAGAATTTCTGCCGCGTTCTGGGACCTCCAGATCCAGTCCTAGCCCAGGCCCAGGTGAGTGTGTGGGAGAGCTTCTGGCTACCCTGCGCAAGCGGGACCTGCAAGTCTGAGCCTAGACGCAGCATGGGGAGACACTCTTGCACCCCTTAGGAACCTCCCCACCACCCTGCAGTACCCACCACCCTGCACGGCAAGTGAGAATTTCTGCCGCTTTCTGGGGACCCCCAGATCCAACCCTAGCCAAGGGCCAGTGTGGGAGAGCTACCTCTCCCCCCAACTCCAACTTGTCCCCACCAGTCTCAGCTTACAGGTCTGGGGTTAAACACTGCAGCTGCAATACCTGCAGAGAGTATGGGGGACAAAGCCACCCAGCTAGTCCATGAGCAGAACATCTTGCAAGAGGGGCACAACAGGATCACTCCCAAGGGCAACAGCAGGAAGGAGCTGAGCAGAGCAGCCAGACACAAGCCAGGCACAGCTGGATAAATCCAAACTCTGTAGATCTGCACCTGAACTTCAGTAGGTGCTAAGGTTACAACTACACCAAATCTCTACAACAAAGGTCAGAAGACAGTGCTACACAAAATGACAATGAGAAGGAGCAAAATGCAATCTCAGACCCCAAGACCACCCATGACAAGTGCAGAGGACACTAAAACAGAGCAAATTGGGAACCAAAGAGCTGAAATCAAAAAATCAACAGCTTCTGAAATAAAGAAACAACTGCAGAAAGACGTAGAGGAATGCAGATTGGAAATGAAAAAAGAAATCCCTGAATTAATAGGATCTGCAGTAAAGAATCAAATGCAGAAACATACGGAGGAAACCCAACCCCCACCCAGAAAAAGTACAGAGGACAATAGCTCAGCTGAAATGTATAAATTAATAGCGTCCATAGAAAATAAGCAACAGCAGAAAGCTATAGAGGAACTCAGAGAAGAATTCTTTTCTGAAATAAAAAAAGAATTCTCTTAGCTCATAGTATCTGAAGTAAAGAATCAAGTACAGAAACATAGGGAGGAAAACTAATCTGAAGAAAACACTGCAGTAAAAGAATTTATAACTGCTTCTAAAGAAGACATTGATAAAAAAATACAGGAGATTAGAAAAAGATGTTGAAGCCCCTACAAACACACTAAAGAAGCTTATCTGTGCCAAACGGGAAAAACATACTCACTGGAAGAAAGATAGTCTCTTTAACGAATGGTGCTGGAAAAACTGTCTCTCTACATGCCGAAAACTAAAACTTGACCCAGGTCTATCACCATGCACTAAGCTAAAGTCAAAATGGATTAAAGATATGAACATTAAAAGAGAAAAGCTAAATCTCCTGGAAGAGGAAGTAGGAGGAGCTCTTGAAGACATAGGGGTAGGCAAAGAGTTCATGAACTAAAATCAAATTGCATGGGAAACACTTGAAAGAATTAACAACTGGGACCTGCTCTTATTGAGAAGTTTTTCCATGTCAAAGGAAATTACGAACAAAGTGAAAAGACAACCCAAAAATTAGGAAAAAATAATGGCAAATAAGTACTCAGACAAAGGTCTGTTCTCTAGAATTTATAAAGAACTAAAATCACTAGGGCACCAAAATTTAAAGATCCAGTCCAGAAATATGCATCCGAGATGGACACACACTTCTCAGAGGATGAAATTAAAAAAGTGAATAAATATATGAGCAAAAGCTCCACATCACTAGCCATGCAAGAAATGCAAATTAAAATATCATTGAGATATCATCTCACCCCAGAAAGAATGGCTATCATAAAGAAATCACCCAACAACAGATGTTGGAGAGGCTGTGGGGAAAAAGGAACACTTCTCTACTACTGGTGGGAATGTAGACTGGTGCAACTGTTATGGAAATCAGTGTGGACACCTCTTAGAAAAGTTGGAATGGAAATCCCATTTAAACCAGCTATTCCTCTACTGGGAATTTTCCCAGAGCATCTGAAAATATGATATCATAGTGATATATGTGTGCCTATGTTTGTAGCAGCACAATTTATGATAGCCAAATCTTGGAAACAACCAAGATGCCCATCACCTGAGGAATGGATTAAAAAGATGTGGTATTCTTATACAGTGGAGTATTACTCAGCTATAAAAAATGATTAACTCAAAGTCTTTCTATTGAAGTGGATGCCACTTAAAGATATACTCATAAGTAAAATAAACCAGACACACATTTGTAAATATCATAGTTTCCCTAGTATAAGAACTCAAAAGAAGAAATGCAAATAGAAAGGTATGACACAACTAAAAGGAAAGCAAGAACTTGAGGACCAGGCAATGAAAAGAGAGCAAAGAGAAGAGCTAGGAAACATGACAGTGGCAAGCCATACAGTTATATGCAGAAGATGGGTAAGGCAATGGTCCTGAGAATCTTCAGAAGATTTTTGAATGTAGCAGTTAATTGGAATGATTCTCACTCTGACAATCTATATATGTGAACTAAGCAACTGCACTGAATATGGAAATTTATAATAGGAGGTTAATGCTTGGAGTGCCTGTCATTTTGGTCTTCTGAATATGGGCTGCTTGTCATGACATGCCAGTTGCTGCTATGCTGTCTCTCAGGTAGATGATTGGTCAAAAAGAAGGAGATTTTGAATGAAGGCAGGAGACAGGAAAAGGAATGTTGTGGGACTGCCGTGCTACAAACTTTTATATGGTTAGATTTCTGGACTTATGTGTAAACATAAGAATTATATAGTTCTTTATGCCTATTTTGAAAATATGCTTTAATTTTTCAAATATTTTTTCATCATATTCTGTAGGAACTTAAAGTTCAACATATAAATACTTGATGAAAAATACCTATTCCATTTATGCCTAAGATGTTTGACATTCAGACAGATAGTGTGGTTAAGCTTAACAGCCTAAGTTGTATGATAATAATAATAATAAGCTTCTCTTCTGGAGGATTAACAACCTATGTTTGCAGACCAAATTAGAGCAAAAGGAGGGCTGCAAGGAAAACCAACATTTTGGCCCTAGTCTTCTAAGGTCAATTAAGACTCAGGACATATGAGAACTTGTACTATAACATCATGTGGCTCAGTTTTGTCCCAGATTTTATGATCATGGAGATTTTGGGCCACAGAGAAAGGTGATCAATGATGTGGAGTGTGCCTAAGGAGGGTCACATGGAGAGAGAACATTCTCTCAGGCTTTCACAGAGTGCAAACTGGTCAAGCAATGGCCATAACTCATCCACATGGCTGACACTGACAAAGGATCTACAATCTGAGGTACAGGATCTCAGGAAAAATACTGGGGGATTTGACTGACCTTATCAGATGCAAAAGCTACATCTCTTGTTGCATGGGTCTTGTTTTGTCTTGGTCTTAACCTTCCAGCAGAAATGTATAAAGGCGAAGTATAAGAAGTAGAACCATTGTGTTATGTTGAGCTGTGGGGGACTCTGGTCAGCAATTTTTGACACTGCCATTCAAGAGGAAGACCCAATACTATTATGGATTACTGGACTGTTTTACAATATTTTGGTGAGTTAACACACCCATAACATTCAAATGAGGGGACTAAACAAAAAAGGGGATACAGGTGAATGTTCATTTTGTATCTGTGTATTCAAAATTGTTAGGATAGATATATAGTTACATTCTCTTAATGAATAGAGGGATTTGTTCTAATAGTGTTTCTAAATAGGATATCATGTCTGCATCTTGTACAGCAAATAACCACTAGGAAGAGAATATGCAATGTGTTAATTATTGAAACTGTCCTACAATTTGATTTGAAACTCTCTCATTGCTATTTATCTCTCAATAAAATTTTTGGGGAATAAAAGAACATTTGGAAAGCTCTAACGCCATGTGTAATGAAGTGTAGCCCATAGCATACACGGTAAGCTGAAGGAAATGGTTTGGGTGAATTGTGTATGTGTGTATGTGAACACTCACATATTTTCAATACTCTTATGTGACTTGGTTCACCCAGGTGTGGTTGCATGTTCTAAAGTACTTTGTAGAAGAATTCACAAATAAAAAACAGGGTTGGAGACATAGCTCAAAAGTCTAATGCCTGCCTGGCAACTGCCAGGACCAGGGTTCAATCCTCAGTATTGCAGGCCATGCCAGCCTTACGCTAAGCTGGCCACTGAGACTGGGCATGACAGTGCATGTCTGCAATCCCAGCCTTGGACAGGCTAAGACAAGAAGACCACTGTGAGTCTGAGGTCCACAGTGAGACCTTGTATAAATAAATAAAATATTTTTAATTAAGAATAAAAACACAAAATGCATGCTATGCTAGAATAATGCATTGTGTATCTCAAAACAGATAAAAGAAAGAATGTGGAGTGTAAACACTGTTTGAACATAACAAAAGCATAAGATAATGATTATACTAAGATAATCATGACTTAATTCATGCATAAAGCAAGATATCACATTGTACTTCTGTAATGGTTTACAGGCTTGTTTTTGTTCTTTGGAGAAATTCCAATCTTCTCATTCAACTTAGAATTCATCTTCTGGATTCTAGAGCAAACTTTTTGGCTTCTGCCTCAGATCCATCAGCTTTCTGGGTAGTAGACTCTTCAGCCTTCCATAGGACACTGGCCTTCTAATATGAGCTTGCACTGGACACAATTGTGAGTGCCAGACCTTCCAGTCTCCATTGCACAGACAAAGCCTCTTCACCTCCAACACTGGGAGTGGCCTTTGTAAGTAAATCTAAGAATTTGTTATTCACATGTATGTCTTGTATTACATGTGTTTCTCCAGTAAAACACTGATGTCTACAATTTCATACTTATGTACAGATATTATATATTAATCAAAATGTAAATAATAGAAAACAAATTATTATCAAGTATTAATCATGTCAGATCAAAAACGAATTTTCAAAATTAGCATTATGTCGTAACGAATATTCCACAGTGAAAAGTAGTGATGTCAGTCAATATCATTATCTAGTTTCCAACTTTGTAGGAAATGTGAATATGATTTCTCTGTAAATAATTGCTTGAGAGGGACCACAAGATATCTCAGCAAACTAAGTGCCTGCTTTGGCAAGCACAAGGACCAGGATTAGATCCCTAGTCCTGCATGCCACACTGGCTCTGCTCCCAGGGCTCACTGAACCAGCAGCCCAGTCCAGACTTGGTGGCACACATCTGTAATCCCAGTGCTGGGGAGTCTCAAAACAGGAGGATTACTACAAGTCCAAGCTGTGTAGTGAGACCCTGTACCATAGGCATAAAACAATAACAACAACAAAAAAGAATTGCTAGGGGCTGGGGTGCAGCTCAGTACTACAATGTGGGCCAAGCACATGAGGTCCTGTGTTTAATGCCCAGAGCCAAAAACAACAAACAAACACATAAAAAAGGGATTATGGCAGATTTTTTGGCAGATAACTACTATGAAGTTAAAAGAATTTTTGTCTATTCTCAGTTTTTGAAGAACTTTTCGCATAAATAGCTCCTCCCTTTGGTCTAGTTAAGTGAAATTTCCCTTAAACTTTTTTTTTATCAGGCACTAAACTGCTCTTACTCTCTGGGTTAGACTTTGGCATTGCTGTGTTATTTTTCTTTTGAGCTTCTCTCCACTTAAGCTTAGCTACTTAAACTATGTCACAAATTTATAACCCTATGTTACAAATTTTTATATATTTTTTTAATTTTTTTCATTTTTTCTTGTAATATGTATGATTGGTTTAGTCAAGTTTTGGGGAGCTCTAGAACACAAATTTCCCTACAAAAATTTATATGAAATGATGTTAACTATTCTTGAAAAGTTGGTAAAATCCAATTATCAAAACATGTGGGGGACCTGCCCAGTAGTTCAGTTCTTTAAGTGGCTGCTTCAACAAAGCAGTCAGGCTGAGGTTGCTGTGCTTCGATCCCCACAACGCAAGCCAGCCAAACCTGCCCTGAAGGTATTCAGAGCAAAACAAAACAAAAAAACCATGTGAACCTGATGATCAATTACAAGGCATGCTGTTTGATTATTTTATTTTATTTTATTAATGTAATTAGTTTAATCAAGTTTTCAAGTATTGTGTCTGTTTTAGGATTTTATATTTTCCAGTTTGATTTGATTTGTGTAGACTTTCAATTTGTATTTATATTATGGTTTGGATCTCAAATGTCCCCTAATACCTTATGTGTTCAGAGGTGGGAACTGTTTGGAAGAGGCAGGTGACTGGGATACGACTAGGGGGAGGAGATTCTTGTCCCCAGCTCCTCCATTTTCTCTCTGCTTCCAGGCCATCATGTGATGGACAATTTTCTTCTTCCATGTCCTTCCCTATGCAATACCTGCCTTAGAGCCTGCTGACTATGGACTGAACCCATTGAAATTATAAGCCAAATAAACTTCTTATACTTTCAATTAAAAGTGTTGGCTATTTTCCCCAGCAACAGGAAAGTGAGTAATGAAATGCATTAGAGAATGTTTCTCCTAGTTGTGCATCCAGGGAATACTTCAAGTAATTTTTCCACTGGTGGTTTGAAAGTTTAACATTTCATTTTTATTGCTCTGAGATATTTCTAGCTTGACATAGATGGCAACATAGAGTGATAAGGGGAAATTTTTAGAGATGGATTCCCATTTCTAAAGAGGTGGAAGGTTTATGAGCTTTGTGACGATTGAGAATACATAGCACTCTTGAACACACAATTAGAATTTGGCAGATTTTCATAGGTATAGTGTAAAAGACTGGCTCCTAAGCATCGTGGATTTTAAAAGGGTAGTGAACATTCTGATGGCTAACTTTACTTCAGAGGGAATATAGGCTATGGTTAAGAGAACAGACAGTATTTGAATGTTTTATATGGCTTCAATATTTTTTCAGCCACATTAAAGTAAAAGCCAGAAAACTTTCCCAAAGTTTATCAAATTATATAAATTACAATAATTTTTGACAAATACACTGATATATGGAAACTCAAAATGACTGGGCTTGCATCTACTACTATAATCATATTGGTAGGGGTTAAGCCAGTTTTAATTTGATTTATTTTTAAATTAAAAATGCACCATTTTTTTTTCACCCAAACATCACGGAGCAACTTCAAGGATATTACTGAAGGCTCTATATCTCTTTCTTAGAGAGGTAGATCCCTTCCTTCTTTAAGTTCGTATTTCTTTGTCAGAGGGTATAAGTTCATTCATGGTTTATATTGCTGAACTCTCTTTTCTGTTCAACTAATTTGTAAGTACTTAAGTCATTAACTTTTAACGCTTTTATGTCACTCATCTCAGCTTCTAACCTTTCTTTCCCTGGTCATTAGTCATCTGTGTAATGACCATACTCAAGGCCATCTGTGCAATGAAGGAAGGGTGTTCAGGATCTCTGTGCCTATTTTATAAATCTGTTGTCCTGGAACTCCATAGATATAACTTTTTTTTTGGTACCAGGGATTGAATTCAGGACCTTGTGCTTGCCCAGCAAGTTCTTATTCTACTGATCTATCTCTCCAGCCCTCCATAGATATAATGTTGAAGAGTGTTCATAAATAGTGTTGACTGCAATTATCATTTAATACCATGGTAAGCTGAATATGAAAGAAAATTACTGTCCTCTTCATGTAAATATGCTTCTGACAGTGAACTCAAAATCATGGAAGAATATAGACTTCCATACCAAGAAAAATACATGCCTAAAATAGCGGAAAGGAGAAACAGGACTATAACTTAATAATGAATATTTGCATGTGAACATAAAGAAATATATGCCTTAAAAGAGTTCTCACTTAACTCATTCCAACAAGTAACTATAAAGCAAGGCAGAATGCAATAAATGGCAAAAGAGGGATGAAACAAAGTATCATGTGTCTTGACAGACAAAATAAAATTCTTTGACCATGGTGTTCTGAAATACACTATCCCCTCAATGAAGTTGTGCCTCTTAACTTCAGTTTGTCCAGTCATTATAGTTTGTATGTAGATGCCCCCAAAAGCCTCATGCACTCATAGATAGGACTTATGGCAAGAGACTGGATATAGGATCATGATCATTATCAGTGGATTAGTCCACAATAGCTGATATGCTGTTAGGATGTAAGATCTGATCACAAGAGGTGGGTTACTGAGAGTGGAGCCTGGAAGGTTTTTCTCTTCCCCCTTCCCCCTTTCACTCAGTCTCTGCTTTCTGTCATGATAGCATAAGGTACTTTCCCTCTGCCATGCTCATCTCCTATGCCTGCCTTGGAGGCATCTGACTGTGCACTGAAATTTCAATGAAAAAAGCCCAGAATAAACTTTTGTTCCTATAAATTGTGATTGTCAGATATTGTGTCTCAATGATAAGAAAGGTGACTAAATGGGACCAAACCAATCTTTATGGGGATAGCATTTATTGTCTAAATACTAAGCTTCAAATTCTTCACAGAATGTGTAAGTGCAGAGATTTCCAGGCATACTGTATTGAAAGGTAAATATAAATGTGGGAAGATGTTAGAATATCCATCCATTTCTGGCCTTGTCTCAATCTCTTGATCTTGGGAGAGAAGTTTTCTTTCATTTTCATGTATGTAATTTAGTCCAACTTCAGTTATTAAAATTATTCTGGACATTAAATATACTTCAAATTTATTTCCAAATATATAGTGCCATATCTAAAGTGATTATCACAAACCTAGAAGAAGTGGAAGTGAAGCTCATAGTGTTGTAGGCAGCTGAATTAGATAGAAATGTTAGAGCCAGTCAGACAGGACAGGCCCTCAAGGAGACAATGTGGAAGACAAGGTGACTTGCAACTTGGAAGAGACAGACACTCTCTATGGGCCACACCTCAAGACAAAATAGGAAACAAATACAGTTACATACTTCCCTAGGGATGGGCATCATTTATTGATATTATAAATAGTTATCACCTCGAAAGAACCCAAATGAGTCACTAACCCAATCCCCAACAAGTAGAGACCCTGTCCCCTATTTATGCCGCTTGTTATGTGACTTGCTTCCTCATTTGGTACTAGATTTAATCTATTTTACCTGAGCAATGGTGCTTGTAATCTCATTGGTTGATCATAGTTTTGTTCCACCTAAGTGAGTTCTCACTTTCTCCATCACTTTAGACCCACCTCACTGCATGGCTTTACTCTATAAAGGTCCCTGGAAGAAACAGCTTCCCAGGGACAACCTGCTCAGGGCCCCCCTTCTGTCCCTCTCTTGGACAGGAGCTTTCTTTTCCCCAATAAATAAATTTTGCTCATAACCTCTCTTTCTTCCTAAAATTCGTTCTTTAGTTTTAGAAAACAAACTCATCCCAGGTACTTTTCAGGTTGGGAGTTTCATTTCATTCCCTATATCATTTGGAGGTCATCCTCTCAAGATCAACTTTCCCCTATATCAATAGCACACTTTTTAGAAGCAGTCCTTAGACCTAGGGCATGAAAAGTGATTATATATTGAACCTTTCCATTTGCAATGCAATATTCAGTGCATTATAGCTCAATTCCTTTTAATCGTGCTCTAAGAACTCAGTGGATTTGAATGAAAGCATGTTTTCTTTATTCATTTACTAATAATGGGGTTATTAGATTGTCAATTCCAACTCCATTAAATGTGGAATTTCTTAGACTATTTTGCTTTTATTTGTGGATTTCTAAGTCTCTCATTATTCTATAATCCTTTTTAATGCTTAGCTGACAATTCAGCCAGGTTGTGTTCTCCAGTATGATTTGCTTCAGCTGATAGTGCCTTAGCTCAAATTACTCTAGACAAATGTGCCAGAACTCAAATTTCTGTAGCTAATAGAGTTCTAATTCTTGTTTCAGTTTTCTCTCATTTGTCTCCTAAATGCCAAGATTCTTCCATGACACCTTCAAATACGTATTCATCTTGCTACTATTTGTCTGTGTATATTGTCCTCATAGATACATGCTGCATAAAAAATTTCCCAGGAATAACTGTAGCAGTTCTACTTGACTATGGTAAAGTTTATATTCATCAGTTCTTTCTGTAATTTAGGATAAGGATATATAAAAGTTTAAATGAACATTTTTTACCACAGCTGATAAAAATCATAATTACTTTGCACTACCAACAGTTTTATTGTTCTCAAATTATCTGAATTGTCAAGTTAACTGATAACAAAAATTGCACACTACTACAGATAGAAGACCCTGAAAGTTTCTAACACATACAAATTATAAAAATTTGAAGAGATAGAAGTGCATATTACTCTTATTTGGTCATTACACATTGTGTGCATGTATAAAGTTATATTGCACTATATATGAACAAATATTTGCCAATTTTTATAAGCAGAATTATATTTATTGAGGGAAAGAAAGCTCCTGTCCAAGAGCAGGACAGGAGAGGGCTCAAGCAGATTATTCCCCCCATGTGTTAATTTTTAATTATACATTACTAATGACGTTTACTATTTATCTTCATTCATAGGTGCTGCTATTATTTACATTATGGTTTATATCTACTTGGGGGTTTTTAGACAGCTTGAAATTATGAGTCAAGAGAAAATAGCCAACCACAATTATTTTAAAAGTTTTGAGTTTGTCCAGAAGGAAGCTCAAGTTGAATTTTGCAGCATTGGAGCAGAGGAGAGCTTGGTACTGAGAAGATTAGCATTTCAAAGAGGTTAGGAACTTTTTAACAGGACAGTAGAAAAGATTGCTTTAGAGCAACACAGAAACCACTGAAACTCCACCCTTCGAAGGCTAAAAGTCACAAAACTAAAAGAATTTCCTTAGAGTAGAGCTTGAGGTCAAAAGAAGGAGAATGGAAGCCCAAAGAATTGATTCCCCTGGACTCTGTTCGCTATGCTTAGACATCAGGCACTCTGACTGTAATCACGTGCAAGATGAAAAATAACTTGGTTACTACTCCAGCTGGCTCCAGACCTTGGCATCATCCATGTCGTGCTGGGTTCAGATGCATAGAAATTATGAGATTTAAGGAAGGCAATCACCCAAATTTCAGAGGAGGGCTTAGGAGGCCAGGCAAAATACCTCTGAGAGGGCAGTATGTGAAGCTGTGAAGGTGCAGCCAAAAGTTTAGTGGAGACCTCAGGAAGTGGGAGAAGCCAGAAATATAGAATGCCTTCTCCCTAGGTTCTGGAGTACTGAGAACTCCTTCTAACCATTCTTTGTAGCTTGTTATTCTGAACAAAGAATTGGACACAAATGCAAAAGGTAGTGAGGTTTTACATTATTAAAGTTACAAAAAGAAACAAGCTCTATAGAGTTAATATTGCAAATTAAAAGTATGAAAAAAAGTATGAAAAGAAACACATTCTACAAGATGAGAGCAGACCACTTATGAAAGAGGAGGCACAGTGGCCAAGGACGCAATCGTGGATGTCTTTTTTATTATTGTCTAAAGATAATACAAAATATTTTTTTAAAACATTAGAAACAATACAGAAATGCATCAAACAAAACAATAGGAGTTCAACATTGGTTGCTCTGTTGCATAAAGCTGTCTTCAAAATAGTTGTTCATATTTCCAGATAAACATAGAAAATTGATTTTAAAAAGTTTTAAGAAATAAAAAGGACAAGAAAAAAAAATAAGCATCAACTGCTCACCTCTGTAGGTAAGCAGAAATAAGCACTGCAATTTTTCCAAACCATCTTACCTACATGCACACACATATCTTTTCCCTCTACCATCTCCTCGTTTTTTTCTTATCCCAGTTTCTTCTTCCAATTGAACAGATTCATTTCTTTTCACAATATCTATTGCACCTTTCAGATTGTATTTACTCTTTCAATAAGGAAACAATACATTGCACATGTGGGTGTGATTTATGACACCTATGAGTATGGTTTTTAGTTTCAAACATTTACATGTTAATCGTCAAATTTATCTTCTTTATATCAGAGTAATACTCCATTGTGTTAAAATTCCACATCTTTTTTTTAATCATTCCTAAGTTGATGGTCATCTGGGTAGTTTCCAAGATTTAGCTTTAGCAAACTATCCTGCTATAAACATGGGTGCACACATATCTCTGTGGCATCATGTTTTCAGTTCACTTAGAAAAATACCCATGAGGGGAATAGCTGGATTGAGTGGGAGCTCCCATCCTAACTTCTAGAGAAATATCCACACTGATTTCCATAATGGATGTACCTGTTTATACTTGCACCAACAGTGAAAAGTGTTCTTTCTCCCCACAAAACCTCCAGCATTTTGTTTGTGTTGACATCTTAATGATTGTCATAACCATTCTTTCTGGGCTGAAATGGAATCTCAGTGTTGTTTTAATTTGGATTTCTTGAATGACCAATGGTGGAGAACTTTTTATTTCATATATTTTTATATATAAAATTTCATATATTTTCAAAATTTGTCATTTCTTCTTCCTCTGAGAAGTATATATTCATCTTGGATCCCCATTTTTGGTTGATTCTTTGAATTTTGGGGGACTGATTTTTTTTAATTCTTCATATATTCTAGATAGAAGTCCTTGTTAGAGTGACAGTATGCTATACTTTTTTCCCAGTTTGTGGGTTTTCTTTTTACACTGTTGGTGATTTCTTTTTATGTTCAGAATCTTTTCAAACAGATGAGATCTCAGCTGTTGATTCTTTGAAGTATTATTTCATGTGCAGTTTGTGTTTTGTTCATAAACTCTCTATTTACTCCTATGTCTTTAAGATTTCTACCTACTTTATCTTCCAGAAGATTTAGTGTTTCGGTTTTAATATTTAAAACTTTGATGAAATTTAACTAGCTTACTTCATGGTGATAGACATGTGTCAAATTTTAGCTTTGGGCATGTGGAAAGCCAATTTTTCCAGCAACATTTATTGAAGAGGTTATCTTTCTTCCAGTGAACATGTTTGGAACTTTAGTCAACAAAAACGTGGTTGAGTGTGTTTGTAATTTTGTCTGAATCTTCTAATATGTTCTGTTGTTCCTCAGGTGTGTGATTTTGCGAGTACCAAGCTAATTTTATCACTGGTTTTATAGTATAATTTCAAGTCAGGGATTGTAATGCCTCCTTGCCTTGCCATGGTTGCCCAGGACTGCTTTTGCAATTCTATGTCTTTTCTGGTTCCACATGAATTTTAGGAATGTTTTCTGTAAATCTCTGAGGTATATTGATGGTATTTTCATCGGGATTGCATTGAATCTGTATAACAATTATGGGATTATGGCCACTTTTACAATGTTTGTTCTTACTACCCAGAAGCAAGGAATATATTTTCATTTTCTGAGATATTCCTTGATTTCTTTTCTCAGAGTATAGTTATATTTATTGTATAAATATTTTAATTTCTTTGTGAAGTTCGTTCCTATGTATTTCATTTTCTTTTTTGGATTTTATTGTGAAAGGCAGGGTTATGCTAATTTCCTTCTATATATATAAGATTGTTGTTTCTGTACAGAAATGCTCTTGATTTTTGAGTGTTAACTTACATCCTCATATGCTACTGAGTTTGTTTGTTAAACCTAAATGTCTCTTAGGGAGCGTTTGGCAGCTTCTGTGTAGAATATTGTGTCATATGGAAAGAATGGTAATTTCACTTCTTCATTTCCAATCATTATTCCTTTTACTTCTCTCTCTTATCTTATTGCTCTGGCTAATGTCTCCAGAACTATATTGAATAGGAATGGTGATAGTTAACCTCCTTGTTATGTTCCTGATTTTAAAGTGAAGACTTTCAGTTTTTCCATTTAGTCTGATGTTAGCTATTGGTGTCTCATAGATGGCATTTATCAGTTTGAGGTAAACACAATCTATTGTGTTTTTCTGTAGGGTTTTTATCATGAATGAGTGTTGGATATTGTCAAACCCTTTTTCTCCATCTAATGAGATGATTACATGATTTTTTAGTGAGAGACTACAGGGTCTACAGGGTCTCACTATGTAGAAGGGACTCATAGTGATTGCCTGTTTACAGCCTTCCAAGTGCTGGAATTAAAGGTGCGTGCAACCATGCCCAGTCTCAATCACCATCTCAGCATGCCCTCAAGGCTGGGCCAGCATGGCATGGCCAGGATTGAATGGCCTGGATGCTGTGTCTGCCTAAGCACATGCTTTAATCTGCTGAGCTATTTGGCTGGCCTGGTCATGTGATTTTTATCTTTGGCTCTGTTGATATGGAGCATTACATGTGTGGATTTGCAAATATTGAACCATCCCTGAATTCCTGGGGTGAATCTCACTTGGGAATGATGTATAATCTTCTTGATGATTTGCATTCTGTTTTCTAGAATTTCAATTAGTATTTTTTTCATCTCTGTTCACTAGAGAGATTGGCCTGTAGTTCTCTTTTTTAATTGAATCATGTTTTTGGTGTCAGAGTAATACTTGCCTCAAGGAATGAGTTTAGGAGAGTTGTTTCACTTTTAATTTTATTGAAGAGTTTAAGAATTGACATTAAATCATCTCTAAATTTCTTTAGAGTTCAGCTCTGAATCCATTGGTATCAGGGCTTTTCTTTCTTGGTACTTTTTTTTTATATTTTCAGTTTCATTGACTGATATGGAGTCATCTAGAATTTTTATATTTTGATGATTTAACTTTGGTAATTCATATGTACCTAGTACTCTGTCCATTTCTTCTGTGTTTTTCACCCTGTGAAAGTAAAGATTTTGGCAGTGGGTACCGATGACCTTCTGAATTTCTATATGGTATGTAATGACTTCACCATTTTCATTCCTTATTACATGAATTTGCAATTTTTATTTCTTTTTTGATAAGATTGAATAGGAATTTATCAATTTTACTGTTTCAAAGAACTAAGTCTCTGACTCAGTAATTATTTTCATTGTTTTATTTCTGTTCATTGCATTTATTTTTGCTCTGATCTTTATAATTACTGCTTTCTTTGGGCTTTGGGCTTGATTTGCTCTTCTTTTTCTAGGAATTTGAGGTGCAGCATAGATAGTTTATTTGGCCTCATTCTGTTTTCCTGATGTGAGAATTTACCAGTATATATTTCCCTCTTGTGACAGCTTTCATTATGTCCCACAGGTTCTCGTAAGTTCTATCTGCATTTTTATTTGATAATAAATATTGTTTAATTTCTTCTTTAGTTTCATATGTTACTCACTGATTGTTCAGGAGGGTATTATTTAGTTTCCATGTGTTTATTGAATTTTTGCTCTTTCTTTTGTCAATAATTTCCAGTTTCATAGCACAATGGTCATATAATATTCATGGAATAATTCTGATTCTTTTGCATTTACTTAAGAATGCTCTGTGTGCTAGTATATGTTCTATTTTGGGGAATGTCACATATGTAGCTGAGGAGAAGGTATATTGTGATGTTATTGGCTTGAACACTCTGTAAAGATCTACTAATTGTATTTCTTTACAAGTACAGTTTATTCCATTATTTTTTTGTTAATTTTTCGCCTAGTTGATCTATCTCTTTTTGACAATGGGGTGTTAAAGTCTACCATTTGAATTATGTTATTCCCTATTTAATTTTCCATGTCTGTTAAAACTTGTGTTATGAAGTTGGTGCTTCTATATTTGGTGCATATATATTTCTGATTGTTATCTCTTCCTCTTATAATTTTCCCCTAACAAGTATGTAGTGACCTTATTTATCTCTTAATCATTCTTGTTTTTTATTATTTTTCCATTATTTTATTGAGAAACAAATAGCAATGAGACAGTTTCAAATCTGATTAGTAGGACAGTTTCAATAATTAATACATTGCATAGTGCTGTCTTAGTGGTTATTCATTGTACAAGATGCAGACATGATATACTTCTAACCATTTTTTTAAAGTAAAGACCCACTATATTTTCCAATCGCACATTGCATGTGCATACTGGTGGTGGGCCTAGGTAGGATTAGGGAAGAGTGATGTCTATGTAATAAGTCACAGTAATGTCAATTTTCTCTCAAAGCCAGAACCAAGATACCTTTACTAATCAATCCTATGAATGCTGACTAAAGCCACACACAGGGGGCCAGGGAGATTTGGCTCAGTAGAATAAGTGCTACCCTGGCAAGTGCAAGGGCCTGAGTTCAATCCCTGGTTCCACCAAAAAACAAAAACAAAACAAAAAATAAAATAAAATAAAATAAAAGCTCATACAGTTAAAAGAATTCTATTTCTTCAGCTAATACAGTGTGTACACATTCCTTCACATTTTCTAAACATTAAAGCAATCATAGTGCAAGAATCTTTTTGCTTATGTATCATGCAGGGAATGATGTTACTGATTTTTTTCAAAAGAACTCAATTTTATTTGCCCATGAGGTCAACATTGGACCAAAACATTGAATTTTTATTTTATTTTATTTTTTAATAATTTTATTCAGAAAAAATTGCAATGTGATGGCTTCAAAACAGGTTGGTAGGAGAGTTACAACAATTAATACATTGCATATTGTTGTATTTGTAGTAGTCATCCATAGCACAAGATGCAAACATGATATCCTGCCCAAACACTATTAGTACAGATCTTTCTTCTTACTGAATTAAGAGACAGTAGTTATATATCTAACCTAACTATTTTGTATACACAGACACAAAATTGTCCTTCATTTATATCACATTTTTATTTCAGTTTTGTCACAGATGGGTATTCCATTGCCATCCAAATATTGTAGATGCAAGAATTCAGCAAAATATTCCCATATAGTCCAGTACTCCAAAATAGCAGTGGATTATCCACAGGACTGGCAATGTGCAGATCTGATGACTTGAGCCTTCCACAGCTCAGCATATTAACATGACTTCACTTTTCATACCTAATTTCTACACTTTTCTTCTGGATGGTTAAGATCAAGATAAAGCAAAACCTATATAACAAAGAATGTAACTTTAGTATCTGGCACAGTCAGTACAGTGCCCTCAGGACTTATCTTGAAACCATGTACAGCACTTTCTAGATACTTTGTCAGTGTTAGCCATGGGGATGAGTCACGGACTTTGCTTGACCAATATGCTCTGTGAAAGCCTGAGAGAAAGTTTTCTCTCCATGTGACTCTCTTTAGGCACACACAACATCATCAAGCACATTCCTCTGTGGTACCTTAATCACCTTGATCAGAAAATTTGGGGCACACCTGAGTTACATGGTGTTACAGTACAGGTTCTTCTATGTCCTGAGTCTTCACTGAACTTGAAGGCTAGAGCCAAAAGGTTGGCCATCCTTGCAGCCTTTCTTTTTCTCTAATTATTGTCTATAAAATTAGGTTGTTAACCATCCAGAAGAGAAGCTTATTATTGCCCTACAACATATACAGGTGGGTTTAACCTCCCTATCTGTTTGAATATCAAACATGTTAGGCATAAGATGGATTATCTTTTTTTAAAAACAAAACAAAAAAAAAACATTTACTTGAGATACACTCTGGCTATAATTGGTATGTCATGAAAGCAGTACATATTTAGAAGACCAGAATGACAGGCATTCCAAGTATGACCCCACTATTACACATTGCTATCTTTGGTGCAGTCGCTCAGTTCACAGGTATCAGCATATATAGTTAGTCAGGGTGAGAATCCCACCAAGTATCTGCTAGTTTCAACAACCTGCTGATAGTTCTCAGGATCATTGCCTTACCCATTTTGTGTGTATAAATGTATGGCTTTGCCCCTGTCCTATTTCCCAGCTTGTCTCCTTTCCCTCTTTAAGTTGTCTAATCCTTAAGTTCTCATTTTCCTTTTAATTGTATTATATCTCCCTATTTGTATTTCTTCTTCTGAGTTCTTATACTAGGGAGACTATATGATATTTACACATGTGTGTCTGGTTTATTTCACTTATGAGTATATCTTCAAGTGGCATCCACTTAAATATAAAGGCTTCGAGTTTGTCATTCTTTATAGCTGAGTAATACTCCATTGCATAAAGATACCACATCATTTTCATCCATTCTTCAGGAGACAGGCATTTTCGTAGTTTCCAAGATTTGTCTACCACAAATTGTGCTGCTATAAAGATAAGTACACATACATCAGTATGATATGACATTTTCAGTACCTCTAGGAAAATTCCCAGTAGGGGGATAGTTGGATTGAATGGGATTTACAGTTCTATTTTTCTTTTTTTAGCTTCGGTGCATTTATTACCCTAGTACTTACCAAAACTCTTATTCAAGGGAGATTATCTGGTTAAGGCAGTTACAGTTTTGTACTTGCAAAACTACAATTAGGACCTAATAAAGTGCAGTGATATTTAGCAGCTGACAAATTTGTAACTAATGGTTTTCTATTTTATATATTTTTGTTATTTTTATTTATTTATTTTTGGTTTTTTCCATAATTTTATTGAGAAACAAATAGCAATGAGACAGTTTCAAACCAAATTGGCAGGACAGTTTAAATAATTAACACATTGCAAACATTCCTCCCAGTGGTTAATTGCTGTACAAGATGAGGACATGATATCCTATTTAGAAACACCATTAGAAAAAATCACTCTATTCATTAAGAGAATGTAATTATATATCTAACCTAACCACTTTGAATACACACATACAAAATGGACATTCATTTGTATCCCCTTTTTTGTTAAGTTCCATCATTTGAATATTATAGGTGTGTTAACTCAGCACAATATTCTAAAACAGTCCAGTAGTCCATAATGGTATTGGGTCTTCTGCTTGACTGGCAATGTCAGAAATTATTGACCTGAGTCCCCTACAGCTCAACATAACACCATGGCTTTACTTTTTATGCTTCATTTTTATACTTTTCTGCTGGATGGTTAAGACGAAGATAAAGCAAAACGTATGCAACAAGAGTTGTAGCTTTTGGATCTGATAAGGTCTGTGAAATACCTTTAGGATTTATCCTGAGATCCTGTACCTCAGATTGTAGAACCTTTGTCAGTGTCACCCTGTGGATGAGTCACAGCCATTGTTTGGCCAATGTGCTCCCTGTGAAAGGCTGAGAGAATGTTTTCTCTCCATGCGACTCTCCTCAGGCACACGTCACATCATTGATCACTTTCCTCTTTGGCCCCATAATCTCCTTGATCAGAAAATTTGGGACACTACCGAGTTACATGACGTTACAGTACAAGTTCTCATATGTCCTGAGTCTTAATTGACCTTGGAAGGCTAGGGCCAAAATGTTGACTTTCCTTGAGGCCCTCTTTTTTCTTTAATTTTGGTCTGCAAACTTAGGTTATCAACCCTCCAGAAGAGAAGCTTATTGTTATTACCATACAACCTAGGCTGTTAAGTTTAACCTCACTATCTGTCTGAATGTCAATCATCTTAGGCATAACATGGAACAGGTATTTTTCATCAAGTATTGATATGTTGAACTTTAAGTTCCTACAGAATATGATGAAAAAATATTTAAAATATTAAAATATATTTTGAAAATAGGCATATAAAATTTATACTTCTTATGTTTACACCTAAGTCCAGAAATCTAACCATGGACAACTTCGTAGGACAGTCCCACAACATTCCTTTGCCTGTCTCCTGCCTTCATTCACCACCCCCTTCTTTTTGAAGAATCATCTACCTGAGAGAGCACAGCAACAACTGGCGTATCATGATAAGCAGCCCATATTCAGAAGATCAGAATGACAGGTACAGTCCTACTTTTTTAAGGACTTTCCACACTGATTTCCATAAGGTTTATATTACTCTACATTCCCACCAACAGTGGAGAAGTGTTCCTTTTTCCCCACAGCCTCTCCACCATTTGTTGTTAGTTGATTTCTTTATGATAGCCATTCTTTCTGGGGTGAGATGCTATCTCAGTGTTGTTTTAATTTGCATTTCACAGGTGGCTACTGATGTGGTACATTTTATCATATATTTAATTGCTTCTTTAATTTCATCCTCTGGGAAGTGTGTGCTCATCTCAGATGCCCATTTTTTGACTGGGTCTTCAAATTTTGGGATGCTATTTTTTATTTTTTATATATTCTATGGAGCAGGCCTTTGTCTGAGTGCTTATTAGTCAAGATTTTTTCCAATTTTATAGGTTGTCTTTTGACTTTGTTGGTAATTACTTTTGATTTGCAAAAATTTCTCAATAAGAGCAGGTCCCAGTTGTTAATTTTTACAAGTATTACCTGTGCAATTTGATTTTTATTAATGAATTCTTTGCCTGCCCCTATGGCTTCCACAGTACCTCCTACTTACTCTCCCAGGAGGTTTAGTGTTTCTGTTTTAATGTTTAGATCTTTAATCCACTTTGACTTTACTTCAGTGCATGGTGATAGACCTGGGTCAGGTTTTAGTTTTTGGCATGTAGAGAGCCAGGTTTTCAAGCACCATTTGTCAAAGAGGCTATCTTTCTTCCAGTAAGTATATTTGGGCCCATCATCAAAGATCCTGTGGATGAGTGTGTTCTTACAGGTTTCTGCATCTTCTAATCTATTCCTTAAATGCTCAGGTCTATTTTGTTGCCAGTACCATGCTGACTTTATCACAGTAGCCTTGTATTATAATCAAGTGATGAATTCTGATACCTCCTGCCTTGCATTTCTTGTCCAGGATAACCTTAGGTATTTTCTGGTTCCAAATAAATTTTAGGAACGATTTCATTAGGTCTGTAGGTATGTTGGTGGTAAACTGATATGGATTACATTAAATCGATACAGCAATTTTGGGAGTATGGCCATCTTCACAATGTTGCTTCTCCATATCCAGGGCAGGGAATATTTTCCACTTTCTGAAATCCTTTATGATCTCCTTTTTCAGAATTCTGTAATTTTCCTTGAATAAATCTTTGACTTCTTTAGTTAGATGAAGTCCAAGGTATTTCATTTTCCTGGGTGCTATCATAAAAGGTATTTTTTCTACAAATTCCCTCTCAGTGTGTTTGTTATCTGTATAGAGAAATGTTATTATCTTCTGGGTATTAACTTTGTATCCTGCTATGTTACTGAATTTGTGTATGAATTCTAGTACCTTCTTGGAGTTTTTGGATCTTCTAAGTAAAGTAACATGACTTCTGCAAATAATGCTAATTTACCTTCTTCTTTACCTATTTTCTTATTCTTTTTATTTCTCTCTTGTCGAATGACACTAGCTAATGATTCCAGAACTATATTGAATAGGAATGGTGATAGAGAACATCCTTGTGTTATACCAGATCTGAGAGTAAAAGATTTCAGTTTTTCCCCATTTAGAGTTATGTTAGCTGTTGGGTTGTCATAAATGGCTTTTATCAGACTGAAGTAGTTGGCATATATTCCTAATTTCTGTAGGATTTTCATCAAGAATGAGTGTTGGACGTTGTCAAAAGCCTTTGTGCATCAATTAAGATGATCATTTGATTTTTAGTTTTTGCTGCATTGATATAGTGAATTATTGCTACAGGTTTTTGAATATTGAACCATCCTTGCATCCTCGAGATGAATCCTACCTGTTCATGGTGTATGATCATCTTGATGATTTTCTGTATTCGATTTGCCATGATTTTATTGAGGATTTTTATCAATGTCATGAGGGAGATTATCCTGTAGTTCTCTTTTTTAGTTGTGTCTTTCCCTTCTTTTTGTATCAGTATAACACTTGCCTCCAGGAGCAATTTTGGGAGGATTGCTGTTTTTTCAATTTCATTGAAGATTTTGAGGAGCATAGGGATTGCATCTTCTGTAAATTTCTTATGGAATTCAGCTATGATTCCATCAGGACCTGGACTTTTCTTTGTAGGTAGGTTTCTTTTATTATTTTTTGTATTTCTCTGACTGTTATTGGGTTATTAAGAGATGTTATGTTTCTTGATTCAGTTATGGTAATTTGTACCTTTCTAGGAATCTGTCCATTTCTTCTGTGTCTTCTATTCTATGAGAGTAAAGATTCTAAAAGTAACTATTCATAATTTTCTGAATTTCTACTGGGTCTGTGGTAATTACACCCTTTTCTTTCCTTATTGCTTGTGTTTGAAATTTTTCTTTCCTCTTTTTGATGAGGTGAGCTAGGGGCTTAATGATTTTATTTAACCTTTCAATGAAAAATATTTTGATTCGTTGTTTTTTGAACTGTTTTCTTCATCTTGATTGAATTAATTTCTGCTTTAATCTTTATGATTTCCTTTGGGCTTTAGGTTTGTCTTGCTCTTCCTTTTCTAGATGTTGAAGGTGAAGCATTAGGGTGTTTATTTGTTCCCGTTCTGTTTTCTTTTCCTTTCTTTCTTTTTTTTTCAGAACCAGGGATTGAACTCAGGCCCTTATGCTTGCCAGGGAAGCATTTATTCTACTGAGCCATCTCCCCAGCCCCTCCTGTTCTGTTTTCTTAAAGTGTGACTTCACAGCTATATATTTCCTTCTGAGAAATGCTTTCATTGCATCCCATAAATTCTGGTAAGTTGTGCTTGAATTTTCATTGAATTGTAGATATCGTTGAATTTCTTGTTTAATTTCATCTGTGACCCATTGCTTGTTTAATCTTCATGTATTTAGGTTTTTTTCTGTTTTTTTTTTTTTTTTTTTGTTTATTTCCCATTTCACTGACTGTGCTTAGATAATATGTATGGGATAATTTCTGTTTTCTTGCATGTACTTACGCATGACGTATGAACCAATATGTGGTCTATTTTAGAAAATGACCCATGTGCAGCTGAAAAAAATGTGTATACAGTTGTGGTTGTGTGGAACACTCTGTATATGTTCACTTAGTCCATTTGTTTCAAGCTCTGTTTCAGTTCAGCTAGTACTTTGCTAATTTTTCATCTGGTTTACATGTCTTTTTGAGATAAGGGCATGTTAAAGTCTCCTGTTAAGATTGTGGTATGGGATATTAGATTTTTCATGTCTATTAAGATTTGCTTTATATAGTTGGGTGCTCCTGTGTTTGGTTCACACATATTTATGAATGTTACCTCTTCCTCTTGAATTTTTCCCTTAAACAGTATATGGTGGCTTTCTTTATTTTACTTGATCATTCTTGATTTGAACTTGAGACTGTCTGAGAACAGGACTTCTACTCCTGCTTTTTTCTGAGGTGCTGGGTTGAGTAGAATTGTTTTCCATCCTTTGACTTTCAACCTATGAATTTCTTATGAGTTAAATATGTTTCTTGTGTACAGCATATTGTTAGATTTTGTTTTCCAATCCACTGTGCCAGTCTATTTCTTTTCATTGGTGAATTGAGTCCATTTACATTGATGGTTATATTTGATATATATTGACTTATGTTTGACATGTTATCTATCAGCTGCTGTTTTGCTCCTTTTTCACCAGTGTTTAATTGTTTGCCCTATTTAGTGGATTCCTTCTGTTCTTGTTTGTGGAGTTCTGATCATTTTGTTCCCTCACTAGAACATCTTTCATTAGTCTGTGTAAGGTTGGCTTTGCCATCATGAAATTCTTTATTCATTGTCATGGAAGTATTTCACTTCTCCATCAAACTTGAAAGAAAGTTTTTCAGGGTATGGTAGTCTGTGCTGGACTTTGTTTTCATAGAGGACTTGAAGTACTCTGCTGCATGCTTTTCTTGCCTTCATGGTTTGTAAGAGAAGTCGGCCGTAATTCTGATGGGTTTTCCTTTGAATATGATCTGCTTCTTTTCTTTAGCGGCTTTCACTATGTTATTCTTATACTGGAGTTCTGGGATCTTGACTATTCTATGTCTTGGTGTGTTTTTAATTGGGCTGAAGTTATTTGGTATTCTGTATGCTTTGGTTACATGAATGTCAGATTGTTTCCCCATATTTGGGAAGTTTTCTGCTATTACTTCTGCCCATATTCTTTTTATATCATTTGTATTGACTCCTTCTTTCTCATTGTTGCTATTAGTCTCATATTGTTCATCGTTGCATCATCTTGTAGTTGATGAATTGTTTTTTCCTGCATCTTAGTTGTTTTTAAGAGATCTTTTCTTACCTTTTCTCTAGCTGCAGCAGTGTCTTCAAGATCTGGAACTCCATCATCACTTTCACTCAAAAGGTTTTTCAAGCTCATGATAGAGATTTTAATTTCCTCTGTTTCTCTTTGACTGTGCTTCATGCGATCTATTTCTTTCCTATATTGCTCATTCAAGGAATTCGACATTGTTCTAATCTCTATTTTTTCATCAGTGTCTTCTTTAGAAGTAGTTATTCTTTTTGTATGGAATTTTTTTTTCAGATTGGTTTTCCTCCATATATTTCTGCATTGGATTCTTTACTTCAGATGCTATTAATTCAAAGATTTCTTTTTTTTATTTTGGAGGTTCTAATCTGAGTTCCTCTATACCTTTCTGCAATAGTTTCTTTATTTCATACGCTATTGATTTAGACATTTCAGCTGTGTGATTCCCAATTTCTTCTGTGCTAGTGTAGTCTGCACTTGTTCTGCATTGGCTTGGTGTCTGAGATTGTATTTTGCACCTTCTCTTTTTTAGTTTGTCCTTTTTTTCCACTGTCCTCTGACCTTTGTTGTAGAGTTGATGTAGTTATAACCTTAGTACCTACTAATATTCTGGTGCAGATCTACAAAGTTTGAATTCATCAAGTTGTGCCTGGCTTGTGTGTGGCTACTGTGCTCAGCTCCTTCCTGCTGCAGCCCTTGGGAGTGGACCTGTTGGGCCCTTCTAGCAACACATTCTGCTCCTGCATTAGCTGGGTGATTCTGTCCCTTTGTTTCTCTGCAGGGACTTCAGCTACAGAGTTTCACCCCAGGCTTTTATGCCAGGCCTGGGCTGTGTCTGGAGAGGACAATGGTGCACAGTGGAATGTGGAAGCTCTCCCACACACTTGCAGTGCCTGGGCTTGGGCTGAGACTGGAGGGGTAGAGTGGTTCAGAGAGTGCAGTGAAAGGTCTCAGTCATGAAGCTGGCCTGGGATGGATCCGGAGAGGTCCATTTGGTGCAGAGGAGCCTGGAAACTCTCCCACACACTCGCGGGGCCTGGGCTTGGCCTGGTTCTGGAGATGTGGAGGAGTCCTGACGGTGTGAACGATGTTCTCACTCAAGCCGCCTGGGCTGGCTCTGGAAGGGTGGGGGAGTCCCAAAGGCGTGGAGGAAGGTCTCACTCACGTCAAGGTCATGGACTGGATCCTGTGTGGCTGAGGGGTCCCGAGAGCGAGGAGGAAGGTCTCACTCACAGTGCAAGCCAAGGCTGGATCCGGAGAGGTGCAGTGGGGCAGAGGAGCCCCAAATCTCTGCCACACTCTTGCTGGGCCTGGGCTTCGGCTGGATCTGGAGGGGTGGAGGAGTCTGGAGAGTGCAGAGGAAGGTCTCATTCAGGCCGCCTGGGCTGGCTTCGGAGGGGTGGGAGGTCCCAAGAACGCAGAGGAAGGTCTCAGTTACGCCAGGAGCCTGGGAGCCAGGACTGGACCTGGTGGGGTGGAAGGGTCCTGATAGCACCTGAGATACCTGGAACACTCTCATATGGGAGCTGAACCATTGCTGTCACCATGAAGCTCTGACTGCAGACTTTTTTATGATGAGGTGGACAATCTCACAGCAACACACTAGCTCTGGAACCTTTTAGGTTCGCCAGCATCCTTAAATAGTAGTGCTTGAAGAAAAATTTTTTTAAAAAAGACTCACAAGTTGACCCAACCTTTTTTAAGGAGCCCCGTACCTGATTCTTGGTTTGAAGTTGACATTTTTGGCAACCAGAGTATTTACCCTTGCTTGTTGCATGGAATATTGTTTTCCATCATTTGACTTTTAATCTGTCAGTTTCCTTTTGAGTTAAATGTATTATTGCATACAACATATTGTTGGATTTTGTTTCTTGCTTCTTTCAGCCAGTCTGATTATTTTGACTGGTGAATTGACCCCATTTATATTGATAGCTATAATTGATAAATATTAACTTATCTTTGTCATGTTTTCTTGTTGTAAGTTTCCTACTTTACCCCCTCTGTATAATTGCTTGTTAGGCTTGGTGGTTCCTTTCCGTTGCTGTTCTTAAAGTTGTGGTCATTTCTCTCTTTCAAGAATATCTGGATATACTCTCTGTAGGATTGGTTAGGTGGTTTATGAATTTCTTCAGTTGTTTTTGTCATGGAAATATCTTATCTTTCCATTAAATTTGATAGACATTTTTTCAGGCTATATCAATGTGTGTTGAAAACTATTTTTTGGGGGGGGACCTGAAATGTTTTACTCCTGACTCTTCTGAATTTGACGGCTTATGTGGAGAAAACTGCCACGATTTTGATGGGCTTTCAAAAGGTGATCTGTTTCTTTTCTCTAACAGCTTTTATGATTTTCTTTCTTTGGTTAATTTTGAGACCTCAATTATTATGTGTCTAGGTGTAGATTTATTTTGATTGTGGCTAATTGGTGTTTTATATGCATAAAATGTGTATGTCAGATTTTTTCCCTATGTTTGGGAAATTTTGTGCTACTACTTCCACAAATTTTCTTGTTATGTCCTTTGTTCTGACTCCTGCTGTTTTGTTGACACCTATTAGTTTATACTGTTGTACTTTGCATCATCTTGCAGTTTTTGTGTTGCTATTTTATTGTTGTTTGTTATTTTAAAGAGATCTTTCCTTTGACATTCACTGAAATGCTGTGTTCGGAGACTGAAAATCTGTCTTCAGTTTGGGTTTTTGTTGTTGTTGTTGTTGTTGTTGTTGTTGTTGTTGTTGTTGTTTGTACCAGAGATTGAACTCAGGACCTTGTGCTTGCCAGGCAAGTGCTTATTCTGCTGAGCTATCTCCCAAGCCCTATCTTCAGTTTTGTTCAAGCGGTTTTTCTGGCTTTCAATGGAACTCTTAGTTTCCTGAATATCTGTATATGTTTCATGCATTCTAATTCTCTCCTGTATTGTTCATTTAATGTTTCCTTCATTTTTGTATTCTCCTCTACTTTTTTAATGTATCCCTTCCTTAGATGTGCTGAGCAATTCTTTCGTAGCTTTCATTTTTTATCTTGGGAGATTATTTATGATCTTTTTTTAATAACTTGATACAGTTGTTTCATTACTTCAGTTGTCATCATTTCAGAAATTTCAGGTGTGTGATTTCCAAGTTGTATGTTGTTTTCTCCGAACCTGTTCTTGGTGGGCTAGAGGTCTGTGATTGCCTTTTGCTCCTTAATTTTGATATTTATGATGATCCCAGTGTTCACTGGGACTCAGCAGTGATGAGAGATGCATGGGATGTGGATCAGGAAAGCTCCAGAAACAGTGGAGTGTGCAATATGCTTACCAAAGATTCCACTGTGTGCAGTTCAGAATGTTTTCTGCCATGGTGAAGGGGTGAGGAACCACATCAGCGGAATCCTCCAAGGATGATGGGGACATACCAAAGGTCCACAAGGCTATTGTAATAGTGGGGTGACAGGGTACAGCTCACCACAGCTCCTACAACTTGTAGGGGTGTGAGACAAAGCTCAGCAAAGCTCCTGAGATGGTGGTGAGGATGGAGCAGAGCTTATCAGATCCCTGTACTTCCCTGTGTCCATGTACTTTCTGTGATGGTGGGATAGGCCCCGCCTGTGGATGTCTTTTATATCTTCCACTTCTCAGGCTGATGTCAGACCTAGGCTGCCCTATCAAAAGTCTGCTCAAGCTCTCAAAATAAGAACTAAAAATAGCACTCTTTGACTGGTTCCAAGTGCAGGCATTTGGGAACAGTTCTACAGTGCGCCCTGGAACACTGTGATTGACAGGTCATGCACACTCCCCCAGTCAGTTTGACACCTCCTAATCTCCTTCCTTAGTGTAAAGAAAACTATAAGGAGTGAACAAATCCAGCCCAAGAGCAAAATCATGAGGACTGCAACCAGTAGCAGTGACATAAGGGGAGGACTGCAGAGACCCTTTGGAGTTTTTCACATCTCCCCACAGATTGCTCCAGTTTCTGGACACTGAAATATGTGATTTAACATTTGCTCTGCTAAATTTCAGTCTTGTTATGGTTCCATTCCTTTTTACCCCCTATTTATACCTCTTCAAGTGGAAATAGTTGTTTTGTGCCGTTAGGCGTTGAAAGTGTTTCACTTTCTTTACATATTTACAGAGGCTCAGTACTAAGTTTGCCTTAAATCTCAGAGAAGACTCTGGACTTGGACTTTTCAACAGTGATGGAACTATTACAAATTTGACAATTTTTAGAGATGGATTAAATTATTATTGATAGTTAAGATATATTTAAATGTTATAGGCATTCAGATAGAGCTAGGCCTTCAAAGAAGACAGTGAAGAAGATGCTAACACATTACAACTGTGGATAGAGGTGCATTTTTTGAAGCCAAATCCTCAAGGCAAAGATGAAGTGCTTATAGCTACTTCCCCAGGAATAAATGACTGGTATTCTAAACAGGTATCAGTCACTTGGATGGGAGTCCAAGACTTTTACCCATCCCTTCTAGGAAAGGTCCTTGATATTCCCATGCATACTTGCTATGTGGTGAATTACTTTCCCATTTGAGCAATATTACTTAAGCAACCATACTTGTAATCTTATTGGTTGATTGTAGTTTTGTCTTACATTATTCCTTCCTCATGATTTTTTTTTCGGAACCAGGGAGTGAACTCAGGTCCTTGCACTTGCCAGGGAAGTGCTTATTCCACTGAGCCTTCTCCCAGGCCCCCCTTCCTCATGATTTCATTCTCATGTCATGTTTTTGGCTTTTGCTCTATAAAACTTCCACTTAGAGGTGGACTTTTGGACAATTCACCTTCTGGGTCCCCTTCTGTCACTTAGACAGAAGCTGCCTTTTCGACAATAGATATATCTTACTCTTCATGTCTATTATTCTTTAGAATTCACTCTTCAATTTGGTGGAACACAAACTTGAGTATTGGAATTTAGCAGGCTTGGAATCAATACTTTCCTTATATTATTTGTACATTCTATATCATACTTGTATCAAAAACATTTTGCATACAGAGATGGGCATGGTTACTTGGGGGTCCTAGGGCCAAATTTTATGGTTTCTATCTTGTTGTTCCCCCAAAGCAACATGCTTTCATAGATGGGGCTTTTGTAAGGTGACTGGAGGATGGGGCTATGATAATTGTTAACAGATTAGTCTACTGTTAAGTTTGCTGAATGTGATGTTGGGAGGTAAAACCTGGTTGAAAGAGGTGGGTCTCAAGGGAATTATATATATATATATATATATATATATATATATCTCCCGTCCTCCTCTTTCATTTCTCAGTGCTGATTGCTTCCATGTCATAAGTAGTTTCTCCTCTGCCATGACCATTCACCATGACATACCACCTTGGAACCAGCTGACTACTGAAAGAAACCTCTACAAATTGTGAGTCAAAATGAAGTTTTCCTCTCTATAATTGTAGGTGTCAAGTATTGTGTCTCATCAATGCTAAAAAATAGAAAAAAAATTGGAAGAAAATTCAACAATCTCATGCATCAAAATCTAAAAATCAATGTCATTATGTATAACAGCAACACTTGCACAATTGTATTGGATACCTATAGAAATATTCTATCACCAGTTTCCACTGTAACATCTTATGTGTATGATAAATAGAAAAAAAAACATACTATCACTTCCTTCAAAAAAGAAGAAGCCTCTGTTAAACTCTATATAGTCACAGTCCCTGTTCCCCCATTTCCATGATAATTATTTTTTGACTGGTAGCAAATTCCCAAGAATTTAGCTGAAAATAATTTAGCTTATAGTTTCTGTGGATTCTAGTAGTTGGAAATAGCACAGATGGTGGATCAAACTCAAATTATATTATGAAATTTTAATCAAGCTATCATGTGATTACATGGCAGAAGAACAGGAATGGCAATGGGGAGTTGTGAGATCTACGGATTCTATTTCGTCATATCATTCATTCTATACATGAGGGCTCTGTCCTCATGATGAAATCACCTCTTAAAACCACCACTAATACTATTTTGTTGAAGATTAAGTTTCAACATGAATTTTGGAGGAATACTCAACCATAACAAATATCTATAAATAAAATGAAAAAAGAAGAGAAGTGTGAAGATGTGGAGAAACTGGAACCAATATCCATTTATTAGCAGACTATAAATTGATGCAGCCACTATTTTTTTAATTCCTTTTTTTTCTTTTCTTTCTTTCAGAACCGGGGATTGAGCTCAGGCCCTTGAGCTTGCCAGGGAAGCACGTGTTCTACTGAGCTATTTCCTCGTCCCTGATGCAGCCACTATTAAAAACACTATGCAAGTTTCTAAAAAAGATCACACAAGAGAAGTCACTAACTCTGATGAAAATAGTTACAAAATATCTCAATTAGATACTAGACACATGAATTCAACAATGTATTGAAGAGACTATACTTCATGACCAAGTATGTTTTATCTGTGAGATGCAAGTTTGATTTAACAGTTGTCCTATCATTTGTGCTAAACTCCTAAAATATGTAGACTCTAATTATGGTCACTCTCACCTCATGAGGTATGATTTTATTATTTCTATTGTATTTAATTTTTGCATTGCCAAATCCAATGACCTATTCTCAGTCTTATGTTAAAGATTAGTCAATAGCATTTGAAATGGGAAATTACATTTTCCCTCTTTAATTATTTTGTTCACATTCCTTTTAAGACTCCACAAGCATTGATTTTCGTGATACTGTGTTACTTTTTCCTTATCCACTTTTATTAGTTTTTTTCCACCATTAATGGAAATCCACACATTTTGGAATCTATATTGATTTACTATTAAGCCTTCTTCTCTCTTTTGCCTTATATATCATTCAAGCTCATACCTCATAATACTCTAACTCTTAATATGTCCAAAATAAAATGTTGGGCATTTTATTTCCCATCTTCTCCATCTCATTGAACATCTCCACCATAAATTCAATTGCTTTAGTATTTTTCAACAAATCCATTGCATTTGACCTTTAATATAGCTTCAATTCAATCCCTACTCATCATTTGCATTTTTCATATTTTTACCTACGCTACCATCACATTCTTCTTAGGTTCCTGAATTCAAGGTGGGAATTGTGAATTTTAAAATCATCATACATTGGAATGCATGAAGAAAACATTAACATTTCAGTATTTTTCTATAATGTTTTTATGCCTTTTTTATAAGATGATATTCTATAACAAAAGTAATAAATACATAATTTATAAATTAAATGAAGAAATAAATTAGAGCTTATGCTTTAAAGTTGTTTGCTACCAGAGGAATTTGATTAAAAAGCTAGGAGATGTTTAACAGATTACTACTATAACATTAAAACTGAGTTTTTGTTTTTATTCTCTGAAATACATAAATCTAATATGTACCATAATGACTCTTTATGAGTGCATAGTTCAATAATTCAGTATTTCAACAATTCAACATATAATCACATTGTTGTGAAACATATCTCCAGGGCTGTTTCATGTTGTAAATCTGAAACTCTGTCCTGAATACACAGCAATCTCCCTTTTGTCCTTCTCCTAGCATGCTACCATTCACATAGTTTGTGCTTTAATTTGGTAACTTACAATGCCGCATATAATCACAATCACAAAACGGTTTAGTCCGTTTTGTTTTGCTACAAAAGAACACACTCAGTAATTTAATATGAACAGAAAATTATCTGAATCATGTTTCTGTAAGCTCAGAATTCAGAGTGAAATAACATTTACTACTATCTATAAACATTAACATTTTTGTACTAATTAATATTTGGAAATTTTGGAAACATATATACAAACAAAATAATTTTCAATAGATGTTCTTGTATTTTTCTTTGTATCATATATAGCACATCAGTTTGATCAGTGAAAAAGGAATCATTTCACCTGAGTACATTTCTATACATTGGTAAATAAGACTTGTACCATTTACATATACATACTATAAGTATATATATATATATATATATATATATATATATATTCTTTAATTTTTGTTTTAATCTGTGGTGAACATCTTTGGAGAATTTTCATGGTTATTTTATAAGACTAAAATTTATCATTTAAAGTTTCATATGCAAAATATTGATTTATTTTTTATATATATTAGAAAATCTCCCTCCAGACATTATTGTATCAACTAAATTTCCTATCCCTGAGGCTAAAGAGATAGCTCAGCAGTTTAAGTGCCTGCCTGGCAAGCCCAATGACCTGTGTTCAATCCCCAGTACTACATGCTGTGGTAAACCTGAAACCCTGGGTGAACCATGCTGGTCACTGAAATTGGGGGTGGTGGTGCACAGCTTTAATCCCAGCACTGGAGTGACTGGGACAGGAGGATCACTATGAGTCCAAGCTGCGTAGTGAGATCCTGTATCAAATAAATAAATAAAAGTATATTAACATAAATTTCCTATCCTTTCAACACCTTCCAAACTTGAACATTTTCATATTTAGTCAGTCCGTATGTAAAAAATTAAATATTGACTTTTCCTATTATCTATTATCTCTTTTCATTCTTGTCCTCCTTCTTTTCTTCCCCTTTCTCTTCCTCCTCTTTTTTCTTCTTTCCTTCTACCCCTTCTTCCTTTTATTTATTTTCGGGGCTAAATTTGAAACCTAAAGCCTTGCATACCGTAGCACATGTTCTTCACCAAGCTGCAGCTCCTACCCTGGTGTCCATTTTTTACTGAGGTTGGGCAATTTAATGTTTATTGAAAATTTATCTCAATTTTATGATTATAAATACTATGTATATTATATTTTTAAAATACAAATTGTCCTTATTGATAGGAGAGCATTCTATAAAAGGAAATAATACTTTATAAAACATATGTACTCTTTCATGGTTTTTCATTTTTATTTTTGTGAAATTTTATTAATTTTATTTAAATGTCAAATTTTTATTGGTATGGGCCGGTGAGATAGCTCGGTGGACTAAGCACCTACTTTGGCAAGTGCAGGGACCAGGGATGGATCCTCAGTCTCACATGCTGCACTGGCCCTGCTCGTGGGCACCCTGAGCAGACGACAGAGTGGTGTGGTAGTGCATGCCTGTAATCCTAGCACTTGGAAGGCTCAAAACAGGAGGATCACTATGTGTCTGAGCTTCACAGTGAGATCCTGAGCAAAATACATTAAAAAATTATTGATATAAACACTATCTATTATTTATTGAATGTAATTGTTACTACATTATATTTCCTTGCTCTTGTAAATGAGACTTTTGTGCTAGTCTTTTGCAAACTGCTATATAAACAAATTTAGATTTCAGTATTTATTTAATTTTTCATAAATACTTTTTACTGTGCTTAACTATTTGTTAATTTTCATCTTCATATTATATCATTTGAAAGGATGTGCTACTCTTTCCTTTTGCATGATTATTTTTCACTATCTAAGTTTGTCTAGAAACAGTTCTTCACATTGGGTATACTCAGCTACAGAACATAACCAATAATAATGCTACCCTCAGAGCAGAGGATAACTATTAAATAAGACCTACAGTATATAAGAAGGTGATAAGTGTTAATGAAAGATGAGACATTGAGAGAGTATAAAGTGATGATGATAAAGATTGTGATTTTAATTACCGTGGGCAATTTGGGAAGAATGGTTTCATAAGGTGGTATTTTAAAAAAGATTTTAAAGAAATCAAGGGATAAGGAGTGGAAATATCTAGTCCTGAGTAAACCGTGTTCCACATGGAAATGAAAACACAGGAATAGTACTGATCTGAAGCCGACTTAAGTCAGACAATTTTAAGAAATAGTAATGTGGTCATTGTCCTTCATGCTGAAATGAGCAAGACAGAAAGTACAGTAAATTTCGAATTATGAACATTGTGCATAAATCATAGAAGCAGCTCATGTGTTTAAGATAACTGTAAAGATAAAAATAGTTTATTTACAGTTGTATCGTACCACCACATTAAGGTAGCTACAAAAGTAAAAGTAGTTTATCTACAGTATTTGTGTATGGAGCTTTCTGTGCCTTACATTATATATTTGTGTAGATGATGAATGACTCACTTTGTCAGAGTTATGAAACAATCTGACTTCTGGATGTTCTCCTGGAAGAACACTCATTAGTAAATTAGGTACTTAGTGTAGTAGAAGATGATCTCAGAGAATTAATGGTGGGAATTAATGTATATAACCTTGAAGAATTTTCGTTTTACTCTAAGGGAGAATCAAAGCTATCAAGTAGTTCTAATGAAAAAAAAGTGACATGACTAAACTTAAATTTTTAACGACTTGTAGACTAGTGAAGAAAGGTATTTATGGGAAGGATGAAAACATGAAAATTTGTAGTTACAAAGATGTAGTCTAGGCAAAAGTTTATGATGTTAGGGTGGTAACATCAGTAATGGCAGGAAGTATCTAAACTGCCCTTTCATATGTAATTTTATATATACATTATGAGTGTATGTTTGCAATGTAAAGCAATTACATTTACCTTGGGAAATGTGTACATATATATACTGCATACTAGTTACTTATAAATTATGATGGCTGTTTATGAAATAGATTAAGAGTTGAATTAAGTATAATTTCTGTTGGGGTCTGATAGACACAGTTAATGGTATAGCCATTCATGCAAAAGTAGAAATTTATGAAAGGATTCGGTTTACTACAGCAAAGGAGTCGAGAAGTCTACCTATACACATTAAGTTTCCAATTAGGCATGGAAGTGGATATGTGATAGAAGCAGCTGAGTACATAAATATGATTTCAGGGAGTAGTTTTGAGCTAGAGATGTTAATTTGTAATTCATTCATTTGTAGATGGAAATTAAAGGCATTAGGTTGGAAGACATTATCACACCATTGATTATATCAATACTTGAAAGTCTGAGCCCTGGGTGCTTCAAACTGTATATGTCATGAACTAAGGAAGATTAAGTTGGGAAACAGAAAGGAATGATACATGAAGTCAAAGGGCAACCAAGAGTATATGGTGTCGCAGGAGCTGACGAAAGTATTCCAAGGAAAGATTAGTTTTTATTTTGTAAAATTTATCTCATTAATTCACCATTGCATTTTCTAGAAATTTCAACGGTGACAGTATTTTATTTATTATTATTATTTTTTTTTTTGGTGGAACCAGGAATTGAACTCAGGCCCTTGCGCTTGCCAGGGAAGCACTTATACTACTGAGCCACCTCCCTGGCAATGCTAGGGCCCAGGATTTTTTTTTTTTTTTTTTGTGGTACCAGGGATCAAACTCAGGACCTTGCACTTGCCAGGTAAGCACTTATTCCACTGAGCTGTCTCCCTGGCCCCCAGTGACAGTATTAAAACATAATATTTATTAAATAATTAACATGTATTGGGTATTTTGTTAATGGCCTTACACATTGTATAATATAGTTGTTACAGTAATCTTAGAAGCAGGTGAAAATTATAGTCTTCTTTTTCAGATGAAAATCAAAGAATCCAGTAAATTATAATGTTTTCTTTAGATTTCAGATAGTAAGCCTTGAGTTTGCATTTGAACGCACAAAGTCAGAAATCAAAACCACTATTTTTAAGTGGTGTCATTTTGCCAAAAGGATGTTAACTATTAGTGATATTAGCAGTGATCATCATTGGATTTGAAATACCTCTTGCATTTCAGACAGTATGATACTGGCTGCTGGCATGTAAATAAAAATTAGATTATATGATATGTAGATAGATATATAGAGGTTGACACAGTCATACTACAGAAATGCAAGAAAATGAGCTATTTACCACTTCAAAAAATTTTTATCAGTGATACACATTCAAATAGATTTAGGAAGTCACTAAAGGTCTTTGGGGAATAATTATTGAAAATAATGCTTATAAATGAATACAGAAATAGTCAAAGGGTCTAGAATAGCTATAACAGTTTTCAATAAGCCCAAAGTTAGAAAATGTAACTTCTCTAGCTGCAAACTCACAGTACTCCTATATAATCAAGATGTTGCAGCATTGACAGAAGGATAGACATATCTTTTGTCAATGTAAAAAAGAGAGTTTAAAAATAGACTCATACATACATAGTCAATTGATTTTTGACAAGGGTGCAGAGCAATTCAGAGCAGGGATGGTCTTTTAAGCAAATTGCGCTCAATTTGAAGCAGAAACAATTTAACTGATATTTTTCTGTTTGTATACAAAAAATTGACTTGAAACAAAATTGAACATAAATTTTCCAGAAAAAGACAGAAGAGAAAATCATTGTGACCTATGATTAGGCAAATATTTTTGCATGGAACAAAAAGTGCAAGAAACCACATAAGAATATTTGTAAATTAAACTTCATCAAAATGTAAAAGTATCGGTCTTCAAAATTGATGGTTAAGAAAAATCGAAGTAAACCACAGAGTTAAAGAAATAGGTCCAAAATATGCTGATAAAACACTGGCTTCTATGATAAAGAGGTCTCATAACTCAACTACAGGGTAGAGACTGTGTTGAGATTATTTAATAATTCTTTTTCTTTTAATCTTTTGCTTACTTGGTTCAGGGCCCCTCTGTGCAGACTGAGCTAATAGTGATCCTCCCATTTCAGCCTCCTCATTGCCGGGATTACAGGTGTGCACCCCTAAAACTGGTTTCCATGGCCAGCATGCTGCATCCAGATTCCAAGGACAACACAGTATGACATAATGGGGATTGAACCTGGGTCCTTGTGTGTGCCAGACAGGTGCTTAGACTGCTGAACTATCTCCCAGCCCTGTGTTGAGTATTAAGGAGGCCTGAGGATTGGGAAAGGTAGGAGATAGGTGAAGAAAGTTGAAGTAAGGAAGATGAAAATGGGACTTGTATATGTTCCAATTCCCCATGAGTATGTTACAGATGCATTATAAATGTCAGCTAATAGCATTTTTAAAAATAAAATTGGCAAAAGATTTGATGACACACTTCACCAGAATGAGTTGTCAGGCCAGCCAACTAGCTCAGCAGATTAAAGCACCTGCAAACAAAGGCGCAGGGGCCAGGGGTTCGATCCCCAGGCCTGCCATGCCAGCCCTGCCCTCTGGGCACACCGAGAGGGCAGTTGAGACTGGGTGTGGTGGCACATGCCTGCAATCCCAGCTCTTGGGAGGCTGTAAGCAGGCAGATAACTGTGAGTCCAATCTAGTAGTGGACCCGGGACACCCTGTAAAACCCTTCCTTAAAATACAAAAAGGAAAAAAGAGTTGTCAATGACGAATAAGCACATAAAAATATGTTCAGCCCCATTGATCACAATGAAAATGCAATTAAAATCATGAGGAGATACAAGTGCATATCATTCAATAGATAAAATTTACTGAAAAAGTTGGAAGATAATGAAGAAAATGTTCACACACTAGTGGTTGTATATAAAATAGTATGATCACTTTAAAAAACAATTTTAAAATGTCTTATTAAAGTAAAATACAAACCTTACATAACTCAGAAGCCCCACTCATTTTTTTAAATATTTATTTATTTTTATTTATTTATTTATTTTGCAGTACTGGGGATTGAACTCAGGACCCTGCGTTTGCGAAGCAAGCACTTATTCTACTGAGCTATCGCCCCAGCCCCCCCACACACACGTTTTTATGTAGGAGAAATAAAATCATTTGCCCCAAAAGACTTGTACATAATGATTAAGCAGTTTTGTTAGGAATAGCTAAACTATTATAAAATACAAATGCCCATCTTGATGTCAATATTATAGAATATTAATCACTGGTAACAAAAAACTACTGATGCATGCTACAGTATGGGAGAACCTGAATAATATCATGCTGATCAAATCAAGTCAGACAATAAATGTGGTGTACAATATTTTATTTAATTTATAGAATTTAATTTACACTTACAGAAAAGTAGATGCCTAGTGCTGACACTGAATGTAATAAGAAGAGAAATGGACAGTGATGGGGTCATGATACAACTTTGATATCAGAAAGATAATTTATGGGATATCAAGAGGAAGTATTCCATTTTGATTGATGTAATAAGTACATGATTGTATATATTATATATATTAACTTTTAATGAATATATAGTCATGTACTTACTATATATACACAATGATCACATTCATCATAGTGAATTTGTATGTGTATATGGTATACTTTAGTTCCTTTTTCATTTCCCATTCTCTTCATTTCTTTCACTCTGCCTTCCCCTCCTTAATTACAAAGCTTTCTTTCCATTTTATGCATTTTCCCCTTTTTTTCCAGCAAACATCTGGCATACAGCTGAGGAATTGGCCAGATTCCACTGTTCATAGGTTCAAATTTATAAAAGGGTAAATCCTCTTGAAGGACTTAGCTCTTGGAAATGCGCCCGAGGGCATCCTATTCACTTAGGATTTTCTATAAAAGTGTTTCCCCAAGTGTTTTAGTCATTTACGCACTGAAAGGTCTCTGCATCCATGCTTCAATTGGGCCAGGTTAATATTGAAGTTGGTAACAGATATTGGTGTCATCCCTGGGTGCTGCCATTTAGGCAATGCAGAATACAAAAACTGTGAGGTATTGGAGACTTCCACCCATATTTCAGAGGAAATCCAAAGACCCTAAGCAATGTACCTTTGAAAGAATAATATATAATGATGTGTGAGAGTGCAGATAAAGGTGCAGTGAAGATTCCAGATAGTAGATGATTCCAGGAATATGGAATATTTGCTGAGGATAGCCACCATAGTGAGCAAAGCCAGCCCAAGTCAGTAGCCATGTCGACTGTAACCACTAAAGTCATAGAATCAGGACTCTCACCTCTTTGGGGTTCCCATCTCATCACAGCTTTCCATGGGTGCAGCATATGGAGTTACGAGATTTAATGTTGGCCCTGCTGGATTTCAGTCTCTCTTAGGTCTGTTTCCTTTGTATCTTCCAATTCATTCTTTTCAGAATAGATATGTTTACCCAGTGCCACTTTATATTGGAAGTATTTAACTTTTTCATTTTCACAGGGGCATACAACCAAGAGTTTGCCTTGCATCTCAGAGGAGAATTTGAATTTGAACATTACAGCAATGCTTGAATTGATGAAACTTCACCATTTAGAGAAGGTATAAATGTATTTTGGATGAGATGGACAGCAACATTTTTGGTGCCAGAGAGAGACTATTATATGGTAATCTAGAATGCACCTCAAAATTTATAGGTGCACGTTTTATAAGGAGATTGGGTCATGAGGGTACTATACTCATAGAGGATTAATCCACTGATGAGTTTGCCATGAAATATGCTGTTAAGAGTTAGAATCTCAATAGAGACCAGTAATTAGGGGTATGGTCTGAAAGGGTTTATTCTTCTCTCACTTTCTATATTTCCTACTTGCCAAGGGATGAACAGGTTTCATCTGCCATTCCCCTCTATCATGCTGTTTCTGTTTTTGAACCAGCTGTCCAGAGACTGAACCCATGGAAACTATGAGCCAAGTAAATGTCTTTTCCTTTCAATTGTGGGTATTGCACCTTATAGTTCAGTGAATAAAATGTTGATTAACATTGTCACCTTCCATCTCCAGAGGGTCATAATAACCCTATCTGTAGCATGGTAACTCCATTAGCTACTCTTCAAGAGCCTGCCTTGGACTAATGGGAGATTCATTAATCTTCTTCATAATGAAACTGTTAATGTATAGCCATTTCTACTTATGATAGCAATAGTGCAGCTGTGCTATTACAACCTCTCATATTTAAACTTTGTAGGAAGAATATAAATATCTGTCCTTGTATCATACAAATCCCAAAGAACACATATCAAGTTCATAAGAGTTTTTAGAAGTGGCCCTCACATGGCTTGAGGTAGAGGAAAATAGCTCTTTCTTCATTCTGAGCAGTGATTTTGAGGAATTTTATGTCAAAGCAGATAACTATATTTCTCAGTCCTCTCAACATCTCAAGTAATTCTCAGTTTTTACTTACATTATTTAGAGACAGATAATGAACACATGGTGATATATCCAACTTGGTGACATACACTTTGAAAGTCCTACATAGGAAGGATAACACCGAATTTATTATTATTATTATTATTATTATTATTATTATTATTATTATATAGCCCAGGACTCATGGCAAACAGTGATCCTCTGCCTTAGCATCCCAAGTACTAGGATTGTAGGCATGTACCATCATGCCTGGTCGACCTCAGTGTAGAATGAGAGAATTTTTTGTTTGCTTTAAAATTTTTGTTTATTTTATGGAAGAAAGAAACAAAAATTTCTCCAATCTATATGAGCACTAACCTTCACTGTAATTCTCTAAAAGACATAAGTAGTATAACTGACTTAGGTTTGTCCCTTTTCCCTTCATTCCTTTCCCCTTTCACCCATTTCACTTCTGTTTCCTTTTCAATAATTGTCATTTCACAATATCTACTGTACATTGTAGGACTTATTTACTCTTTCAGTTTCTCACACTAGGGAGAAAATATAATATTTGCACTTGTGAATCAGGTTTATTTCACTTATAAATATGGTCTCAAGTTGTACCCATTTACCTATGGAAGTCTCAAGTTTATCTCAGTTTCATAAAAGCCATTTATAACAAACCGACAGCCAACATCATACCAAATGGGCAAAATCTGATAGCTTTAGAAGTAAAGCCATGGTGTTATGTTGAGCTGTAGGGGACTCAGGTCAACAACTTCTGACATTGTCAGTCAAGAGGAAGACCCAATACTATTTTGGACTACTGGACTCTTTTAGCATATTTTGCTGAGTTTATACACCTATAATATTCAAATAAAGGAACTAAACAAAAAAGGGGACACTGGTGAATGTCCATTTTGTAACTGTGTATTCAAAATGGTTAGAAAAGGTATATAGTTATTTTCTCTTAATGAATAGAGGGATTTGTTCTAATGGTGTTTGTAAATAGGGTGTCATGTCCGTATCTTGTACAGTATTTAAGCACTAGGATGAGCGTATGTAATGTGTTAATTATTGAAACTGTCCTGCCAATTTGATTTGAAACTATCTCATTGATATTTGTTTATCAATAAAATTATGGGGGGAAACTCTGATAGCTTTGACTCTAAAATCAAGAACAAGACAAGGATGTCCACTGTCACCCTTCCTGTTCAGTATAGCTCTGGAAACACTAGCTGGAGCAATTAAACAAGAGAGAAATAAAAGGGATAAGGATAGGAAAGGAAGAGTTAAGTTATTTTTATTCATAGATAAGATGATACCCTACATAGACAGCCCCAAAACCTCCACCAAAAAATTCTTGATTTAATAACCAAGTTCAGTAGTGTAGCTCAGTAAGTGTTTTAGTTATGTTTTTTTTTCTAGATTTTGAAGTTTTTACACACAGTCTTATATAGCAAAACATGTCTGGTTGAACAAACAACAGTGTGCAATTTGACTTCCTTAAAGCTCAATCAATATTTAACTCATTTCAGAAGTCAGCAAAATTTATAGCATAACTTTACCTCTTTGGGGTTATTTTGGTATATATTACTTTGATCTGATTTATACAACTGGGTACATACACAAATTCAGGCACACATACACGCATACACGATATGACTAAAGAAAGATATTTTCTATATTTTTCCTGTATTATTTTTTATCATGTTCATCTTTAATACTCTTTAATTCTCTTTTATACTCTCCATTTTAAAGATTAATCATCAAAATCACAAGTTATCTAAAATTCATTTTCTTTCTTAACATAATTTTTTCATACTATGCCATTTTCCTTGAAGGAGCAGAGATACACATGATTGTTAGTTCTTCATTTGTAAATTATGGTAGATGCATTGGGCTTGATGCCTTAAATCTTTCTTCATTGTTAAAAAAAGTATACATAAAATATATTTCTTAGCTTCCTTGCACTGAGTGTGGCTACATGATAAAGACTTTGGCAAATGAAGTACTGCAAGTTTCTTCTTGGTAAGGGTAACTAAAAACTTAATGAGAACATACTGAACATAAAATGTGAACATATGAAATTATCAAGTGTTTTGATTGTATTTAATTCTGCTTTAAAATTTATTAGCACATAAGGGTAATGCATATTATTTGTATTTCTTATGAGAATTTGGTACATGTACAAAACACATCTCAATTCCTTTTTTTTTCGGAACCAGGGATTGAACTCTGCCCTTGCACTTGCCAAGGAAGCACTTATTCTACTGAGCTATCTCCCTGGCCCCCACATCTCAATTTCTGATTTCATCTCTTTTACCTTTTTTCCTTGCCTGGTCTTTTGATCCTTTTTTTTAATTTTGTATATGTTTGTCATACATAGTGCTTACATTCCTTCTGTAGATACTAGAAAGTACCAAATCCTTTTAATACTTTGTGTCTTCATGGCTGAAATGTACATGTAAAGCTTGGAGATACAGTAGATACTTTAAAATCATGAGAAAAAACTTTACACTAAGTTTTGAAAAGCAAGAAGACAGAATAGCCTTGAATCTATGTTGATACCCTTGAGCAGCTGGACCAGCCCTAGGTCATCAACTTCTGGTTGTTCACCATTGAAAAAAAAATGATTTATTCGCCACTATTAGTTCCACAAAGAAATACGAGTAGATTTTCCAATAACTACCAGGTAACTCTTCCAAATATGCACTAGTGATAGAGATGGAGTAGTGTATAGAGAAGTCACTGTTTTTAAAAGTTATAAAAACATTCATACGATTCCTGTGATTTGTTTCCTGTGTTAAGTCAAACAGTTGTACTGTGGGACAGCTTTGTGTATTCAGATGTCTTTTTAGCATAACTTTCATTCTGGTTTTGTGATGGCTCTGGATGGCCTTTTCTGTGGAGCTGCTATTAGAAATGTAGCCATCGCTACAGCTGGCTATCTGCTTTTAGTAGCTATGTGCATCTTGTAGGCTTTTAGGATAGTTATTCATTGATATTGTGGTTCGTCATTGGCAAAGGAGAGACTCGTGTCTTGTTTTATAGTGGAACCCTATATCATTAGAATGGTAATCCATTATACAAAGCAGATGAGGGAACTATACCAATTGAAAGATCTCTGAAAATTTGAAGTCCATTTGTCTGCTTCTTTGTTCCCCAGTTCTGTCCCTCCAAAGTCCCAGGCAGTCAAATCCAGGGCTTTTGTAAGGTGATTACATTACAGTTGCATAATAACTGATTTTGCTGTTAGGAGGCGGGATTGGGTGAGGAGAGTTCAGTCTCTGGGAGCAAGGCCTGGCCGGGTGTATCTCCCTTCCAGACTTCTCCTTTGACTGTCTATACTTTCTGCCTTCCATGAAGTGAGAAGCCTTCTTGTCATGACCTTGTTTCATGCCATCCTGCCTTAAAGGCAGCCAACTATGGACTGATAAGTGAGCTGAAATAATCCTCTCCACCTTTTAGTTGTGGCATTAGGTATTTTGTCCCAGTGTTAAGAAAAGTGACTGAGACAGTCTTAGCTGTTTTTGCTTGACATACATGTTATAAAATGTTTCAGGTGTATTTTGTTACAAATACTAGTTTAAGTATCAAAGTCTGTTAATCATGTAATTTTCAAAGTTTATTAACTTGTAAACATTTTCAGTGTACAATTTAGTGGCTTTTACTATATTTGTTCGTGAAGTAGTAGTATATTACCTATACTACTATCTAATTCTAGAATATTTTAACATTCTAAGAGTAACCCACCTCTTAAATAGTAGCCTCTTTCTATTCCTTCAACAAAACAACTACTGGTAAACATCACACCATTTCTGCCTCAGTGTATTTGTTTATTCTGGACATTTAATATAAATGGAAAGATACAATATACAGCCATTATTTTGTGTGATTTTTTTTTGGTGTCATGTTTTTAAGTTTCATGTGTATTTTTGTTGAATTGGTGATTTATTTCTTTTTAAAGTTTATTTGTACATTTTAGATATACATAATAGTCATATTCATCAGAGAGAATTTGTACATGTAAATAATATATTTTGATTCCTCCCTTTTCTCAATTTCCTTGCATCCCTTCAACCCCTCTTACCTCCCCATTTGCAAAGCTGTGTCTTCATTCTATTCCTTATAATTTTTTTCTTTTCCCTTTCCCCCACTCCAATTCTACTTTCCTTTTGACAAATTTCTTCCTTTCCTATTTACTCTTCTCTCATTGCTGGGACAAATATCAGACACCCAAAATGAAGGAAGGAAAGATTTAATTAGCTGACATTTAATGGAGGGTTCAGTCCATACTCAGTTGGCTCCAAGGCGGACTGGTACATGGCAAAGAGCTGCAGCTCATGGTGGTGGCAGGCAGCAAAACAGCAAGAGCAAAAAAGAGGAGTAACAGCAATAATGGCAACAGGGAGCAAGCCTGTTTCCATCTCTCTTACGTAACATACAGGCTGCCCACCCCAAGCCACGTGTAGCACTCACATTCATAATCCCAGCAGTACTCAGACCCATAAGTCCAGCCTTGGGTCATGAATTAAACACAAAATGTAAAACTGTGCCTCAATGACTGCATGAGGCTTTGGGGGGACAAATACACACAAACCATAACACTTCCCATTTCACAGTATTTACTGTATATTTTGCTTCTTATTTGCCCTTTAATTCTGTCACACCAGGGAGCCAGGGAGACCATGTAATGAAGCATATCTGCATCATATTTATTTCACTTATGACCATGATCTCAAGTAGCATCCATTTCCATAGAAATGTCTCAAGTTTATCATCCTTTATGACTGAGCAATATTCCATTGTATAAAAAAACACATCTTCTTTATCTGTTCCTTGAGAGATGCATATTTGCATCATGTCCAAGATTTACCTATTACAAACTGTGCTGTTATAAACATGAGGGTGCATATATTGTTGTGGTATGATGTTTTAATTCTTTCAGGAAGATACACAGATGGGGGCTAGCTGAGTAAAGTTTCCTTAGTTTCTTGAGCAATATCCATTCTTATTTCCACAGTGGATATACCAGTCTCTACTCCCATTAACAGTGCAGAAGGGTTCTATTTCCTCCACAGCCCCTCCATCGTTTGTTATTGGTTAATTTTGCAGACATGATACTCTACATAGAAGACAGCAAAAACTTCACCAAAAGACTTCTGGATTCAATAATCAAGTTCAGTAGTGTAGCTAGATACAAACCTCACTACAAAGTCAATACTATTTCTTACACAAATGGCAAATTCATTGAGTAAGTATTTAGGGAAACTATACCAGAAAAGACCTAGAATAGCAAAAGAATGTCTCAACCACAAAGGCAAGGCAGGGAACATTACAATTCTTCACTTGAAATTAGACTACAAAGCTTTGTGATACAAACAGCACGGTACTGGCAAAAAAAAAAAAAAAAAAAAAACCAGACCTGAGGATCAGTGCAACAGATTATAAAATGCAGTAACAACTCCAAAACACACTTAGCCACCTTTGACAAAGGAGCCAAATACATTCACTAGAAGAAAGATAGCCTCTTTAATAAATGGTCATGGAAAAACTGGCTCTCTGTATGCCAAAGACTAAAACTAACCTTCTGAGGGGCCGGGGAGATGGCTCAGTGGAATAAGCACTTCCCTGGCAAGCACAAGGGCCTGAGTTCAAGCCCCGGTTCTGCCAACAGTCAAAATCAAAATCAGAATAAATAAAACTAACCCTATGTCTTTCACCATATACTGAAGTGAAAACGGATCAAAGATCTAAATATTAAAACAGAAATACTGAATATACTGGTAGAAAAGATAGGCAGAACTCTTGAAGACAGGTGTAAGCAAAGGATTTACAAAAATAACACAATTATATGAGAAAGAATCAATAACTTATCCTAATAAAAAGCTTGTGCACAGCAAAATAAATCACAAAGTGGAAAGACAACCCACACAGTGGGATGAAATTTTATCCAGTTGTATATCTACAATGCACAAGAATTGAAAAAAATCAGAATTGCCAAATTTAAAGAACTAATCCAATAACCAGCATCTAAAATGAATGCACACTTCTCAGATGAGGAAATACAAATGGCAAATCAATATATGGAAAAATGTTCAACACCACTGCTTATGGGAGAGTTGCAGATTAAAATAACACTGAGATTCCATCTAACTCCAGAGCAAATGGCTATGATGAAGAGTTATACCTTTTTATAACTGTGTAATATTCTATTATATGTTGCCAAGATATCAAGTCTGCATCTTATCCTCTGAATAACTCCTATGAAGACAACAGTATGCAATGTATTAATTAGTGTAACTGTCCTACTAATCTGTTTTGAAACTGTTTCATTTCTATTTTATCTTTTTTTATTAAAATGAATAAAAAATTAAAAAATAAAAAATATTCTATTATATGTATATGAAGTATATTATTTATCATTTCATCAGTTGGTGAACATTTGAGTTGTTTGTACTTTGTAGTATTGCAAATAATGCTGCCATGAATATTCATGTAAAATTTTTTAGGTGAATATATATTTTCATTTCTATTCCCTATGTACCTAGTAGTGTGATTTCTTTGTGATACCATAACTTTATTTTATTTTAAAAAATTATCAAAATATTTTTCACAGTAAATTCAATGTTTTATATTTCCATTTTAGTGTTTTAGGACTCTAGTTTCTTCACACCAGCCTCACCAATATGTTTTCTTCCTTTTTATCTACTTATTTTATGATTTATTTATTGTAATTTCATTTTGGTTATGATTTCATTAATGAAATTATTAATGAGTTTTAGAATCCTTTGCATATTTTTATTGGCCAGTTTTCTAAAGTCTTTGGGGAAACTATTTTTGTAATCTTTTGAGTCCATTTGCATGGATTATTGTCTTTTATTGTTGAGTTGCAAGGGTTATTTATATATTCTGGATACAAGTTCCTTAATATATCCATATATGATTTTAAAACATTTCCTCCCATTCTGGAAGTTTCCTTTTCATTTTATTTACATGAACTTTATTTTTTTTAATACATGCTTGGACTATGTAATGATTATATTCCTATGGGAAGTTGATACATGTATACATAACACCTTAACTCCTTTTATCAATTCTATCACTTCCCCTATCCCCAACTCTTAGTCCTCTTTTCATGTGAAAAAGAGTTGTTGCTTTATTTTCTCTATCTATCTTTTATTTTTGTCCTTATTTACATTTTGGGTTTCTCATATGACATATCATATATTTAAGCTGTGATTTATTTCATAAACTTTAAAAAAATTCAGATGAAGCCAAATTTGTATAGACTTCTTCTGTTACGCTTTTTGGGTCCTGTTTAAGGAAGTTTTCGCCAAATTTAGACTCATAATGTTGTACAACTCTTTCATTTAAATAGTTGGAATCTTTAGCTTTCATATTTAGATGTAAACATGTGATCTAATATATAATGTAATTTCTATGGTGTGAGCAAGTCATCCAACTTCATTTGGTGTGTGTGTCTCGATATTCAGTTATTTCAGCATGTTTGTCAAATTTTTTTCCCGTTGAGTTTTATTATTATTCTTCACTAAGTCAATTTACAATAGTTGTATTTATTGTTTTAATTTTAGTTGCCTTGCAGTGATCTCCATTAGGTCTCATAACAATATCACACTATCTTGATTATTCCAGCTTTGCTCATCTTTTATCTTGTTATTCTTGTTTCATCTTTTTTCTTCTTACTCTGTAGTCTCTTTCTCTTCTCAGTGAATTTCAGGGAAAGCTGTTAAATTTTAATACAAAACCGTCTCGGATTTTGATAGGAATTGCATTGAATATGTTGATCCATTTTTTGGAATTTGATTATTAGTTTTATGGAGCACGTTGGTTAATATTGACTTTTACTCACACTAGTGTCAGTGTTGCTACAAGGGTATTTTGAAGATATGGCTAACATCTCTGAATTCACTTTAAAGGGGATTTAGACAAGGTGCCCCACCACTATACGATAGGCAGATAGGCCTTAAAAGTAAGAACAGAGTTCCCAGGAAAGAATACTTTCTGTCTCAAGACTACGCACAAATTTCTTGTTTGTTTGCTAACCTTCCAGCCTTCCTGTCTGCCCTAACAATTTTGAACTTGTTATCCCCCACAATAGTGTAAGCTAACCCCATGAAATTAAAGAATGACTTTGTAAGTAAACACTTTATTCTCTTTCTCTGCTTCCTCTCTAATCATTTGCTCTATTGGTTTTTTTCTCTTGAAAAAATATAGTAATTTTAACAACACAATGTCTTCTATAATCTTTATTCCCCATAATTTTATTGAGAAACAAAGAGCAATGAGACAGCTTCAAACCAAATTGGTAGGACAGTTTCAATAATTAACACATTGCATACTCTTTTCCTAGTGGTTAATTGCTGTACAAGATGTGGACATGATAACCTATTTACAAACACTATTAGAACAAGTACCTCTATTCATTAAGAGAATGTAACTATATATCTATCCTAACCATTTTGAATACACAGATACAAAATGGACATTCAGCTACATCCTCTTTCTTTGTTTAGTTCTGTTATTTGACTATTATAGGTGTGTTAATTCAGCAAAATATTCTAAAAGAGTCCAGTAGTCCATAACAGTATTGGGTCTTCCACTTGACTGGCAATGTCAGAAATTGTTGTCCTGATTCCCCTACAGCTCAACATAACAGCATGGCTTTACTTCTTATACTTCGATTTTAAACTTTTCTGCTGGATGGTTAAGATCAAGATAAAGCAAGACTTATGCAACAAGAGTTGTAGCTCTTGGGTCTGATAAGGTCAGTGAAATCTTCTATAATCTTGCAATCTCTTTTTTTATTTATCTTTTAAATTACTTTCTATAGTTACTTATACTTTCCAGCATATACTTCTTGGACTTCTTTCACCTACTCATATTTTATTTTTGTTGTTACTATTATGAATGGAATTCATTCCTCAGTTTCATTTTGGATTAGTAGTTTACAGGTTTAGAAATACAATTGATTTTTGTTTTTGTATTTTAGTAAGGGTATACAGGGCCCCGCTATGGAGATTATACTCCTAGTGATTCTCCTGTGTTCAGCCTCCTAAAGAGTTGGTATTACAGGGGGCATGCCACCACACCCAGTTTCAATCACCTTCTCAGCATGCCCTGGGGGTGGGGCTGGCATGACATGATGGGGTTTGGGGATTGAATCTCAGCCACTGCATCTGCCTAAGCAGGCACTTTAATCCTCTGAGCTATTTGGCCAGCCCTACAATTGATTTTTGTAATTTTGTAATGTATCATTGCTACACCCAGTTGTTGATTTTAGCAGTGTTTTCTAAATTCCATATAATTTTCTGAGTATTAGATCATGTCACTAGGAAATAAGGTAGTATTTCTCCTTCCATTACAATGAGATCCCTTCACCTGTTATTTGCTGCCTAATTTCAACTAACTAGAAGCTCTAGCCAAATTTCAAAAAGAAATAAAGATCAGATATCTTCTTGTTCTGAATGCTGGCATGTTACTTTCCTTATTTTCACAGATAATTGCAATAGGAATTGTAGATTTTACATGATGATATTTATCAAGTTGAAGAAGTTCCCTTTTATGCTTGTTTGTTTTTGCTTGTTTTTCAGTATGAGAGATTGAACCCAGGGATTGAACTGTGTCACTTAATGCTAGAAATGTTTTATTTTGAGGAAGGTTCTCCCTAGTTGCCAAAGATCAACTTGAAATTGGTATCTTCCTTTCTTAGCCTCTTGCATACCTCAAATTATAATGTGCACCAGTTGCAGTTTCTTAGTTTTGGTATTGCTAAATAGTCTTCTGCATGTATTGAAGTGACTGTTTTTGTTATTGAATTAATATGGCATATCGTAATAGTTTTACATATTGAATCACTTTACATTCATGAGCTAAATCCTATTTCTTCATGGAGGGTATAATTCTTTTTGTTCTTGTATTTAGTGTGCTACAGTTTTATTTTAAGATTTTTACCTCTTTAGTAATTGCTATGGTGTAGATCAAAAATATTTCCCCAGGGGAAAAAAGATAGCTCAGTGGAATAGGTGCTTGCTTGTCAAGTGCAAGGTCCTGAATTCAATCCCTGAGAATATATATATATATATATATATATATATATATATATATATATATATATAAAATGTTAAATACTTCCAACATTCAATGGCACAATGTAGACCTTTCCATTCCAAAAGTTACAAACAGGAACACAAAGAAATTAGATCAAACCAATTCCAAATTCAGTAGGGTAGACATTAAATTCTGTATTTCCATGTGCAGTACACAAGGCAGTCTGTGGAAAAATGTGAACTCCAAAGGTCTTGGATGTCTGCCTTTTGGTACTTCTAGTGGTTATAGCTCTTGTGGCTTCTCTCTTGGAACTACCCTGCGCCTTCCTTGCTATTTTCTTCAGGCAATCACCATTCTTGGATTTTCCATTCGTCTTGGGTCTCCACTGTACCTTTAGCTTTACACTTACCTCCACATACTGCCCTTTCAGAGGTACACTGCCTGGCTTTCCAGACCTTCTGAAATCTGGGTGGAAGTCTTCTGACTCTACTGCACTTTCATTCTGCATGCACCTAAAACTAGCCCTGTGTGGATGATGCCAATGTCTGTTGCCATCAGGAACACTAGCCATGCTTTGCTCTCTCTTGGCTATAGGGGTCAGTGCTTAGGTCACTGAACACTATGAATCCAATTCCAAGAACAAATTCTCTATGCTTACATCACTCAGGAGGCTGGTGCTTGTAGCATTATTCTGAAAATAAAGTCTTACATTTTTGCAAGTTTGAAGCTACAGTGGGTGGAATCGCGCAGTTTCTTGTGATACTCTCAGGCCATTTTTTCCTTCTCTCTTTCCTTCTCAGCAGTTAATATCTCTGTTCTATCTTTGCAGTCCACAGCTTTATTTGAGCTTCACTTATTCTCAAACTCACAATGCTTGAAATAATTCTTCTGTGCTCTTTGCTCTTCATTTTCAACATAAATCTGACCAAAAGCATCCATCAGTAGCCATGCCACTGCCTCAGCATTCAACTGCCTTGAAATTTCTTCTTCAGGATTAGTCTGCCACCCTTAATTTCAGTCTCAAGCAAAGTCTCTGGACACGAGAACTTCAGATAAGCTTTCTGCCAATATATCACACATTGTCTGCAGTCCAGCATCTAATTCAGACCCTCTTTCTACGATAAATGTCCTGAACATGGACTTTACTGACTTTCCGTTCTTTGAAGTCCTGACAAGAATCTCCCATAAAATACAGATTTAGGCCCTCCAGTTCTACTTTTCCAACTGGCATCTCAGAACCGTTTACAACTCTTCCCCTTCCCAAAAGCCAGTGGTAAAGGTGATTGGACCAAGACATTTTGTTTTTCAGGTTCTCACACTAAGGAGACAATATGATGTTTGCACATGAGGGTCTGATTGATTTCACTTAAGAGTATGCTCTCTAGTTGCATCATTTATTGACAAAAGACTCAAAGTTAATCTGCTTTATAGATGAATAACACTTCATTGTGTAAAAGTATCACATCTTCTTTATCCATTCTTCAGTTGATAGACATCTGGGTTGCTTTAAGGACTTAGGTACAACAAATCGTGTGTCTATAAATATAGGTGCACATATATAATGTGATATGAGGTCTTCAGTACTTCTGGAAAAATACCCAGAAGGAGATTAGCTGGCTTGAATTAGACCTCCAATCCTACGCTTTTCAGGAATCTCCATGCTGATTACAATAGTGCTTGTACCAGTCTGCACTCCCACCAACAGTGCAGGAGTGTTCCTTTTTTCTCCATAGTACTTCAAAGCAAATCTCTAATAGAGTAAAAAGAAAACCAACACACTGTTGCTCACACAGTCAGAACATACAAATAATTCAACTTTGTATGTTCTATCTAGAACATACAAGAAGTAAAAAAAAAAATCAGGCCCTCAAATTCAAAGACCCAATCCAAAAATGGGCATCTGAGATGAATATACACTTCTCAGAGGAAGAAATACAAATGGCAAAAAATATATGCATGTCAATATCATGTTCAATCCATTCAGTTTTAGCATATTTGAAACATATTTATATATATTTAAGATTAAATACATATACATTTACCTTTTTGTATTAGAAACTTGAAATTAATCTGATTGCTTATCAAATATGTAATAAATTTTTCTGAGCTGCACTCACACTACTGTAGACCAATAGAAATTGCTCCTCCTATCTGTGTTTTTACTTGCTTTCCAGCCCTCCTCTTATTCCTTCCCCTTCCTAGCTTCTAACAATCAGTATTCCAACCTCCAGTTCTCTGAACTCAAAAATGTTTCTTTCACATATGAGTGTGAATAGGTAGTAGCTGATTGATTTCTGTATCTGAGTTATTTCAATTAACATAATATTCCCCATTCACTTAAATATTATCACGAATATCATAAATTCACTTTATTCTATGACTGTGGTTGCTGTTATATATGTATACTTTTTTGTTCATTAATCCAATAATAGACATGTTGATTGAATCTATAGCATAGCTATTGTAAGAGTGCTGCAACAATCATGGCTGTGCAGGTATCTCTTCAAGATACTGATCACATTTCCATGGGATATATATCCAATAGTGGGATAGCCAATTTATTTATTTATGATACTCTTTCTTGTTTGGTGGAATAGATATCTGACATTCTGTTTGTTTATTTATATGTTTTAAATCTTTTTTTTAATTTTTAATTTTTTTTATTTTAATGAGAAAAAAGATAAAATAGCAGTGAAAGAGTTTCAAAACAGGTTAGTATGACAGTTTCAATAGTTAATATGTTGCATATTGCTGTCTCCCTAGTAGTTATTCAGAGGACAAGATGCAGACATGTCTTCTCTAAACAATATTAGTACAAATCTTTCTTCTCAATGAACTAAGAGAAAGTAGCTGCATATCTGTACTAACTATTATATATATATATTTCACACACACACACACACACACTCCTTTTTTTCTTGTTTTGTCAGAGATAACTGTTCTATTGCTGTAGGAGAAGCTGTATTTGGAAAAGTCTTTAAAGGACCTTTTCATACTTGATGGCAGACCAAAGATTGTAGGTACTTGAATTCAAGCCTACTGCTTCTAATGTCATATCGATTATTGCTATATGCTCTCTACAGTAAATGTTTTTTTAAAGTGTAATAAAAGAAAACAATAGACAAGAATAATATGTGATTGGACTGTCCTGCTACAATGTTGTATATGTTTTGATCTCTAAATTTCTGTGCAAAATTGTGTAATTGTTTTTCATCACATTCTGTATGGATATAAAATTTAGAATATCTATGGTTGTTGGAAAATAGTCGCTCCATGTTATGTCTAAGGTGTTTGATACACAGACAGATAGTGATGTTAAGACCAACTTCCTATGTTATAGTGCAATAATATCATTAAGCTTCTCTTCTGGATGTTTAGCAGCTAAAGTTTACAGACCAAAAATTAGTGAAATAGAAGGGCTACAAGGATAGCCAATATTTTGGTCCTAGGCCTTCAAGGTCAGTGAGGTCTCAGTACATAAGAGAACCTCTGCTGTGCTGTCATGTAACTCAGTGGTGTCCCAAATTTTCTGATCAAAGACATTATGGGGCCACAGAGAAAAGTGATTGACAATGTATAGTGGGCCTAAGGAGAGTCACCTAGAGAGAAAAAAATTCTCAGGCTTTCACAGAGAGAAAATGGTTCAAGCAATGGCCGTGACCCATCCAGATGGCTGACACTGACAAAAGACTCACAAGATGCTGTACATGGCTCCAGGGTAAATCCTGAGAGGATTTGACTGACCTTGTCAGGTAGCAAAAATTATATTTTGAGTTACATAAGTCTTGCTTTAACTTGGTCTTAACTATCCAGCAGAAAAGTGTAACCACATGGTATAAAAGTAAAGCTATATTAATGTGTTGAGCTGTAAAAGGCTCATGCCAACAACTTCTGAAATTGCCAATTCTGCCAATAATCCACCACCCTTATGGACTATTGGATTTTATTGGGTTATTTTGTTGAATTCAAGTAACTACAATCTTTATTCTGGCATTACGTGTGTTTTAAATCTTGGTCGTTCTCTCTTCACTGCTGCCTTTTTGGTTCTTAAATGTATTTTTCTATTGTACTACTTTAATTTTCTCATCATCTTGTGCTAGACTTAAAACTACTAGTTCTCACCTTCAGAAACTCAATTAACATCTTTTTTTTTTTTTTTTTTTTTTTTTTTTTTTTTTTTTTTTTTTTTTTTTTTTTTTTTTTTTTTTTTTTTTTGCGGAACCAGGGATTGAACTCAGGCCCTTGAGCTTGCCAGGGAAGCACTTATTCCACTGAGCCACCTCCCCATCCCTCCTCAATTAACATCTTAACAAAAAATTGGCTCCAATATATCTCTGTGCTTACATATTTAACATACATACTTAATTTTTGTATATTGTAAGTGCTGATTATCAAGAATTTTACAGCATTTATCATCTTTAAGTTTGATGCTTGTATATCTACTGCCTACCCTGCACTAACAGTTTGTAGAAAATGAAACTTGTGTGTATTTGGTTTTTGTTTAATCACATGATATACTTAATATATTTTCAAGGAAATTCAATGCTCTTTTTAGCAAGGCTTCCATTAGTAACGAGGAAATATTACTTATGCAGTGCCCTGCTTCATTACACACACACACATACACACACACACAAACACACACACACACACACACACAAACACTGCATAAGACAGAGAGGATAGAGTTTTGTACCTGGAACACATTATGTTGAAAGTTCTTAAGATCTGTTGAACATTGCACAAAGTGTTTTGTTCAGGTGTTTTACATTAAAATGAGAAGTAGAGCAGCCAAACTTTGAAAATTAGTTTATTGTGGTTTTTAAATTTTTTAATAAGGAAATAAACATTAGGTAGCAAAGATCCAATTTATACAAGGGTATTAGTGATAGAGAAGTGTACAAATATGGAGAGCATATAACCAATGGTTACTTCCAATTGAGCCTCCACTTCTTATTAATCTCAGAAAGAAATAAAATGTTTGTGTTCTAATATCTCATTGTGCAGAACACTGACTCAGTCTCAAACAATTTATCTTTGTGTGAGTGCTTTATGCAGGCCTCAGTACCTTGCTGTGGAGATTGATTGTTTATAAGGCAATAAATACTCACAGCACCAACAAACTGAGGGAATGAATCAGAGCTGAATGTTTCCTCAATCACCACCCCATACATTTCTTTTACTCTAATTGTTAAGTATAAATAGATTTCAAAACAAATGTTTAAGAGTGAGCACAATTATTTGCACAAAAAATGTGTGCCTGCATGCTCACATGTTGGGCGGCAAATCTGAACAATACTGGGTAGTATGTAGGAATGTCATAGCTGCCAGAATGATTTGCAAAGCTAGAGAATGCTGGATTTCTAAATTGTCTGTTTTAGTGACCCAACTGAATAGACACATAGTCATCCTCCCAGAGGAATGGAGTATGAATCACTCCTTTTGGAAGCACATCTGTTTGTGCATGTATTACTTGTGTGTATGTGCATTGTGTTGCATTGTGCAAAGTGTTCATATGACAGATAGAAGACAGAGTTTGAAACAAAAACTAACAAAAAGAAGAAACTGGTTAGATATTTCATTAATTAGTTCAATTTTACAACTAAAAATCATCCTGTTGTACATTATAGAAAGACTTTGTAAACTATGAAAGATTCAAACCTATTACAGACCACTTTACGTTTGCCAACATTGAATGCCAGGCATGATGGTGCATTCATGTAATTTATATACCTAGAAGGTTGAGGCAGGAAGACAGTTTGAGCTCAAGAGTTGGAGGACAGCTTGTGCAGTATAGGAAGATATATGATAACTTAACTCTTAATAAAAATAAAATATTCACAAGGAAATTGTAGCATCCCTCAATTGATACCATATATGTGTCTTAATTCTTCCTTAAGGGTCAATGTGATGAAAAATGCCACACACTGTACTCATGCCTATTGTCAAAAGGGCTGATTGATTTGGCACACATACAGGCTGTTCTTTGCATAACAAATGGAAACCAATCTTCTAAATAGTTATACAATATTTAGAAATTAGAAAGAGTCAGAATGTGATTGATAGTTCATGAAAGAGTGACTTTGAAATGCTGTTTCATCAGAGTTGACATTTATTTTCTTTCCTGTTCCTTCTCCTCTCTTTTATTCAGTTAAAGAGCCTTCTAGAATTAGAAGATACCTCTTTTAATACATTTGGTTGCTTTAGTTTTTCACTACACAGCTCGGACTCATGCTGATCCTCTTGATTTCATTCTCCCCAGAATTGGGATCACAGGACTGTGCTACTACTCCTGGGCTCTGGCTGGCTCAACACAACTAGGAGGCAGGGCTGGCAATGCATGAGGTGCTCTTGCCAAAACTTGCCTAAGCAGGCACTTTATTCTGCTGAACTATCTCACCAGTCCATAAAGATATTTGAGTGAACTATTTTATATATATTTACAGTAGAGAATATATTCATTGTAGAAAGTTGTACATGTACATAACACATCTTAATTTTTTAAATCTCTTCCTCCAATCCCACGCTCTTTCTTCCTCTACCCTTTGTCTCTAGATCTCTTTCTATTTTACAAACATTCTGTCTCCCTACTTTATATTATCTTTTATTTTGCTCTTTAACTTTTACTCTGTGTTTCTCATATAAGAGAAACAATGTGTTATTTAAGTTTGCATGTCTGATTGATTTCACTTAGTATTATGAACTCATGGCACATTTATTTTATACAGGTGACCTAAATTTATCCTTTGTGGTAGACCAGTACTGCATTGTGTATAAATACCATATTTTTATCTATTCATCATCTGTTAATGGACATTAAATATAGCATTTGAGTTATGCTGTTATAAAGATTTGTGTGTATGTATCACTCTAATATGATATTTTAACTGTACTGTAGCCTTTACCATTCTCTATAATTATAGAGAAAGAGCATACATACCTGTGATGATAGCTTGTACCAAGGTATTTTTATTCTAGGACAGGTAAATGAATGCATCACTTTAAACAAAGTTCCAACATTTTGTATGGAGCAGTCAAAGATATGACAAGTTGTCATTATAACTATGACCATGAATTTGGGTACCAGTGATCTGCTCTAGTTACTATTTACCAAGTACTTTTGTAATTGGAAATAATCGTGTGCAATGGAACTGCCATATTCCTGTATAGGTTTTTGTACCAGCAAAGATACTGTTGTAAATAATATACTTAAGATACGCAGGTTGCTTGGAATAGTCTGAAAGAATTTGGAAAAGCAGAACAGAAAATGTGTAGGCTGTCTTGAAAAGACCATAAAAATATGAATGCTAAGAAGCTTCCTGTTATCGTTGGATAGGAATATCTCTGAAAGTCTCATATGCTCAGAGGAGTGATTTGTAGAAGGTGATTGGATTGTGGGGCTGCTACTGCTGGCTTGCTATTGGGAACTGTGCCCTAGTTAGAGACAGATAACTGGGGATGACGGGGAAGAGACTGTATCTCTTCCTGGCTCCTCCCTTCTCTGCTTCTTGGCTGCCTTACCTGGAGTAGCTTTCCTCTGTCTGACCCTCCCACCATCTTTTTCCTTCCCTGTAGCAAATGAATCATGAACTAAACTATGAACCAAAGTAAGCCTGCCCTTTAAGTTGCACATGTTTGGTATTTTATTTCAGCAACGAGAAAATGTGTAAAATACTGCCTAAGATGACAAATTTCCATTTGATGTATGAATGACACACTCCAGCTAATAAAGCTTGTCAGGCGCATTTAGGTGCAATTGACCAACATTGTTATCATTTCAGATCTACCACTCCTTATCCACACAATGGTCACATCAGCTAGCACAGATGGAAGAGATGATGCTATCATGGACTCATGATTCTCTGCATTCACTTTGAAAATGCCTTCTAGGAAAACTTGGAAATTTGAAGTTGAGCTCTGAAAAATTCTTAAATGAGCTCAACTGGCTTAGGATGGAAGTCATGTCAGGAGTGCCACAGATCACTTTGCTTCTCAATGCTTAAGGATTCTATAGCTTTCTACATGGGCCCTCATATGGCACAGCAGCTTTCGGTGAGGAACTACAGCCTATTTTACTTTCAAAGAATTGTAATTAGCTTGAGGAAAGTAGCATATCCTACCCTAGGCTAAATACGATTAAGGCTTGACATGTGAGGTACGATCAAAAACTTCAGTGGATGTTCAAATTTTAAAAGGGTATTGCAGTAAAGGCACTCTATGATTAATCCTCGAAATCATGCCCTCACTTTAAACCTTTATCTTACAATTCTTGCCACTTTCTGAAGCAGTTCTGTGAAGTCATCTTTTGTGAGTGTCCTTAGGTGTCGATACCTTGTTGTTCTGAATTGATTTGAAATGTTTATTTTCATGGTAATTTTAACATCGAGGGAGATTCAGAAGTCATATGGTGCCAAATCTGGTGAATAATGTAGAGAGGACACACCTTAATGTTTTTAGCAGCCTTTCTCTCCAATGGATGGCACCAGCTGCAATGGTCACCATCTTTTTTTTTTAATTAGACCTCATAAAGATACTCATGAGAAAAGATTCCTAACACTGCTTCTGAAATTGTATTCAAAGAGAAGGGGATCATTTTGAGTGCTTAATGTAGTACGTTTTGTATTGTATTGTCTTTTTTTTTGTGTGTGTGTGAGAGAGATACTAGGCTTGAACTTGGGACTTTGCACGTGCCAGTCAGTTGCTAATGCCACTGAGCTGTCTCCCCAGCCCTGTTTTGAATTGTAGTAATTTTTTAAATGAACTTTTACCATACATTTTGGGCATACCATATACATTCAGATCATGTTTTGACTTGAGATCAGGTGCTAGGCTATAGAACAGAGGTTTTCAAACTGTGGTAGGAATCTAATTCAGGATATTCCTATCCTTCACCTAAAACCACAGAAACAGAGAAAACACCATGAGTATTTCATGTCCTACAAAATCCTTGCGGGCTACTGCTCTGCTACTGTGTTAATACTCTGAAAACGTGAATTTGTAACAAAATAAGTTTGTTGATCTCAGCATTTTTCATTAAGCAAAGCACCTTATAATGGGATTTTTAAGGTAGAACGTGCTAATGCACTTTATGTCTGAGGAAGGGGACAACATGTACAGTGGTGGCCAAAGCCAGGCTGTGCAGTATAGCCTGGAAATATATTAGAAATACAGTCTTTGGCAGGCCCTAGAGCTACTCAGTCTGAGTCTTGTACATCTTCCATGTGATCCTCATGTGTGTAAAAGGCTGAAAATCAACAGTGTTTGGAGTGTTTTCCAAAAGTACTTGACTACAAAATCTTGTTTTCTTTATCAAGGATGTGGCAAGACTAATATCTTTTGCTATGAGGAACGCCACTAAAGTGCCCATGTATATGTGAAATGATGACGTTTGAAAGTGGTATTGTTACTTGTGGAGAGGTTTCTTTGGCAACTCTATTTACATATTGATTTATTTAAACACAATATTATTTTAGTAACAACTTAAAGTAGCTAACAAGAATGCAAAGAGTAAACTGCTCAACCTGGAAATTCTCATCCTCTTCTACGTTTCACATTTCCTAATGTCTTAGATACATTTTTGGTTGCTCAGACAAAACACCTGACAGCCCCAGTTAAAAGAGGAAAGGTTTATTTGAACAAGGTTTGTAGAGGCCTCAGTTCATAGTCAGATAGTGCCAGTGCAGGGTGGCACAGCAGATAGGCATTGCTGAGAAATAGTTCATGGTGGTCAGAAGGCAGCAAAGCAAGGGACCTTAGCAGCTTCTTTCTGTCCCTTTTATACTCTATCTACTTTTAATCCTAGCACCCTTAGTCCTAGCATTGCACCATGAATCAATCACACACTGTAGATCCAGCCACCTCTGAAGGAAGCATCACCTATTGTATGAGACTTTGAGGGGACAAATAGACACAAGTCATAACACCCAAATACACCAATGTGCTGACTTTTTAAATTATGATCCAAGCTACACTATTCCTGAACAACAAATAAACAAGATCAGTAACAAAGTAATCATTAACCAAACTCTAAAGGACTTGGAGAAACAAGAAGATAATATATTATTTCTCTTCACTGATTGAAAATTAGTATGATTCAATAGATGAGGAAGTTCAATGAGATTTACCAGTGTTTAAAGTAAGTTAAACCTCTTAAAAGGATGTCAGGCATGGTGGGACACATCTGTAATCCCAAAACTAGGGACGTTGAAGCAAAAGGATTACCTCATGTTCAAGGCGGCAGTATCTGAAATTGTTGACCTGAGTCTTCTACAGCTCAACATAACACCATGGCTTTAAAAATTCTTAAAAAATGATGTGTTCATATTAATATGAGTATCTATACTGCAGATTATCTGAGGGCAGTGCCTTATATACATAATTCTGTGTTTAAGCCAGCTTGTAATACAGTTAGTGGCATTAGTGGATACTCAATGAAACACACACTGATGGATTTTTCTTTGAATGAATATAAAGAGTTTATTCGGTGCGTATTTGGGTATACAACAACAAATATTAAACAACTTTTTTTTTTAATTTTTGTGCACAGGACAGAAAACTGCCTGTACATGCTATGTTCACTTTTGGAACACAGATTTTAACAATTATTAATGCACAAAATCTTACATATCATGCAACTCTATGCCAAGATTCCAACTCTCTTCCATGCAACAGATATGAAGATCTAAATGGAAACCTAGCTAAGTCTTAAACACTTTTCCAGTAGCAAGTATAATATATGTTGTTTAGGGGTAACCACTCTTAACATTTCCTTGTACACAATATTCACGTGCCAAATACAGTTACAGGAGGACTCATACTTGTACAGATAAGACATTTCTTATTTTAACAACACAAAAGACAACATCACAGTTCCACAGTTCCTGTCTTTTTATACAAGAAGCCGCAACAGTAGTTTAACATGATACACAAATGGAATCAAGAAAAATCTACAACTGAGAATAATCTTGTTTAAAATTATCTTTGCTGACTGGGGTTGACAATGTAACTCAATTTCTACGCACAAAGTACAGCACAAGAGCTCAACCAGAATACTACAGATCTAAAGAATAAAAAGGAAAATCACAAGAACACTGTTACCTTAAGCCTGAGACGCCAATTCAGATTCAACCCTGAATTTGGTTGATTTGGATTAAGTGACACAGAGTCAAATAGAACCACTGAATTTCAGAAATCATAAAGTTGCACTATATGAAAGGCAAGAATACATCTGAATCAAGCCTAGATAGAAAACATTAAGCCAAGAAAACAACACAGTTCACATATTTGTGTTTGCCCCTATAAAACACTGTAGCAGTTAATTTAGTTTAGTTTTTATTCTGTTTTTAAAGAATAATTATGGTCTTTTAATTTTTCTTGTTTGGAGAGCAAATTTTGATGAGCATTAGTGCTGTGAACTACTTTTGGTTGATCTTCCCCAAAATATAGGTGAGATCATGAGAAAATTTGGCAGTCCTCCTAGATTGAATTCATTGATAAATGCTTGGCATTCTTTTGCACAAGCTTGTTTGAAATTATGGGGCTTTAGTATGGATGAGCACAAGTTCTTTTAGCAGATCGAAGAGTGAACTCTGCCTATTTTGTTTAATACACCTCACTGACAAATTTGAACTTTTGAGTGAAGGACTGCTAGAAGAATTCAACAGCATCTGGAGGTAAGGTTCTGTTATAGAGCCCTTGTTTTCACCCTCACTGGCTACGTTGATTCATTGTGGCTCATGGATTTGCCTCCGTTCAGCACACCGGAGACACTTCTGCTCTTGGTCGGGGTCCCACTTCCGGATCGGGAGAACTCCGTAAGATCGTGCAGCGACGGCTCCTTGTACATGGCCACTGAAAAGCACATACAGACAGTATGAAGGCCTTCCACTGGGTTGCAAGCTGCTGAAAGAACCAATTTCAAGTGCGCTCACAGCAAACACAGTAAGTAGGCAATGCAACGCTTACACTACTTACTTCAGTTTTGCCGTCCTTCACTATATACACATTATATAATCTCTTGTACATGAAAAATACATATAAATTTTATTTATCAATTAAAAAATAAAAATGGGAAGAAAAGAAAATAAATTGAAAAATCTTGGGCATATAACACTGGTCTCCCCCTTTACTTCTGATTTCTAGGTTTCTATGCCTCAAGTTAACAGTGACATGTCCTGCTTTGAAGTACTCAGAGAGTCACTGAGGTCAAATGAAGCAAAATCTCATCTTTGTACATTACTGTATAAAGAATTCTAGTGGCCAGTTTTTATCCCTTAAAATTATACACGAGAGGATTAATGAAAGATGTATGTACTAAAACTTTTAGATGTTTGAATGTGATCTATAGCACACTGTAGAAGCCAAATATTAAAGTTAAAACATTTAAAAAAACCTTTATTTCTTTCATAATATAAAGTTAAACTCAGGGCTTGGGAGATGGCTCAGTGGAATAAGTGCTTGCCTGGTAAGTGTAAGATCCTGAGTTCAATCCCTGGTACCCCCTCAAAAAATTTAAAAAGGTATTTTTGGGTTGGGGAGATAGCTCAGTAGAAATAGCGCTTGCCTGGCAAGCACAAGGTCCTGAGTTCAATCCCCAGTACTGCAAAAAATAAATAAATAAATAAATAAAATTAAACTCTCCAAGAGTCTAAATATTACTGTAATTCTTTAATCAACAGTAACATTTATTATTGTTGGGCTACAAATAACAGTACTAGCTTATACTCATGAAGAACTATAAGACAGTAGATACTGGCATATTATCTTATTTAATCTATAATCTAATTTATAGATGAACTTCAGGCACACACAATTTAGTAATGTTTTCAAGACTATTCTGTTAATGAAAGGTGAAGCTGGGACTCAAACTCATGCAGTCTGTCTGCAGAAACCAAGTTGCAAAACACAGTGCTATGCTGATTTTGATGGGAAGGAGGCATTCTACCCTTAGTTTAAACTTCTAAACACAGGCTGGGTATTTGTGAAGTTTTCTTCTCCTTTGCCTGATATTTTCCCCTTCTTAGTACTTTAAATATCCCTATCTTCCAGAGTTTATTTCTGTCTTCCACCTCCTTAATATGCTTTTCGTCTAGTAGCAATAACTAGTAGTCAAAATTCTTGGGACCCTATTGACAGGGCCATAGAATGCATCCAAGGGGATTTCCAATAGAGATTCAAGTGTATACACATTTTAACATCTATGTTTCTACCCATATACAATGTTTGCATAATTTGTGGTTCATACCTATCTGAGATAGTGATTTAGCTATTTCCGCCTAGGTAAAGTGTTGTTATGTAGATGAACACAGAAACAAATTCAAATCAGGAGAATATAATCTCTTGTCAATGGCTTCATAATTTTATGATTTTTATTACCTGGGTATAATCTATTTTTAAGTATTGTAAATGTTTGTAAATTTTTGTAGAAATGGCTTAAATGTGGAGGAATTATTCTTCACTTTCAAAACTGTGACAAAGGATTGATTTAAATAAAATTTTTGGTACAATCACCCATAATATTGAATTTACCTTTCAGTGGTTTGGGCAGAAAATGGGCTGCAGGCTTGTTTTTCTTCACATGGTTGCCTTTCATGATCTCTCCTTCTTTGTTCAGACCCAGATACCACCCTCGGCCTGACTGCTGCTGACGATAGATCATTGACGAATATGTCACATAATAATTTTCAAACACTGATTCTTTGAATTTGCACTCAGGTGTGAAATGTTCCTGCAACAAAAGTAAATAAACAAAAATTAAATGTTTCTAGCTATGAAGTTCATATAGAACAACTTAAAATGCCTTTCAGGAATTTAGGTCATACTTTGTTAATGTCATAATTTGTATGACTGGTCCTCCACTCTAATATAATAAAGTATTATCACTGTAAATCACCAGAGCATATAATAATTTTATGTGGTACTTTAGGAAAAGCACTAAGTACTACTGATCAATGATTAGCACTGTTTATAATAGGTAATAGGAAAATAAGAAGTAGCCATGCAAATATAATATATTGGACAAATATAAGAGTCAAGGACAAAAGAGTCAAACATAAAGCTCTCATATGCATTTATATTCCCTTCAAGGATAAATAAAACATAATCATTCAGGCACTGTAATGAAATTTTGTGAGTTCTCAAGATATACAGCATGGTTAGCAATTATCTGAGGCTAAGACGCATGTTACAATGTTGGCTGGATATGTTTTAAAAAGGATGGTGCAAAGGGGATACATTCTACTTCAAGGTAAACCAAATTGATTTTTCTAAAATCAGTGACCTTTGCTCAGAAAAAGAAAAAAGTCACCTCTCCCCTTCCTGTTGCCTTATAGTAATATTTAGAAGCAAATCAATATAAAGCAAGGAATTTGCAATAATTTTACAACTAAACATGAGAGAATGACCCTGGGAAGCTTTGAGCCCTGGAGTACAATTTTTGGGCATGTTTACTTTGTAATGGGCCATACAAATGAAGAACTCCTAACACAATGTTGAGTGTTTCATGGCAATTTGGAAAACCTATTTTAAGTTAGTGTGCGTGCACATACATGCATGTGTGTGTCTGTAGATGTCTGTGTGAATCCGTGTAGGCAATTACAATTGTAAAAAAAAAACTATCGCAAGACATCAGTGTTTCATAAAGTGTCTCCATGGTATTATCTTCCTCCATTTACATAGTGGAGATCTTGCTAACGAACACATATTAGCTGAGCAACAATATCTAAATTCCTCTAAGTCACTTGTGCAAAGAGGGATATGTTCTTTGGCATTTCTCTAGAAGTTAAATCCATTTTGTTCTTTTCTTAGAATCTAAAAATTCTATTCTACTCAGAAATCTGACTGATTTCCCCAATTTGGCCTCAAGGGTATATGGACTGGAGTTTCTTTGGGGGTTATTTCAGATTAGGTGCACACTTTCCAGATTCTCAGAAGATTCCTCAAATCTAACCTACTCAAGAAGAAATATACTTCTAGGGCAAGTGTCACATGGTTGGAACTAGAGAGTTCTATTTATGGGCTGTGAAAACTCCTCTTTTAGGATTTCTTGATGTAGGAAAAGCCAAGGTATGCTTCTAAGGAAATATGACTAAGATCTCCACATTTCCTCTAGTGATGAGGACAACTGCCCAGAATTCTGCTGAAGCTCTTTGGGAATCAAATCATCATTTGGGAAAAAAAATCATCTTACATGTATAATGTGCCAGAAAGCACTGAAAAACAAATCTGGTAAATAATGCATACAACCAAGGCTGAGGATACCATTTAGTCACACAAACAAGATATGGCTGACCAAGAATAAAGAAAGACGAATCACAGTATTTTCTGAGCAGTTTCCCCCCGAGGACTGAACTTACTGTATAGTATGATAGCAGCATTTATTTATTTCATACACATTTTTATTGGTACATTATGTGCTTAGATGGTACTAAAAATTCATAGGTATATAGTGTGTACACTGAGACACATCAATAAAGATTTGCAGGACCCAAATAAGCCTGGAGATAAGGTGGCTACCATTATAAAAGAGTTATCATATGAGAATGGAGGAAGTCAGACTCATTTCTGCCTGCAGGCCATAGGAATGTCTTCACAGACAGCATGTCATTTCAGCTGTGATTCTGAAGCCAGGAATTCCCAACAGATAAAAGGAAAGTGTAGTACTGAGGTACAGACTCATACTTGCGCTATACTCTAATTCCCTGCATTTGCTCTCTTAGAAATTGCAATCTACTTTTAGAGGGTCTTTACATTTATTTATTCACATGCTCTATATTTCATGATCCATGACCATCACCTTCCATTCTTATCACCACTACACTAGTTTGTGCCTTTATTCCCTCTAACTGGTCTGTCTCCTGTAAGAGCCTCTTACTGTTTTGCTGGTTAATCTTTATTATCAATTTGACTGGATTAAGAGACTCTTGGAGAGGTGTTTGAACTATGAGAACACTAAGCTTGCCATTGGGTTAATCCAATGGCCATTTCATAGTTGAGTGGGCCATTAGGAGGTATGATCCCTTTCTCTATGGCTTCTTTCCTTATCTTGGATGCCCTGAGTTCAATGGCTTTCCTCCACCATGCTCTTTCTACCTCAGATATAGCAGACAGAGTATGGATGGAAACCTTTAAAACAGTAAGCCACTATGAGTATTGTCTCTAGTTGCATCCGTCAGACCCACATGTTTAAACATCAGATTGTTTTCCTAGTGTAAGGAACTGGAGGAGTAAATAAAATCCAAAAGCTACAATAGATATTGTGAAAGAGAAAGAAAGTGATCAAAAGGAAAGAACAACTGGGAGAGAGAGAAGAAAAAAAAAGAAATATATATATATATATATACACACACAAGATAGCTAAGATAATTGTGCTACTAATTTCTACTGGCTAATTGAAAAAAACAGTTAATGCCTAATTGTTTGATCAATTTTGTATGTCTATATCTGCTAATCTGAACAACTACTTTGATGGTAACAATATGTAATATAACAACCATTGTTAATTTCCAACCATCTTGTTTTGAAATTCTGTATTTTATTCTCTATATTAAAAAAACTGGAGGCCAAAAGTAAACCTCACCCCCATTATGTTGTGAGTGTTAGATACTTTTTCCACAATCAGAAAGTTGACAAATACACTTATCGTTTATCCTCTGCTGACAGATTTACCTCCTAAAAGCAAAGCTCCTTTCCCCAAGAACTTTGGATGAATTCACCATAGCTATTCAAAAACAAGAAACACCTTGACGTGACATTTAAAGTCTTCCAATAGTCAGCTACCATTATGCCTTTGAGAATTGACTGCCACAACAGAACCATATCAGCCTTTCTAGGTGTCTTTTCTTTTCTCTTTTCTTTTTTTTAACCAGAGACTGAATTCAGGACCTTGTGCTTGTCAGGTGGGCACTTATTGCACTGAGCTATCTCCTGGGCCCTCTAGGTGTCTTTCATTTCCTTCGCTTACAATGTCATTTTACTGCTTTTTCTCTCATCTCTCCAGACCTACCTCAATTATGATTATTTCTAGAATAATATATGATTTCTCATAATCACTATGGATTATATTAATATCTGTGCACCTTTAACTCTATCCACATCACTAGCATGATCTTGTGATACACTCATCTTACTTATTTATAAATCTCTGTCCTTGAAAAAATTTAAGGTTATACTGTCTAGCCTATGGTAGAATACTTGATTATTAGATCACTTGATTGCTTTTCACAGCATTTAGATTTAAGTGATCCATATTTAAATATTTGAAATTCTCAAACTCAGCAGTACCAACCAGTAAAGTGTCTTCATTGAATTTCCTAGACACCATAGAATAAAATCAGCAGTATGTAGAAGGAGGCTGTCATCACATAGACGTATCCTGCATGGATGATTTAGTATCTGTTATGAATGACATGGCACCTATAACATTAGAAGGAAAACTTGGCAATGACTACAACTATTGGAAAACAGCAAGGAAGGACTCAATGAACTGAATGATCTGTCATATCCTGGTAAATTCTTAGTCATCCCCACTAAATTTGGACTCAAAATCTCAGTAGGGAGAAGAAAATGAGCCAAGAAAAGAAGGTTGAAGCAACCAAAGGAGTGTTCTGTTCTCTGTGCATGACATTGTCATTTTATCCAGTGTCAGAATGAGTAGGCGGAAGAGACAATTTTTTTTTTATTAAATGTGGGAAAAAAATAAGCATTCCTCCTAACAATGTGAGAACCACCAGTGTGGACAGGGGTTGTAGCTGCCTGGATGTCTCAGCACTGATTCATATACATCACAGAACTGGCTTTGTCCCAAGCCTGGGAAGCCCAATTCAGAGGTGATCGGGTAGACATGTATCGAGGAAATTACTTTGCTTGATTTGGAGATGCCCACTAGTGCCCTGGAAGGAATTATTATAGTGGTCATGACACATAGCAGGTGTTTAATGAAGGTAGCAAGTGCTAAGCTCTGCATTCTCCACACACTAGATAAATATTAGCTATTAGGATGAGTAAATGAATTAAAAAGATGCCACATATTTAATGTACAGTCATCAAGGAGTTATAGCTTGTCAGTAAAAAAGATAAAATTCAATGCTTTTTTTTTTTTTTTTTGCGGAACCAGGGATTGAACTCAGGCCCTTGCACTTGCCAGGGAAGCACTTATTCTACTGAGCCATCTCCCCGGCCCTCATTGCTTCTTTTTGCCAACTTATTCACACTATGAAGGGGGAAATACATCTTTGGATATTGAAATATCACTGACGGGAAGAAAACATTTAAAACCCCAATATGTCAGTGGTGTGCATCCATAGAACACATTAGATAAGTATTAGACTCATAGATGTTAGCAGGCCACTGACCCAGTCTCTGTAGGGAAAATTAGAGCTGCACACAGACTTTAAGTGGCAAGTGAAGAAGGTATTATCAGCATGACCCGTAAGTCAGATATATGCAAATAACCTCAAGATCCAATGATACACCCAAAATGTCCTTGGTGAGAAAAAAGTTTAAGACTTGTGCAAATTGCTATTGTCTGTTACAGTCAGGAAATGCAACAGTGCCCTGGGTTGCTGCAGGCACTGAAGGCAAAGTTTGGGGACAATGTAGGATCTCTGGCCTGCTGGATCTGGAGCTAGGTCCAAAGAAACATAGCCTGGGATGGTGGCTTCACTGAAGAGAACCACCATGAGAAAAAAGAACTAGCATACATCTGTATCACTTAGGTCAGCTCGGTGTCTCAAATTCATTTTTAATAACAAAATCCACACATGAAAAGTAGATAATAATATCATTCTTAAAAATGGGGTTTTCATCCTTTGCTTCCCTGTTTTTGTATCATCAGCAGAGTTTCATTTTAGTCCCTGTCTCAGCAGGATGAGAAGCTGTGACGATCACTATGTTGACTGTAAATGTGTCCTTTTAACACATTTCTTCTGCAAGGATTACTTTTGAAATAGGTTGTACTGATTTGTTTGGATCTAGAGAGAGCAAGAGTCAGCTGAAGTTGTCCATAATCCAAAATGGCAACACTGAGCCCCTAGACAGTAGAACAAACCTTTAAATATCACCTTTCATGCATGTGTATGCAATGAGAAGTTCACAAACCCTGGTGTAGATTAATTTTCTCAAGAAGTTTGTTTTATGCTCATGTAATATTACAAAAGCAGGCATCATAGAACACAGAAAACAAAAGCAGTTTCCATATACAGTGGTGAGCACTTAGAGAGTTTTGACAGCAAGGCTAGAGGTACATTTTCTCTTTTCAGCATATTTTATAAAAGCATTTTAAGTAACCTACCTTTTCCTTCAATTCTTCTACTTCCCTCTTTACCCCTTCCTCTTCCATTCACATTTGCAATGGTCTGTTCATTGAATTAATTTATCAATTACTGCTAACAGTGTGGGTCACTCTTTTAATTCTGTGTCATGTTCTGATGATAATTAATTTTCTAGATTTAAAGTTGACAGGTGATTTAAGCAGGTCTCACTTGTGTGTGTAAATTATTCCCCAGCCCAATAAAAATGCAATGCAGATTAAAATCAGAATTTTAACTCTATTAAAAAATAAATGAAATTTTTAAGTATAAATGATACCCAGGTGTATCAACAATATAACTACCTATATTCTCTAGACAGGCTTCAATTCCATGAGTGATCTCAAAATCCAGGACTAATTATTATTTTCAGGGCTTTGATGTTCTCTCTCAGGGTCTATTTGATGTGAGTGAACTTCATTATTAGTGAGTTCAAAGCTTGCACAAGGAGAGTTTGAGGAAGAAGGAATCAATACTCACCCAGTATAATGCTGCTAGGCAAAATTATTAATCAAGGGAGTATAGTTTTTTGACTTAAATATCCAGTGGACTATGAGATACTTCAGGGTAGCATCCAATATAATGCCTGACTTATACTAGTAATCAATACATACCTGATGAAATGATATAAAATGAAGTATAATATGATGAGATCTTAGAAGCTCTCTTATATGATGCAAAAAAGGTTGAATGTAACACTGCACTTTAAAGGACTGTGATGCTACATTTTAAAGGTTATTTAAAGCATTGTGACCCTGCATATTACACGTGGTTTAAAGGAATGTGCCAATATATTTTAAAGACTGTTTTAAAGGAAAAGCAGGTCAGAACTTGTCTGAAACAGAAAAAGCATACATGATTATAGGAGGAAAGTGGTCTGCAGACCAATTAAAATTAAAAAAAACTGAAAAAGAGGGAGGAAGAGAGGATAGATGGACAGAAGAGGGGAGGAAAGCAGGATGAGTGAAGAAGAAAAAAGTGAGAAAGAAAGAAGAAAAGCAAATAAATAATAAAGACAAGAAATGCTAGTGTTGCAAATGAGGATAAGATTTCCTGGTGTCAAGACACTAGCACAAAACCTGTATTTTTCTCCAGGATTGAGAATTGAACCCAAGCCTCGGCACTCAGCTACATCTGAAGGTATCTTTTTTCCAATTTTTTGTGAAGGGGTCTTGCTAAGCTGCCAGCTCTGGGTTCAGACTTGCCTGCCTCCTGTCTCCACTACCCACAGGGCAGGGTTAGAGTCTCGCACCACCCTACATGGCTACTAAGCTTACACTTTTGGGCTTTGGGTCTCAAAATTTTAAATAAATTCTATCGGCTTGATCTTTGTAAAATGGTTTTTAAAAAGTCTATCAGTCCTGTTCACCTTACTCTGTAGACAAGGATTCCAGGGAATGATATATGTGTAAGAAGCTCTGAAAATTGTACAGTTCCATAGACATGAAATGTGGGATTACTTCTGACAATGCACGTCCAGAATACCAGGGAAAAACAAAGAAATTCTCTTTTGTTTACAAGGTTCTGCTCTAAACTATGAAATCAATTTATAAAGAAAGGTCTCCCTAAATGTGTTTTATTAACACATTAGGATATAAATTCTGCCAAAAATAAGGACTGCACAGGAATTATGCTCCATGTTTAATGTTCTCCTCAAAGCTCAGTTTGGTGAAAAATGTTTTGGCTCCTCTAATTTTTCATTTCTGTGTACAGAGGCTACAAAGGCTGCAGTGCTACATGCCATAGCATTGAAGAAATGTAGTGTTTAAAAACATGTTTTATGAAAAACCATGCAAAAAGTGACTTAAAAGTACACATGGTAATTAGCAAGTATTTGAAAAGAAATGCTAATTATAATGAACACTATGCACATGGGCTATTTTTCCTCATATGGTTCCAATGAAATTTCTTGGTAGCATTTCTGTGTTCCAAGATATTTCTGAGATATTTTAATTTACCTTATGGTGAACCCACAAAATATGTCATCACCATATTGCTTTTTGTCTTTAGTTCTTCACAAACAAAAATTATAACAATATTAAGGAGCCATTCAAACAATGGCATATTGAAATTACAATTAGGGCACTGTTATGATGATGTTTTAGCTCCAGAGCACTGGTTTGCTGTGGGGTTTTATATAATTCCATAAAGTGTCATCACACATTGGGGTTATTCAGTCAATGTTAAAAAAAAACACTGAAATAAGAAAAAAGGAGACGAAACAAAAACAACATATCCCTTACAGGAATGGAAAGGTGTTATTTTTGTCATAATATAGAAACTATATCATTTAAAAACCTCATTTTTCTCCAAGCCTGGTGACAAAATGCAGAATGAATTGGAAGGAAATTAAGATTTGTGACAAATAGGGATGGTCCACATTTTCAAGAACATGTTAGTATCCCAAAGTCACGTTATGCTAATCCAAACTTTCTAGAAAACAGACCATTTAGGAATCAAATTATATGGCAAACATTTTCTTCATTCTACAAAAATACATTCCAGAAATGAGAACAAACGAAAACTAAAGTTAATAGAAGGAAAGAAATAACATTAGAACAGAAATTAATAAAGTAGACACTAAAAAGAATGTACAATCAACACAGAAATCAAAGATAAAATAGATAAACATTTAGCTAGACAGAAGGATGAAATCAATAAAATCAGAGATGAAAATGGAGACTATAATTTATAGCACAGAAATATAATGTATTTTGAGATATTACAAATTATTATACGCCAACAGATTTGATAAACAACAGAAATGGACGAATTCTGGACATACAGACCTTCACAAAATTGAATCACAACAAATCAGAAAACCTGAATAACCAATAATGAATAATGGCATTAAATTCATAACAGAAAATCTTTCATCAATGAAATGCCCAGGAAAGATGGCTTCAGGGCAAAGTTTTAGCAAATACTGGTAAAAGAAATAATACCAGTTGTTCTAAATCATTCCAAAAAGTTGAAGGGGAAAGTTTTTTCAAACATATTCTACAAGGCCAGAACCACTCTGCTATCTAAGCCAGGCCAGGCTATAACCAAATGTGAAAGGAATCAAGGAAAGGAGAAAGAAGGGAGGAACAGAAGGAGGGAGGAAGGGAAATCCTTGATGAACATAGATGTAAAAATCTTCAACAAAATACTATCAAACTAAATCCAACATTATATTAAAAAGATTATTCACCATGATCAGATGAAATTCATCCCAGTGATCCAATGATAATTCAACATATGCAAATCAATGAATGTGATACACAACATTAAAAGAATGAAGGGCAAAACCACAGGATCACCTCAATAGAAGCAGAAAAGGCACTTGATAATTTTTTTTTTGGTGGCTGGCTCAGCCTGCCTTGTGGGTAAGGCTGGTGTGGCATGTGGTACCTGGGAACAAACCACAGTCCCTGTGTTTGCCTAAGCAGGTGCTTTATAGTACTGAGGTATCTCACTGGCCCCTTGATAAATCTGAAGATCCCTTCATTATAGAAAAGTCTGGACAAGTTAAATACAGAAGGAATGTGTGCAATGTAATAAAGACCACATGCAATAAGCCAACAGAGAATGTCATACTGAATGGGAGAAGATGAAAGATCTCTACCATCTAAAACAGGAAATAATGCCTCTCTCACCACTTTTGTTAAACAAAATTGGAAGTTCTCCTCAATGTAGTAAAACAAGAGGAAGAAATCAAAGGCATCCAAATTTGAAAGAAGTCAAATTTCACTATTTGCAGATGATATAATCTTACACATAGAAAATCCTACTAAATGATTAAAAATGTAGCAAAGTTGTAGCATACAAAGTCAACATCCAGAAATCAGTAACACTACTATTCACTAATAGTGAATCATTTATCTAAAAAGGAAACAAGAAAGCAATCCCATTTATAATAACTACAAAAATCTATGTAGGAATAAATTTAACCAAAGTGATAAAATATATGTACAATGAAAATTAAAAAACAACATTGATGAAATAAAAGGAAGGGGACACATATATTATAGGAACATATAATATATATGTTGATTATATGTAAGAAACAGTATTGTTAAAATGTCCATATGACCCAAAATGTTCTATAAACTCAATACAATCATTATCAATACATTAATGATATCATTTGCAGCAGTAGAAAAAAACTCAAAATTTGAATGAACTACATATCAGCCTTGAGTAGTCAAAGCAATCCTGAGCAAAAAGGACAAATCATGAATAATTATAAAATCTGAGCTGAAAATAAAATGCAAAGTTATGATAACCAAAACAGCACGACACTGTTATAAAAACCAATATATGGAACACAGTAGAAAGTCTAAGATTAGAGCCATGTATCCACAGCTTCCTCACTTTTAACAAAGGCATAATAAACACACATTGAAGAGTGGATAGTCTTCCTTAAACTCATAAAATAGAAAATTGGGCATCTATTTGAAAAAGAATGAAACCAGCAAGCCCCTTTCTTCATTGCTTATAAAAGTCAACCCAAAATGGATTAAAGACTTAAATGTAAGACCTGAAACTATGAAAATTTCTCATGACATATGAATGCCCAAGACCTTTTCGGATAAGACTCCAAAAGCACAGGAAATCTGAGTAAATGAAGACAAATGGAATTCTGTCAAATTGAAAACCTTCAGTGCAACAAAGAATACACATTTATAGGGAAGAAAAAAACCTACAGAATGAGGGAAAACACTTGGAAACTGTACATATAACTAGGAATTGATATTCAGATTAGCAAACAAAGAAGAAAACAAAACACCACAGATAATCTGATGAAAAAATGGGCAATAGATTGAAATAGCCATTTCTTAGAAGAATATATAAAAATGGCTGAGAGGTATAAGAAAAAGTAAAAGGGCATGATCATTAATTACCAAGAAAACATAAATCAAAACTACAACAAAAGATCTTTTTGTCCCAGTAAGAATGACAATTACCAAAAAGACAAAATAGATACAGTAGGGAACCTTTGCATATTGTTCATGGAAGTATAAATTACTTCAGTTTTTGGAGAAACAGTAAGGAAATTTCTCAAATAACCAGAAGTAGAAATGTTATATAATTCAGCAATGCCACTACTACAGGAAAAGGAAGTGAAATCAGTATGTTAAAAGAGACATCTGCACCCCTATGGTCACTTCCGCCATAATTCACAACAGCCAATGCATGGAATCTACCTAAGTCTCCCTCAAATTATGAGTGGATAAAATGTGTTGATATGTGGTACATATAAACAATGAAATATTGCACAGCCACCAAAGTGAATGAAATCCTGCCATATACAACATGGATAGAATGGAAGTCATTGTGTTAGGTGAAATAAGTCAGGCACAGTAAGAAAAATATGACATGCTCTCACTAACATGTGGGATATGAAAAGGTTGATCTCATACAAGTTTAGTATGGAGGGGTGGTTACTAGAGGCTGGAGAGTGTAGCGGCAGGAAATTATAAGGCAAGGCTGGTCGATGGGTACTAAGTTGCAGGGAGATGGGAATAAGAAATTTTGGTGTGCTATTGCACAGTAGGGTGGCTACAGATCACAAAAATGAAGATTTTTTAAAAGGTATAAGAAAAGTGTCACAATGTTTTAACCAAAAGGAAATCATGTTTTATGACATTGAGATGTTTAACCTGATTTAAGATTTACAGTGTATAGAGTGTTGGAATATTACCTGGTACTTGATTAATATAAATAACTGTAATATTTTATTTATCAGTTAAATAAAGAAAAATTATGTTTCAGGGAGACTGTATGAACATAATGTTATATTTAGAGGGGCTCACACTGTTAAATAGTAAATTACTACTAAAAAGTAATTTTATTTTCTAAATGATGAATTCTTCTAAAAGGGGGACTAACTCCTAGTTTTTGGCTATTATGTGTATTATTATGGGCCAGTGTTGACCAATGTGCTTTGAAAAGTCAGTCAAATATCAGTAATTAATTCTGAAAACAAATTTTCCTGGTTACTAGAGTTAATTTGTGTCCATGAACTACATATTACTCCTACAAAGTTTTCTAAGTTGGGGTAATATTCCTCTCTGTAATAGATTCAAAGTGTGATCAAAATCTATATGCAAGAAAATCACTTCTACTTGTATGCAGCAGGAGACTAAGCATAAGGAGTTGTATATTTTAAATTTTTTAAAAAGGAAAAATAAAACAAAGTTTCAAGACAATAGGAGGGTAACAATGGTTAGTATGTTATTTGTTGTTATCTTTAGTTACACAGAGAATAAGCAATCAGCATTTAATTGTCCAAACAATATCAATATTACAATATTAGCACAAAACTTTCTTTTCAATGAATTAAGAGAAATTAGTAGTATATCTTAACTATCATATATATATATATATATATATATATATATATATATATTTGCTTTTCAACAGCTGTTGTAAATACTGAAAACTTAAAGCTTACTGATGCTGAAGAGTCTTCCGTAGAGGTTCAACAAACTGTAGGGCAAAGGAGAAGGGTTTTTTCCTCCTAGACACACTGAAAAGTCTAACAAGGTAGGGAAACTATTGAAAACAAAATTATACCAAGATGGAAATGTAGGAACGTTTTAGTAGTTCAGAACATCCCAGTGTTGAAAACCATAATTTTGACATGTGTTGGGTAGGGGTGGTACTAAAGTTGATAGGCTCTGTCTTTGTACAAGAGCTTCACTTATGATAACCAGGAGTCTGTTTCTTTGAAGATTTTCAAATAAAGTCTTCTCACTTGCACAGTTAGGAAAGCAATGAAAAAGAGCAGAGACTCACTTAACTCATGCTTTTCACTACAGTGTGTGCAGCCTGGTACCACAGAATGTGGTACACAGCCCTTATCCCAATACTAAGGATGACAGAGGAGGCACTGAGGGCCATTGAGCTACTGAACTGCATGACATCTGCAAATTTCTTTGGAGGACAGCAAATAGTAGAGAAGCCATTTCTTGTCATCTGTCCCTTGACTGGAGCTAAAGGAGAGGAAGTTAATAGCCATCACTGGCCAGGCGTGTGAGTAGAAATCAATTCTTTAGCTTGAGACTCTGATGGAAGAATTCATTCTGAACTGCTATTTACAGAGAGCCTACTGTGCGCCAGACAGTGTGGCAGCCTCCTGTGTGAATACCATGATCTGATTCAATCTTGACAGTACCACTCTGCAACAATTTCATTATAGATCTGAATCCCTCTGGCTTGAGAGAGAAGTTCCGTAACATACAGGTGAAGAAAACCATAGCAAAGAAGCCCATAATGCAACTACAATTGCTCCTTTTCACCCAGATAATAGCTACTCTAAAGTCTCAAAGTTAAATCCCTTCTAAGCCTATGATTCCAATATGTATTGAAGCTTCAGTCCTCTCCCTTACTGGTGTGCTCTGCCTCTCTGAAGAGTTTTATTCAACACTACTTTGGCCCACTTTGCAGCTTTCTGACTTTGGTCAATTGATGTGTGCTCTGATCCTACATCTACACAAACAGTAATAAGTGCTGTCTAGGGACTACTGGAGAGGGAATGCACGGGAAGGACTTAGCATATCTCTCAATGCTCACTGACCACTGGATCTCTCTGCTCACCCTAACTTTCAGTTTATGTGACAGGCAAGAAAATGTTTCATCCCTCCAGTTGAAACTTATATAAAATGCGGTGATTGTCAAAGAAGACAGCTAGAATACAGGAGTACCTCTCCATTTCTGTGAGGGGTCAATATTATATATGATAATGTTACATATGAATGGTATGTGTGTGAAGTGCTTTCAGTAGCGATTCTTTTTCAAAGGTATCACTACATAAGCTTTTTTTTTTTTTTTTTTTGGTGGAACCAGGGATTGAACTCAGGCCCTTGCGCTTGCCAGAGAAGCCCTTATTCCACTGAGCTATCTCCCCTGCCCCTGCATAAGCTTTTGATTCAGACTTTAAAACATACCAAGATTCTAAAACTAAAATTATAATAATGTGTGTCAGTGATCCCCCCATAATGCTAAAGGGATTTTGAAATAACCCAGTATTAATGGCCCAAATGACATTGGCCTGTCTGATTTTAATTACTATACCACAAAAAGCGCAACATCATTGCCTCATTCCTATTTTTCTAAAACAGTTTCACTAATCCTACCTTCATAATGTAGGCTACTAACAAAAACAATAATGAAAAATCTAATAGCAACTTATCTTTAAGCAGTGACTTCTTTTCTAGTTTCCTACAACTGTTTGAACAGTTATGGCATTCAAATGACAAATAAGGGGCATTTTAATAACAATGACAACAAAGGCAATGATTATAATGGATTCTGATAGGTCTTCTAAAAAATATTTTCTAAAGTGCTTTTTTTTGGCATCAAAGAAATGGAGGCAGAAATATGAACACACTAGAATCTATTTAACACTTTCTTCTGGATAAGAAATTCAGAGCAGGAAAGAATATCTTTCTAGAGGAAGCTTTAAGGTGGCTCTTATTCTAAAATAATCTGATTTCTATGATCCCAGAAGGCAAGGCCCTGAGGATCAGGTAGTCTTCCCTGGCTCTCCTGGGTGCTTCAGGGAAGAAATAATTTTAACAGAGAAGAAACCCAGCTGGCCAGCCTATCCTTCGGCTACTTTTTCTGCACCACATAAAGCTGAAGCTTTCCATTTATCTTACATAAAACTGTCCATGTAACATTCTCCTAGAGAATGGCCTTAATAGTTCATTCTTTCTTGGTAAAATATTCATAAAAGTATTGCAGCATATTTTGGGTACTTTCTTTCCACTGACCTACCCTAGAGATGCTTTAAGGAATGACTACAGAACACTTTGACAAAAACTAGGCTATCGCGTCTTCACCAATGTGTGTAACAGATAAAAGGAGAAATGGCAATGAATTAATCAGACTTACAGGCATATGCACATGAAAGAGAACAAGAGAGAAGAACAGGAATAGAAACAGAAACAGAATGCAAAGAAAAACAAGAGAATGAAAAAGAAAAAGACTAATAATTCTCATAATTTATTCTTCTCAATCCTATAATCCTATAGTTATTGGAAATCTCCTCAGTCACCCCAATTTAACAGATGTACGGGAAAATAAGTTGTCTCTCTTCTTTTGAAGCAAATGTCTATTTCCTGACCAAACCTAGAGCTCAGGACAAAAGCTGAAAGACTGTCCTAGCCAGGTTATATTCCTCTGTAAAGTCAGTTTCTAGAGGAACTGAATAGAGAAGTAACCCGACATCTTCTCTGGGATGCTCCAGTGCACAGCACACATTTATCTCCAGAACAATAACCAAAATCTAGGTCTCATGAGAAACTAAGAACTGGTATACAGAAGTTCTGAAAAAGTTAATTAAAACAAGACATTTTGAAATATGACTGTCTCTATCATGAATTAAATCACATTTGCACAAGAGACATGTAACGTTGAGATGTGTAGATATGTCGCAGTAAGCAAGACACTTTTCTATTTATGATGAACCTGCCATGTCTTGTGGCGCAGCTTATTATTATTAACACCTTATCCACGGTTATACAGAAACCACTGCAGTGAAGTCTGAATTCCACAGTCAATGTTTTACTGCATTGCTTAGAGCAAGTATACAGCTGCAGTTCATAACTGACCTTCCAGTGCCATAAGTGAAATTAAAATGGCTTTATTTCATATTTTCTGGAAAATACAACATTTTATATTAAGAATTTTAATAATTTTATGTGCAACATTATACGTTGAAGTAAGGAGATTACAGCTCTTTATCAAAATAGACAATTTAAGTTTTCAAATATTTGTTACCTAAGCATGACCATTGTTGAGAATACAATGAAGTAACATAATGTGCATTATGAGAATATATACAAATGATTAATATTTCATAATCTTTGTACAACCATTGCTATTTTGAGTAATTTTCGGCTTTCATTTTGAACAGTGCAGACTGTTGAGGTATTTGCATGAGAATGCAAAATGCCTAAGTTGTCCCTGCAGGGAGTACGTAAAACCTAAGGTAACCATATAGCATAGAAGCGGTCTGAAAGAACTCAAATAAAATAACAAATAATTCTCCAGTCACACCTTAAAATGCTTGTTTTTCTGTGTTACCAGTGATCAGCATCACTAAGAATTTCTCCTTAAATTACATTCACATGATCAATTCTTTGTTCTTTCACCATCAAGCTCTTACAGCTGGCTCTGAAAATTTGCATGCTATAAAAACTCAACTAGACAGCTAGTAAGAGCTGAATCCTCCAGTTATATTCATGCTGCGAACAGAACCGTAACACTCCCTTAATATATCTTATCATTGCACTTTTATACTAAACATGCATCCAAATCAAGGCCTATTTTTTACATCGCTCCTGCTGTAAATCTTTTAATGGCTCCCTGCTGCCTACAGGATAAAATCCAAACTCCTTGGCCTGGTGTTCAATGCCCTCCACAGTCTAGCAAGCAGTCTCCTACAACTCCAGCATAAGATTCCTCAAGTCAAGCCAGAACAGAGAAATACGGCCAGTATAACAAGTAGTAGGATTTTTTTCTTATGAATGCAAAAATATCTGTTTCAAAGCCATTAGTGGACTACAGAGGCTTCAGTATTCACTATGACTAAGGAGAGATTCACTGGGTCACAAGGAATATGTAACGAATCGCTCCGAAATTTCTTTTTTATGCTTTGCATCATTATCTTTTTAATCCTGAAAAGTGATTTGCACTTCTTGAACAGTCAAGCTGGTTGCACGTCACAGTTCCTCATACTGTGATTTAGCAGTCAGTGTGCTTGTGCAGGCAGTGCCACCAGGCATGCAATTCTTTAGGGGCCACTTGCTAATAATCGGCCACCTCTTTTCACAACACACAGAGGAAAAGAGTAGAACGTCAGCATGTCAGAAACCTCCAGGCTCAGCTTTGGCTGGAATGCAAAAGCACTTAACAATTGATTATTTCTGAAGACTTCACAGCATCAAGGAAGAGGGTAATGAAATTGTATCGGAACAGGAAGAAGCTAAATTATTTATCTCATACTAATTTTTACCAGATGGGGATGAAAAATCTATACTGGCAAATATGCCATATGTATATGTTACTTCAAAGATAATCAAGGGAACAAAAATTTTAAGTATTCACAATGTTGCCTTCCAACTAAAATAAACAATCATTTGAAGGAAGGGTGCCCTTATTAGAGAAACAGGGGTTACCACATGCATATACTTTTATGTTCATGCTCAAGTTATGCATCCAGGGGGAGGTCATGAGGTTGTACATCTAAATTACCCCTCCTGCATTCCATCCTAGATTCAGTTTCTCTTTGATTTAAAGCCTACAACTTGGGAAGGGAGACAAAGACATGTTCTTTGATTGACTCTCCATACATTAGCTGTTCACAAACAGGACAGAGGATGCACACACTGGTTCAAATCAGATAAACGATTTCAGATGAGCCCCGATAGGCTCTACTATTTTCTGCATAAATTTGGTAAAAGTTCTGGCCCCAGGAAGGAACTGGTTTGTGTAAAGAATCATAAGGTATGATTTGCCTTGAGGCTGAAAACTTTTCTTAACATCTTCATATAACACTTGTTATTTGCAGAATGTATAACACCATCTCTGGCTGACTTTTGAAGACCAATTACTTTACGTGCCATTTTATATGGTGATTACTTATATCAATAAAACTTTACTGAATTCCAAACATGTGCACTGGTTTTCCTAAACTAGATTTGCACAGCCGTGGTGCCTAGCACTTTGGGAACAAGGATATGTCCTCCTAGTTATCCAAAGAACATTCCTCAGGCCAGAACATTCCTCAAACACAGACACTTTGGTGCCATGGAATGTGTTCTTTCTGCAATGTAGACCTACTGAGAGACTGTCTATAGAAGCTGGATATTTGCTGAAAATTACAGGGAAGTGCAAGAAACAGGGAGGGGGATCATGAGGCAAGAAACTAAGATAAAGGATAGTATGTAGATGTCTGGTAAACAAACCGAACTTCAAATCTCCTCGGACTGGAGATTTCAGATCTCCATCAGCTATGCTCACTTGTTAGACTTCACTAATTTTCTAGAATCATGAAAAAATAGAAATAGATAAACTAAACAGCTGTGAAACCATTAAAATTGGGATGTTTAACTCTATGCAAACATCAAACTACTTGTGCAATGCCAGTGAAAAAGCAGAGATGGGTGTGTAAACAGCAGGCACTGGAGGACAGGCATCTCACATAGATGGTGTGAGAATGGCTACAGATTTTATATATTTTTTTTCTCAGCAACATTAACTCTCTTTTCTTCCAAACTGACTCACTGCTTAGCCAAGTTGCTTCATGCATTTCAAATAAGCAATAGGCTGGATATTCCCTACAGCTGAGTCACAGCCTAGTAGTAAATTAAGGAGTTAGGAAGGTGGTTTACTTCCTTGAGGCCACAGTGCATCACTTAAGGCATAATGTGCTTGCCTTGGATTATGAAGACACTCTTGACTCACTGCAGTGGGAGTCATTTTGCTGCACTGCTGATGGCCAAGTGAATGAATGTGCTCCTTTCTTTCTCCTCACAGTATGGATGGGATGGTCTGAGCTAATTACTTTCATACCAGCTCCATTGTGACCCACAAAGCAAATGCCCGTCACTTTTGGTTAAAGTCTGAGGTTCATTATGTGGCTGTGGAACAAAACAAAGTCCATGAGGCTACAGAGCAGGGGTTTGCAGACTCCTTGAGAACATGCTCTAATTACTTGTGTCAGTTAAGTCTAGCATTATATAAGCAAGAACTGTGATTAAATATTAATTTACAATATGAAGCAGATCATGTGGCTCCTCTACTCAACACCCTCCAAGAGATTCCCATCTTAAAGTTAAAGCCAAGTTTTTGCCTTGGCCTATATGATCACTGGTGACCAGATTCCTGCTAAATCTCCACCTTCCTGTTTCACATCCTTGCTTTTTCATTTGACATCAGTCACACTGGCTTCTAAGCTTCATCTCCAGGCAATGAAGCATACTTCTGTGTCAGGGCTTTTGAACTTCGCCATACCTATGCCTAGAACACTGCTTCTCCAGATGCCCACTGGAGCATCTCCTTCTCATCTGGCAAACTCCACCTGAGAGTAGCTTTCCCTGACCACCTGGTAGGAAAGGAAGACTCTGACCGCTCAGCACTATCATCCTAATTTTGCTGCTTTTTTTCTTTTTCAAGGTATTTATTCAGATAACCTGATACAAGCACCTAAAATAGATCAAACAATATCAGCATTAACTGTTTTTTGATGAACTAATATAAACTAGTAGTACAATTATATTAGCTATCTTGGGTATATGTACATATCTTTTTTCCCCTTTATTTTCTTTACTTTTCCCCATCCCAGTTGTTCTTTCCTTTTGAGATATTTCTTTTCATTCACTGAATT
>NW_004524686.1:7675318-7703366 GCF_000260255.1 Octodon degus | reverse complement strand
AAACATATTAGAATAAATCCCTCTATTCATTAAGAGAATGTAACTATATATCTATCCTAACCATTTTGAATACACAGATACAAAATGGACATTCATTTATATATCCCCTTTTTTGTTTAGTTCTGTCATTTGAATATTATAGGTGTGTTAACTCAGCAAAATATTCTAAAAGAGTCCAGTAGTCCATAATAGTATTAGGTTTTCCGCTTGTTTGTCTTCAGGTACCTATACATTCATCTGTGTGTCTAACGTCTGCCTATCCCTCTAGAACATAAGCTCCATTAGCACAGGGATCTTGTTTTGCCCACTGCTGTATTCTAGCACTTGGACTAGTGCCTGATGCTCTGTTTACATGCCAAAAACATTTAATGAATGAAAGGATGGATGAATCCTGGTGGCCTGGTACATTGAGAGGACTAATTACTCCATATTATCAAGGTCTCTGTATAATTATTAAATAATTAGATTTACCATATTATATGTACATTCCTATTAAGATCCTATTATTGAGGCTTTATTTTTTACTATGGTTTTGTACAGTATTATAAGTATAAACCAGCATTTCTCCATAAATAAAATAAGCCTTTACTGATATTCTTTTGAGCTAAACATGAAAGGCTATTCATAATAAAGGTACTGTAAGATGAAAGGAAATAGCTAAAGAGTGTACCTTTGAAAAGTGTGTCAACAGGTAATTAATCATTGAAAGTAGAAAATCCTGATGCCTATGAAATTTCAGGGGCTTGTCTCTCAGAAATATGTTAAAGTGAAATGCTCTCTTTTACATCAGAAATGTCCATTCTTTGAATTGGGCAAGGTGTATGAAAAATACTTATTTCCAAATAAGTGCTAACACTGCAGGTTTACTTGAGCTATATTAAAGTATTCAAATATGAAGAGCAGATTATCCATGGACTTAGTATTTAACTCTGTTGTGATTTTCACATGGAGGAGCTTAAAAGTTGCTATCACTTGGGCTTAAAATGCTGTTTAGAGCATGCATATTGTAGGCCAAACTTGCACTATGGAGAAAGATTAATAGCTTATTTCTTTGTTGTGGACTCTATTGTCTTCAATTTACCAAAACGAAAATAAGGATTAATTTTTTTAAAAAAATAGGGGTGCTAAATAAGAAACAAATACCACAATTTACTAATTAAATAAATGGGACGGAAGAATCATTGCAAGACCATAATTATGACGTTGTCTACAGATGGGAATAATTTGAAAGAAAAAAGAATGGTGTTATGGTTTGTGTCTAGTCATCCCCCCAAAGACTCAAGCAGTCATGGGGTGGCTTCTGGAGTTTGTGACTGATTCTTGATCTAATGTTGGGATTGTGGGCATGAGGGCCCTGGAGCAGATACTGTGCATTATAATGTAGGGAGGGGAGAAAGGGCATCTAGCTGCCTGAGGTTCTGCCACTCTTTTTGCCCTCTGCTCTTTGCCACCACCATGAAAGGTTGCTCTCTGCCATGTTCCACTCTGCCTTGGAGCCAGCAGAGTATGGACTAAAACCTCTAGTAAGTGTGAGCTAAATAAATCTTTCCTTCCTTCAGTTTGGGTGTCAGGTATTTGTCCCAGCAACAAAAGAAGAGTAACTGAGACAAAATGTTTTTGAGCTAGAGATATAGTTTAGTGGTAGACTGCTTGCCTAGCATCTGTGAGGCTGTTGTTTTCATCCAAAGTATCAAAAAATGGCTTAAATTGTGAATTACACTTTATACCTGTAAACACTGTCAACAGTATTCGATCCAGAATGTCCCAGGGACTGCTCACGGCTATGTCAGATAAGTGGGTACATCAGGATTCCAGACCAATGTGCCTTATAACCAGTAGACTTGGAGGTAAATAAATGGATGTAACTAAGTGCCTGGTATGCTTCAGCAGAAGCGGAAGTTCTGGGCCCTGATCAAAATGCAACGAAGGCTGGCCGCATTGCTTGCAACCTAGTCTCTTTTTGATTTAAACTGATGGACTTGACACTGGGCTTATAATTAAGAACCAGGAAACCAGCCCTTTAAACCCCAAAGCTATTATTTTGCCATGGAAACTAGTTCATAAGACATACTACTGTCTTGTCTTGCTGGTATCAGCATACTGGAAAAGTGGGTAACGGTAACTGCTGGCCTTTCCAATAATTCTAAATAAAAGACTAACAGCACATAGCTTACCAAACTGTGTTAATATATACTCTTTAGTTTGTCACCTCATATATGTTTTGTATTAAGGCAATTTTGTATGCCAGTCAGCAGAACAGTCTTTTTTAAACATTTATTTATTTATTTATTTTATTTATTTGATGTAGGGTCTCGCTAGGCAGCTTAGACCCACAGTGATTCTGCTATCTTAGCCTCCTCAGCACTGGGATTACAGGTGTGCACCACCATGCCTTGTTTAGGGGCGGATATGGTGAGCCCACGATTCCTGGGCTGGCATGGCATATGGTGCCTAGGATCGAATACAGGTCCTTGTGCTTGCCAGGCAGGTGCTTAGACTGCTGAGGTATCTCCCCAGCCTTAGGAGAACAGGTTTTAATGTTAAAAACAACGCAGCAATTGTTAGAGTCAAGATCTGCCTAAATGAGTAACTTTGGGCAAATAATGTCACCTGTGTTCATCAGTTTCCTCATCTTCAAGTTGAGGGAAACTGCAGTATCTTCTTCATAGGGTGGTTAGAGAACAAAGTAGGATAAGGTTGGTAAAGGGCTTCCTGGTTCATATCAAGAAACCAAACTTTCTAAAGTATGTTGATAAATCTAGGAACGACTGGCAATATTTTAGGATGTTTGCATTCACATAAAACACAATTACTTTTGCCTGAATAAAATATCAGCACACTTTCTTTGGCTATATACGCAGAAGTGGGATAGCTGGATCATATGGTAGATCTATTTTTAGGGTTTCTTTGAGGAACCTCTAAACTGTTTATACTTCAACCTCCATGGTGGATGTGCTAATTTATATCCCCACCAACAGTGTTTGAAAGCTAGTGCATACTAGAACGTGGAAAAGGGGAGAGGGAAAGGGAAAATGGGGTTGATAATGCTTGCTGTACATATATACTGAAATATGTCAAGCCTTGTTAATATGTAAAATTTATGTGAATAAAAATATCAGCAGAGTGATGGCTGCTAACAGAACTGTATCACCCCCATGTATAAACTAGAGCAGGACTGACAATTAGCATCTGTAGGCGGCATCAAATCTGCTTCAGGGTGGAAGATTTAGGCTTTCGGTTCTCAAAATGGGGAAGAGTCAGGTACTGAATTTCTGCAAACCCTATTTTTGATAAAGTGATGAAATCTGAGTTTTTGTTCCCCATTCTTTACCAGTTCTTCTCAGAGAGTAGGTTACGATCCTCTACCTTGAAGAGTTTAAGCAATATTTGCTAAACATCTGGGTATGAAATCCCCAGGGGATTTCTCTGGAAGTGTTCATTTACTCATCTACTTCTTCACAGGTTTTGAGGAGTGAGCCTGCTCCTGTTGCCAAGCAATGAAGTACAGGAGCTGAAATTCTTGTGGTAGCCTCCAAACAACTCCCCCCCAAAAACAAAACAAACTATGCTTTATTCTACTGGACCTCCCATTTCTCTGCATCTTGTTTTGATCATACTTCCATTTTAAATGTTTCACAATGGAGCTCTACAACCGTAATCTGTGCAGTTTTCATCTGGACATGATCAGAAAGAGACAAGAAACAGACTCTTGTAATCAGCTGTTCAGTATTTCTTTCATTTAAGAAACTCAGACAAGATAGACACTACATTTGATGAGTATTGAACAATCAGTAGATTGTTGTAAATTAGTGCATGTTTGGATGGAGGTATATGGATCTATCTATCATCCATCTATCGTCTATCTATCTATCATCTATCTATCTATCTATCTATCTATCTATCTCAGAAAGCTATCTTGAAAGTGATAGAAGCAATACAGGTGAAGGACCAAGAAACATTTATTCACAATCTTAATAAATGGATAAAGGAAAATAAGAAGCTGAATCAGAGATATTTGATGAGATTACTGATAACAATTGAAGAACCAGAGATATAACTCAGTGGAACAGCATCTGTCTGGCAAGTGCAAGGTCCTGAATTCAATTTCTGGTACAAAAAATGTGGAAGGAAATGGCAGATGAATAAAGTGAAAAGTTAGTGGGGCTTAAGATATGCTAAGGCGGGCCTACCAGGTCTGATATATGTGAGTGTCAATTACTTGAGAGAGGAAATGACATTTGAAGCTGCTACCTAAGTAGATTTAACTAATTAGCAATGATACTTCAGAATGATGGGGAACATATAATTTTTATTAACCAATCAAAAGAGTCATGATTAATTGAAGTAATATGCTGCATCCAAACAAAGTTAATGTTAATGCTTCGCATCGATTCATGTGGCATATGGATTATGGTAATCTTGTGGTTTGGGGGGAAATACCTGGGGAGTAAATGTACTTCTTTGGAGACCATTGCCATTTTGTAGGACAGTATCAGTCCTTGTGATAGTGTAGAACTTCATATTTACCAAACACTTACTGAATACCTGCTATAAGCATGAAAATTTCAGACACTGTGTTAAGCACACTAGCAATACAGCACTGAACAAGTCCTATCTATTTTCTGCTCTTTCAGAATTTATAGCGTCATTAAAGAACAGAAGAGATAAATGTAAAACCCATGTTTGGCAAGATGAGTGCTGGATATGGAGTACCTCAAAGGACTATGGAAGCTATAACTGTCTAGTCATGGGAGGAACTGCTGTTTAGTGCAAGTACTTCAGGCTTGAGTATAAAAGCCATTTTATCCTGAGGGATACCAGAAAGGCTTAGTCATAAATAATAGGCTATCTGATCATGCAAATGGTTAACACTTATTGAACACCTACAGTATGCCAGTAGTATGTGTAGGCCTTAACATACCTCAGTGTCTAAAATAGGAGGAACTACCGTATGGAAATCTACGGGTGTTTCAGCAGGAATAGCAGGGCTGCTGTGGGAGGGGTCCTTTGCAGGCTGTTTTGGGCTACAGTGGCTCTGCAGAGCTGACAGCAACGTAGAACAGGAAACATGCTGCAGGGCTATCTCTTGGGGGACAAGGAGCTCAAATGAACTTGCCAAAGGAATACCACACAGCATTTTCCAGTTCTTAAGACAGCAAGTGAATGGCAAGACTCACAACAGCTGTTGCACATTTGCAGTTACCAGATGCACGTGGGTCTGCCACTCGCAAACCGGACAGATGCCTGTAGGTCACTAACTTGATGCTAATGCGAAAAAAAGGCATAGCTTCTCTTTCAAGTTTCTGTCTGAGAAGTACTCAAGAGTAAAACAAATGCATACAGACTCCTCTAAACCTTGGAAAATAGGCACAATGTCCAGGAAAAGAGGCCTTGGGATCCTAATTTGGGAACATTGTACAGTATCTTAATCACAGCATTGCTAGACACAGAAAGAAACAAAGCATCAGCTATAGACATTATTAAAATCTAAGGCCTAATGTTCTCAACTGGGCAGATAGAACTGAATGAAATGATGGCTTATATTTAATGGTCTCTGCTGAAGCTTTTCAGATTCGACCGCATTTCATAGCTCACCCTATGGGTAAAAAGAACTCAGTTCCCAACTACAGGTAAAATGACTTTTCCATATTTTTCTCTTTCAAGAAAGTCTTGTGCTTTAGAATTTTTATGAGAAATCGATTTTAACAAAAACAAAATTAGTTACCTGTTACATATTTATTGAATGTCTACAGGCAGGACACTATAATACTAGATTCCTCAAAACAAATGAAAATATTTAGGTGAATCTATTTTTAAGTTTTGATCTTCTAGTGTCACATTGATAATGGAAAAACACAGCACACTAACTTAGAAATCAGGTATCTGTGTAACTGCATTTACTATTAAATTAAAATTAAATCATCCTGTGTTCTGCAATGATCTCATCAGAATCACAATAAGATATTCCTTTCACAACCACAGATTTCCCACCAGAAGGAGCAGCTTAAAGATGGGCATTTACCATTATCCCCAATTACTATATAGGACAACAGATAATTCTAATGATGATTTTAACTTATGGATTTGCTTCTTTTTTAAATTTGTTTCTGATTTTTGAAATAGCAAATCTATAGTTCAAATATTTACTATGTATTTATTATGCTTAATTGGTTATTTTCTTTTCCTGAGGATTGGTGATGAAAGGCCCAAGAATGTGACATAAGTTCCTATTTGCAATTGTGAAACCTAAGGAAACAAAACCAACTAATGAAGTTTAGCCTTTAGATTTCATTCACTAGTACTACAACGTTTGTGTTGAGGAGGGAGAGATGTTATTTATAAGATAAATAAATAAATAAATAAATTCGCTGCATTCATGTAATGTTCCTAAGTAATCTTACAAATTGGCGAAAAAAGTGAAACTTTCAAAACAGACACACAAGTTTCTTTTACACTAAAATGTAAGCAAGTACAACTGGCAATTACAAACAGAAAGAGCCTTCATTTGAACAGCTAGCTATCTGCTAGATTGCACAGCATAGACAAGAAACTAATCCTTAAAACCTAATTTCCTTTTATATGGATGCTTAAATGAAAGCAACTAGCTAATCCAATTATTCTAATGGTACTTTTTAAATTCAAGTTTATGATTTATTTAGTCTACATAGATATTAAAAATCACAAGTGAGACAAATTTAAATTCAGTTTATAATAGGGAAGAAGAATCATTCTTACATGGTAGTGCAGGAAAGAAATGGTCAATGTGTCATGAAAATGTTAAACCATTCAGTTGTCTGGCATAGTTTATGTTCCAGTCCAATTTACAGTCCTAGATTGAGAAGTTCTAAGAAGGAAGTTTTGGATCTTTTGGGGATTTAACAGATTCCTTCTGAAATTGTGACAGATGTTTTGAGCCTTCAGGTTCTACAATTTATACAGTGGGGAAATGATACTGATTTCTTCCTTTATAAGTTAGTAGATGATGAATATTTTTATTCCAAGGCTATGTCATTGTAGTTTGCTTTATGTCTAAAAATTATTCCATAAAGTTATTTTTTAAAGTGTGAGTAAATCCTCATTGCCTGAATATTCTGACAAATATCTAAAGTAAAAAGAAATCCCCCACATCACACTTCAATGATATGTCAAAATACAGGATCTTAACTTGAGCTGATGGGGAAATACTGGCTAGCTTTTTCTATTAAACTTATATAATCTTGAAAGTTGGTCTTTTTTCTCTCTAATCCTGCTGTTATATGAAGGATATGAGTAATGCCTTAGAAAAATGAATGGCAGACATTCACCACTACACTAATACCTTCTAAAGCAATGAGCCAAAAATGTTTCATAGAGATTAAAAAAATAAGTGCAGAATGGCTATTATAAATTTACTATTCTTCTTTTCACAAGCCATGTACTTTTATTAATTTGATGCACAACTATAGTGTTTCTAAGGAAAGCTGTCACATAGATTATTAACCAAACGCTGGTCATAAAAGGTACAATTTAACTGGATTTCCAATCTATTTCATAAAATGAACTCATCATTTTAGAAATGAAATGCTATAGCCTTCCCTGATGACCCCAGTGGGCTGCAAGCACATGGCAGTGGCCTCGTGGCTTTTTAAATCTGTGTATCTATACTTTAAAAATATTTACATATAGTCTAGCAGTGATGGCAAATCTTTTAGAAACTGAGGGCCCACACTGCAACCCAGGGCCCACTTATTTAATCACCAAGTGCCAACACTACAGTTAAACCTGAAGACTGAGGTTTTAATTTAGAAAAAAACAACTTGTACAACATCTTTTGGGGCTAGCCAGGTAGCTCAGCAGACTAAGTGCCTGCAAGCAGGCACAGGCGCTGAGGGTTCGATCCCTGGGCCTGTCATGCCAGCCCGCCCCAGGGTACACTGAGACAGCAATTGAGACTGGGCATGGTGGTGTGTGCCTGTAATCCAGCTCTTGTGAGGCTGTAAACTATGACAGATCACTATGACTCAGATCTAGTAGTGAGACCCTGAACACCCTGTACCAAATATATATATTTTTTAATTTTTTATTTATTTGAGAGAGAGAGAGAGAGAGAGTGGTGTGTGTGTGTGGCCAGCTCAGCCCACCAGGGGGCGGGGCTGGCTGGCATGTGGTGCTGGGGGATTGAACCGCGGTCCCTGATGCTTTGCTAAGCTTGTTCTAAGTAGGTGCTTTAGACCACTGAGCCATCTCTCCAGCCCAAATAAAGACTTTTTTTTTTTTTTTTTTTTTTCGGAACCGGGGATTGAACTCAGGCCCTTGCGCTTGCCAGGGAAGCGCTTATTCCACTGAGCCATCTCCCCAGGCCCTCCAAATATATTTTTTAAAATAGCATCTTTTGTATTTTGTCTTAAAAGATTTCATCTGGCATGCTGCTTTTTGATGCTCACATGAGGGCTCTGTGGGCTCACAATGCCACACGTGCTATAGGTTCATCACCAATGGTTTGGCAAATCAAGCCAATGACCTAGAGTATCCTTCCTGAAAGGACTCTGTGGCACCCATTTTACTTGAATGTTGGTTTCTCTATGCAAGATGTACTTCATTTGCCAAATTAAGTTGTTTGAAATGTATTATTTGGGAATTATACAACAAATAAATATTTCCTAACAGGAATATAAACAGGAGGAATCATGTCTACCACAAATATCTTACATGATGTGAGGGTCCAACAGAAACATTTGAGGAGCTCTGCTTGTTTTCTTTTTTAACATTTCTAAAAGATTTATTTAGTTTTTTATTTGGTACAGGGTCTCTCTACACAGCTTGGACTCATAGTGATCCTCCTGTCTTAGCCTCCCCAGTGCTGGGAATACAGACATGCACCACCACACCTGGGTTCAGTGGTCTGCATGACACAGGGCTGGCACTGCAGGGGATTGAACCTGAATCCTTGCACTTTCCAGGCAGGCACTTAGACTGCAGAGCTACCTCTCCAGCCCAAACTCTGCTTCTTTACATACAGTAGACTGGGTTGACATGCCCCAAATCTATCTCTAAATAGTAATGAATATATTGGAGGAGTTTGGACTAGTCAATGGTAACACTGGTTATTGGCCTAATGTGTTATTTTCCTTCCTTCCCCCACTCTGTATCACAGCTTTCTTACTGAAGATCCTTTTGTTGCTCATTAAATAAATAAGAACCTGGTAATGTTGATTAGGAACAGTTTAACTTTCAAATGTCATGCTCCAAGATGCCTGGTGTCCTTCTATAATCTGTATATGTGAATAAACTAATGGTCTTTTTGTGTTTCTTATATAAATGTGAAACTATGACTTTATTTATTTACATAGAAACCTTAAAATAAGGACCTAATTTTTTAAGCTGTGACACTGAATCTTGGTGTTTTCAAGTTCCCTGGAGACCAAGTATTTCAGTGAGAGGTTACTTCATCCTATCCTTCATCTTATTTATTAAGTACTTCCCAAACTAGCAGGTCTAGTACACATCATGCTACTGTTTGGAGGTTGTCCACATTTCTCACATTTTTTATGTTTTCACCAGTAATTTTAGAAAATAACATAATTTTTCTGCATTACACCATTTTGTTTAACAATTGACATGGGGCTCCTTTTTAAATATTTTTCAAAGCTGATCAATAGGACAGTTTCAATAATTAATACATTATACATTGTTATCTTCTTAGTGGTTATCCATAGTACAAGCAGCAGACAGGATATCCTGTCCAAACACCATTACTACAAATCTTTCTTCTCATTGAATTAAGCGAAAGTAGCTGTATATCTATCCCAACTATTCTATATATACAAATACAAAATGATTCTGAGCCAATGTTCAAAGAAAAAAAAAAGAAGTATTTATTCTACATTTGGACTGGGTCTTTAAATTTGTGGGGGGGTCTGATTTTTTTGAGTTTTTTATTCTAGATAATAAGCCTTTGCATGAAGAAAAGCTGGCAATATTTTTTCCCGTATTGTGGGTTGTCTCTTAACTCTGTTGGTGATTTTTCTTGCTGTGCAAAACCTTTTTAATAAGATGATATCTTACTTGTTGATTATCTATAATAGTTCCTGTGAAATTGGGGTTTTGGTAATAAAGTCTTTGCTTATAAAAATCTTGACAGGGAGAGTTGTCATAGTAGCTAAAAAATAAAGTTGGAAATAGCTGAACACCTGTACCTCTTGTTCTTTCCTCAGGTAGTTTGTCCTTTTACTGTGTTTCATTGTCTAAGCATAGTTTTGCTTGATTTTGATAATTCCAATACAATGAGAAATTGAGTCAATCTGTGAAAATGGTCATGACATAATCTCACTACGGTAACTACTTTAAATTTGATGAAAATTAATCAGCAGGTTCTGACCTTTCTAACCTTAATCTCTGGGGACAATGAAGTCCAATACACACTAAAATTTCCAATCTGTATATTAACCAAGTTTTGTTTCCTTCTGGAGGAGGTAGAAAAACACTGCAAGTAAATAATGCATCAATGTAAGAAATGAGGGTGTTTCTTACTGCATTTAAAGCCTCAGCCAAGTCTATGTGAGAAATATAAAAGAATCCACATTAGTAAAGTTGAATTTCATACAGTCCCAATGATGTTTCCCCAACTTTTATAGGCCTGGTATTGAATGCACCACTTCCTGAGCATTGACAAAGTCAAATCCATTTTTCCTTTAATTTCATTATTTTTTCCTATAAAATAGTTCCTTTTCAAGAAAGAGTATAGCGATAGTTTATGACAGCACAGTAAAATGTGAATGTTTCCCGTTAACAATGAATGATTAAACTGTCTCTGCAGAAGTCAATATGATTCCATATTCTTGCTGTGTCAGTTAAAAGATGACTTTCGAATATGCTTCTGCTATCATTTTAATACACATTGTTCAGCATGAGAAAGTCAGTTTATTAAATAATGCTTCCTAAAAAGCATCTGATAATAAATGCTGCAAGCAGTAATACATACTGAATCTATGTCCACAAAAGCTTCATTTTTTCCATAATTTTATTGAGAAACAAATAGCAATGAGACAGTTTCAAACCAAATTGGTAGGACAGTTTCAATAGTTAACACATTGCATACATTCTTCCTAGAGGTTATTTGCTATACAAGATGCGGACATGATATCCTATTTACAAACACCATTAGAACAAATCCCTCTACTCATTAAGAGAATGTAACTATATATCTATCCTAACCACTTTGAATACACAGATACAAAATGGACATTCATCTGTATCCCCTTTTTTTTGTTAAGTTCCATCATTTAAATATTATGGGTGTGTAACTCAGCAAAATATTCTAAAGTACTTCAGAGCTCCATAATAGTATTGGATCTTCCGTTTCACTGGAAATGTCAGAAATTGTTGACCTGAGTCTCCTACAGCTCAACATAACACCATAGGTTTACTTCTTATACTTTGTTTTTATACTTTTCTGCTGGGTGGTTAAGACCAAGGTAAAGCAGGACCTGTGCAACAAGAGTTGTACTTTTTGGCTCTGATAAGGTCAGTGAAATCCTCTCAGGATTTATTCTGAGATCCTGTACCTCAGATTGTAGAACCTTTGCCAGTGTGAGCCATGTGGATGAGTCACAGCCATTACTTGGCCAGTGTGCTCTCTGTAAAAGCCTGAGAGAATGTTTTCTCTCCATGTGACTCTCCTTAGTCCCACTTAAACCATTTAAAAAAGCTCCATTTTTAAATGAGATGAAACATACACCATGGCAGAGGAATAAAATGTTTCAGGTAAAAGGGCACATCTGACTCAGAAAAGTGTGTTTTGGTTCTGTTTAAAAGTTGCTCCTAAATACTAAAAGCAGCAAGAGCTCCTTCAGGTTTGCATTTGCTAATTGTTCCTAATCTATTCTGCAATTTTAAAAAGTGCAGTATGCCAATGGTAAGCATTAAGAAGGAAGGTACCTCTCTCTAGGCCCAAAGAAGGTTTCAACTGTGCTTCTGAGGCTCTGTTGCCTACCATAGCTGCTGGTTGCTATCACCAGCCAGTTGACTATTGTGAAGTTGGGATGTTCCTTTGCTTTGAAAGGCTCTAGGTTTTTGTATTTCCTTTTTTGGTTGTCCAACACAAAGCCTTACTTAGTTTATTATTATAAACTACCTATGCTTTATTCAGAGTTCCAGCTTACAAAAGATTAGTACTCCTCTACCACCAGAGGTTAGACTCTGAACCAATGGAAAAGAAGACAAAGAAGAGAAGTTATCAATAGTACAAAATACCTCACAAGTAGTTATCTTTCGAGTTTTATATGGTACAACATAGTGTTCACATCAAGAACGTACCTTCATAATTATATTTTACTTAGGTGACTAGGAAGACTGTATTTTCTGAGCTTCCTGTGATAGACAGCACTAATTGTGACATGTGGTAAGGTTGGTGTGGGCACTCTGGTTTACATTTTCAATACTCTATGCTTCACTCAGGATCATTTCAACTAAAATTTCAGTCACTCCAAATTCACAGTGGGGAAGCCCTATAGAACATTCCACAGCATCTTCTTCTATGATTCACCTGTCTCTTTGGTATTTTTTGTCATCTGATCATCCAGTAGGCTAATTTAGATCTCATTTAGCACACCCCCAAGGCTGCTCTTACAAACAGGCAGCTGCTGCTAGAGCATCTTCTTAAATGACTCCATAAATGAATAAGTAAAGAGTATGGCTGTTCCAGTGGCCTATTTTGGCTCAGTGGTACAATATCCCAGCTGGCGAATTCCCCAGGAAGTAACCACTACAAGAACAATCTGTTTGATTGATGCACTGAAATCTGAACATTGCTATGCCACAGAGCTCCCTATCCAGATTGGGAGGAAAGTTTGGCTAGAAACCATTGAGGAAGTAATGGGAAAGTCCACTTTTCATTTTTCTTTGAGTACACGGAGCCCTAAAAACCTGAAAGTTGTTCCAAATTATTAGTTAGGTCCGCAATGCTATTTAGGTAACTATAGTTCTCCATAAGATATATAACTCCTTTGTTTCAGTGAAACTGATCTCATTTCAAGGATTTTATAAGAAAATATTCAGAAAAGCAAACAATAAAGTTCAAGTGAAAAAAATGAAATTGCTACAAGAGAGATGAAATGCTATTAATTTTTAAACCATTATTCTATTTTGAGAGAGAGAGAGAGAGAGAGAGAGAGAGAGAGACAGACAGAGAGACAGACAGAGAGACAGAGAGACAGAGAGAGGCAGAGGCAGGAGGAGGATGAAGGAGGGAGAGAAAGAAAGAACAAATAAATTAAAGAATTAACTTAAGAAAATAATTCTTCCACAGATGGCTGGTTATAGAACACTTGGCAGTCAGAAAATGCCAGGAGGATTTCCCACATAGGGCCAAGAAAAACGAGTTTACCTCTTTTAAAAGAAACAGTGGCAGAAGGACCAAGAAATAGGGAGAGAAAGATAAAGAGAGTGGAGGGTGAGGAAAGGAGAGGGGAGAAAGAGTGAGAGAAAAAGAAAGAGAGAGAAAGATACAGAGAGAGACAGAAACAGAGATGGAGACAGAACTAGATCTGGATTTTTCTGTACTACTAGCCAACAATGCACTGGCTCAAAGTATTCAGATAATACAGTATATAACGTGTCACTTGACTCAGACGAGTCCAAGAAAGGTAAAGGGCAAGCAAGAGATTCCTCTTTCCCACCTTCTTCCCACTATTCCATTCTTTTATTATTATGCCATTTTTAAACTCAGTGTACACTGACCTTGACACTCAAGGGCATGCTAGTTCCCAGAAGCTTTCTGGAAGTAAGAACATAGCCAAGCTCTCTGTTTGAAGCAAAGAAGATTCTTACTGCCCTACTAGCATTTGTTCCTTTAGTCCCTTCACAGCCTGGTAACCTTGGAGAGTAAATCCTATCTTAGTTTCCAGAGATCACCCCAAGGCAAGTTCTTGGTCTCACTTAAACCTAAAATTGCTTCATTCATAACTAATTATAAGGAACAAAGCCAGGCTAACTCTCCCGGTCCTGTGAGGCCTGGAAACCTGTGTCAATGTTCCTTTAATTGTCATGGTGATTCTGCACCTGCCTGCCATCCCATTCAAGCCATGGCTTCTATGAGCTCAAGTTATTCTTGATCTGACTATGTAATTAAGTCAGTTTCATCCCTGTGCACCGAACAGCCATTATTGTTACTTGCAGTTATTAGTACAATTCCTGACTGGTTTGAGGGGACAGTAGTTGAGCTGATACCTGTGCCTCTTAAGCAGACTCAGGGAAAAATAAATTTGCTTCAAAACTGTTTGCAATCTGTATATCTATAATATACTTTTTTGCCTGGAACCTTCTGAAACGTACACTAAGTATTGAGCACACTGTAGTTAATCCCCAGGCATTAATTCTAATCAAAGGGATAATATAAAATATTTCATTCCCATTAATGAATAATATAAATAGATTATTTTTCAGTTGATAATGTTTTAGTGCATTATTCCATCAGTGCTCATTAGAGGAAAACAGTTTAGTTGAGACATAATAACATTTAATTCCTGAAAGAAAATCACTCTTTAACTTTAAGGTAAAACAAGTGGTTAGAGTATGTGCCTGACCACTTTTTAAATAGCTAACAGGATAAAACAGATCAGAAAATGGTGCTATTTTTGGATGAAAAAGAATGGCAATCTACTGTGAAAAGAAAAAAATGAGAAAAATAATACCATCAAATAAGTTTTTAGCTGATATGGAAGACACATGATCATCTGTTGCCCAGGTAATTAGGTGAGAAGAATTTAGTTCCATTGTCTCGTTATTTTACCACGAATCTCTATTTCTAAAATGTTTTGATAGGGAGGTTCTGTCATATGATCCTGTTATGCCTGCTGAAGTTTTTACTCTGCTTATTCACTTTCTGAAATCAAGTTGTTCAAACTCTGAATGACAATAGTCTATGCCAGTGCTGCTGATCCTATGGCATGTGTGCTCCAGTGGGCTGTTTGTGTCACTGAAAGCTCTAAAAGGTTCACTGTCACCAGTCTATACTCCCTAAACTACTCAACAAAAACATGAGTATCTTCTAGTTCAACGGAAGCACAAGTTTCTAAATCACTACATAAACATTGTCAACTAAGATCTAACAACCAAAAATAGTTCTTCTAGGTATAATACAAGGTGCATTTGCATTTCTGAAAGAAAGGAGTGCTATTGTTGGGATACAGCCATACCCAGTTTTCTGCTAATGAAGAAAGCGAGGAGAAGTCTGTAGTCTTTTGAGGTACTATTTTTTAAAAATGTGCAGGAAGGTGTTACCTGAGTAAGAGGAATTAGCACAAAGCACTGAAATAAAGTGGAGAGGCTTAGACATGGCAAAATGTACTAGAAAGATCACTGCTTTGGACTCAGCTTGATTTCAAATTTCAATAGTTCCTCATATTTACTGCCTGTGTGTCCTTTGGAAAATCATGTGATCTCTATGAGCAACTATTTACTTATCCATAAAGACACAATTATAATCCCTTCCCTACGTATCTCCTAAGGCAACTGTGGGAATATGTGAATCATTCCTGTTGTATAACCTGTGAGCGAAAGGTTGTTATTAACTATTTAGTCTCTTAACACATTTTTTCAATGATTCAAATGCCTTATTCAGACATGAATGTTACACACAGCTGGAAGTGAACAATTTCTAGTTCATAAAAACAAAATTAAACAGAAAACACCACTGTTGTGTTCAGTCACTCAAATGATGATTAAGGACACTTTATTTTACTTTTATTTATTTATTTATTTTTTATTTTATGTATTTGGTACAGAGTCTCACTATGCAGGTTGGAATCATAGTGATCTTCCCATTTTCAGCCTCCCCAGAGCTGGGATTATAGTTGTGCTCCACCAGGCCTGGACTCAGACACAGACTCAGCATCTTTGGGGATGTGGCCAGCGTGTCATGTGGTACTGGAGATCAAACCCCAGTCCCTGTGCTTGCCTAAGCAGAAGCTTAGTCCACTGAGCTATCTTGCTGGCTCGATTAAGGACACTTTAATATATGAGGTAATATTCATGATAATGAAAAAAGTGACCCTTAAAAATGGTCTACATAATTATTCTAAATAGTCATATATCTTTATATAAGTACACCAGAATATGAGGGGGGTGGATGAGAGAGAGAGAGAGAGAGAGAGAGAGAGAGAGAGAGAGAAAATACAAACTAGTCACTCTTAGAATCTATAATATAATATTAATACTGATTTTATTTGGTTAGGAATCTTTTCTATGAGTTCGTTTTATATTTTACAAATTTTCTACAAATAAAATGTAATTGATGGGGCTGGGGATGTAGCTCAGTGATAGATCATTTTCCTAGCATGTGTGAGGCCCTGGGGCTCGACCCTTAGTAATGACAAAAAACAAACAAACAACAAGACCATTACATTGAGAAAAATAAAAATGCATCAAAGCAGTAATGAGAGAGGGAAGGTAAGGGGCAGACTCAATTTGAAACCAATAATTTTGTTCAACCTAAGACTATGAGATAGAAGAACATTTTCATTACTAAGTGAAAAGACATCTTAGTGGAGTTTCTTCATGTGAGCACAGCACTGGTTTGGTGTGGTAGATTCCATGCACAGTGGTTTGCCTTTGCCATGCAGTGGTAGCTCGTGCCCTCTGTAGGGGAAACCCTGCCCTGAACTCCCTTCAATAAGCACACAGATAGCATGCAGACCAAGGTCTCCCAACAGCAGCTGGGTCAGCACTGCACTCCAGATTGGCTCTCCCCAACTGTGGGGTTATGCTTGAAATGGATGGCTTGGGGACCATTTTTGTTGGAACTGTTCTCCTTCAGTGATAGACACTGAGTGAGGAGGGTAGACCGTGGCTCTATGGATCATTTTGTGCTGTTAAATGACTGTGCTTTTGAAGTTTATATCATATTATATATTTGACTTAATAAAACAAAAATATGACAATGTATTCATGATGGCATCCTTGTAGTCTTCTAAGAATTATAGGCTGTGGTATATTTCCCCTAAGTGAACATGTCATTCTACAGACAATAACAGCAAATAATATCAAACATTAACTCAATACACTTACTACGGTAAATGCTCCACATATACTATATTTTTGAATCCTCCCAAGAGCCGTACTGGTATGTTCTACATTCCCACTATTTTATAGATGAGGAAACTGACAGGCAGAAAAAAATAACTTTTTTGCCACAAATCATAACTCTTACAAGTAATGACCTGGGTTTCAAGCCCACATATTCTGGTAGAACCCCTACTGCAAGCAAATTGTATCTATCTTTTATTAATTTTGCTGGAGCTTGTTTAATCCCAGGACATGAAAATGTTATTGTCTCATGGTGAGAAGGGAGGTCAATCTGTTCTTTTACAGAGATAAGGACAATGATGCCATGTTGGCTATTTGGAGTATGAATTGCCATTTGTGACAGACAAGTGTATAGTAGCCTGCTGGGTTTATATGTCTGGCTCTTAGGGGAGAAACTGTCCAACATGATAGTAACAGAAGCCACAGCATAGGTTTAAGAATCTAGAAAATAGAAGACAACATGCAGGCTAGAAACTAGGAACAAGGAAGACATGAAGAGGAAAAATCAAAAGAAAAATTCCAGAGAAACATGATCTCATGTTGCAGAAAGAAAAAATCATGCAAGGCCTGAAGGTAACAATGGGTTTTCCTTACAGGTCACTGTTGACCCGAGCAAGAGGAGTTGAGTGATGGTCATAAGGGCACTGAACACAATGAAGAGAGCTGAAGAATAGGAAGTCAAAGAAAAATTGAAAGGCCAAGGTAAAGTTGGTTCTCCAGCATCAAAGGAACAAATCTGTTAAAGTCAAAGCAAGAATTAGAGTTTCAGAAAGGATGTTTTAGAATGGGGAGTCCTAAAGTGTCTATATGCCAGGAGAAAGAAAAAAAAAAATCAAATAGTACAGGAAATAGTAAAGATACAGGAAAAATGATACTGATTTATCTAGGGTCACATGCCTTTGGGAAGGCATAGAATTCTGAGAGACAGAGAGAGAAGGAAGGGCAGAGGGAGGGAGAGAAAAAGAAAGAGAGAGAGAAAGTCAGAGAGCGAGAAAAAACCAGAGAGACAGAGACACAGACAGTGTCTCACTCTGAAAGGGAAGTGCAGCCCTATTTTGGGGAGAGTGGTTGACCTGTAAGGCCTTTCATTATATTGATTCTTTGATACATGACGGGAAAATCTTACAGCTATTCTAGTGAGTTTTGGGAAACTAGGAAAGGAATATCTGTGGGTTTAGACTGTTTCTATGTGGTGCAAAACGAAACAATGTTACAAGGATCCAATCTGTTTTAACAATTACTAATAAGCCCTCCCTGGATAGCAATCATAGATCTTTGTCTTTAACAAAGAAGTCTCTTTTCCTATCTTGTCTGGTATCTTCTAAATGTTGAGAAAGCAATGTGACACTTCTGCATGAAAATGGCATACAATCTACATGTAAGTTGATAAAATTATATTGGAAATAGGTCACTTTACTAATGGGGCTGGGATTCTCTCCTTCAACCCTGTCTTTCCTATGGTTAAACAACTTCTCCTCCCTAAGTACATCAGGATATCTCCTGCGTGCATAACAAATAACAACATGATTTCCATTTCAGCAGCCTTTTAAAAAGAGGTTTCCAGGTGCTAGAAATAAGCAGCAGAAGATCTTGTGTTTTTTCCTTTAGATCTAAATAGTCTGAATCTCAGTATTGCTCATGGGAACTATTTCAAAGGCTGAAGTGTCAGAATCAGAAAGGAAAGAAGTGTGTGGGTGGTAAGTTCTACATGCAAACTTGTCATACTCTTCTTTCACTTTCAGCCCTGAATATGCATGGATGCAGAAAGTATAGCTTATTCCAAAGTTTTTATTGTCTGCATCAAATATAACAAAAATGTCAAGAAGATTAAATTGGTGTATTTAGGTGAAAATATTCAACAACTTGATATTTAACTTAAACAGTTCTATCTGTTAATGAGCACTTTCATTCTCTTTGACTATCCTTTTGGCATCTTGGCAAAGTGTAGAGTAAAATTTCATTTATTCGATGTCACTACACTGAGATTTAAAATAATTTAGAAACACAATAGGCATGAAATATGTGTAACAGTTTTTTATATCAAGGAGTATAAGATAATGACATTGCAAAACAAACTTTTAAAGCATGCAAATCAAATTATCATCATGCACACATGCAGAGATCCATTACAGAATTGATTCACAACAACAATAATGGAAATAATTCATCAACAGAGGACTGGTAGCAAATTATGATACATACACATAACAGAAAAATACGCAACTTTTAAAAATAAAACATACATCTTACACCTAGAAATATGTTCACACAGCACAGGATCAAAACACAAGTTAGCACATAGAATGGCATCCCATCAGGACATAAGAGGGGTTATTTTGCTGAATTCAAGCACCTACAATATTTGAATGGCAATGGAATACTCATCTCTGACAAAACTAAACAAAAAAGGGGGATATAAATGGAGGACAATTTTGTAGTGAAATATATACAAAATAGGATAGATATACAGCTGCTTTCTCATAGCTCAAAGAGAAGAAAGATTTGTACTAATAGTGTTTAGATAGGACATCATGCCTGCATCTTGTACTCTGAACAACCACTATGAACAACAATATGCAATGTACTAATTATTGTAACTGTCCTACTAACCTGTTTTGAAATTGTCTCATTGCTATTTCTTTCACATCAAAATTAGTAAAAAAAAATGATCTCCCACATTCATGGGGAATATATTTCAGAGTTTTCTTTAGGTAAGTGGAACTTCAAACAATACTAATCTCTATTGAATACTTCTATTTTCTTTTCTTTACATACGTAATCAATTTTAATTTACAAATTAAGCATGGTGAACAATTTAAACATAATAAAATAGTGTATTATAATCACATATTTGATAGATTTAAAACTTGTTTTATTTCAGACAATTCCATTTAATATTTTCAGATTTCATTTGACTGAAAATAACTTGAAACCACAGGAAGTAAAACCTCAGCTAGTGGGGAGCTGTTGCTTAGCATTATCACTATTGATGTGCAAGTAAATATATAAAATTTCTAGACTGTCAGTTTCATTTCATTTTATTATAAAATAAAAAACACATATAAAAAAGCACCTGTGAACAAACTTTTCTGGAATCCCCCAATAACATAAATGTATCTGTAAACAGTTGAGACAATAATTATAAATCATGTCATTAAAACTCACACAAAGGCATTAGCATACTTTGAATTAATCTAGGAAATAGATGTAAATACATTTCTTTAAACATACTCTGTAAGAATGACCCAATTTACAGTTCTTTATTAGTTGTAAGTGTGTATGTGTGAGTGAACAGAATACCAAACCTCTACACTGCTCTTTGCTATGTTATACACTCACATGACAGCCACCACCAACATAGAGGTCATTAAGAAAAACACAGTTGGTATGCAAATCTTAGTGGAAATTAGTGTATATCTAAAATATTCAGGGCCAGCCAGATAGCTCAGCAGACTAAAGCACCTGCTTAGGCAGGTGAATGGACATGAACTCCATACCTAGTGTGCTGTGTTGGCCCCGCTTCCTGGGTGTGCTGAGACATTGATTGAGACTGGGCATGGTGGCGCATGCCTGTAATCTCAGCGATTGGGAGGTTGAAAACCCAAGAATCACTGAGTCCACTCTATGTAGCGAGACCCCATATACCCTGTAGACCCTGTCTTAAATTCATAAAATATAAAATAAATACATAAAATATTCATAGTGTTCTCTAGAAGCAAATCTAAACACACAAGAAAAGAATCAATGGCTGCCCTACATTTGCTTAACACAAGTCTGAATGAAATCACTGCTTCACATAGGGCAATATTTGCAGCAGCAAAATCTCCAGTTTTCACAATTTTAACTCTCTTTGGACAAATCAGTGTTTTCAAATCAACAAGTAGAGTGAAATAATCTAAGTATAGGCAACTTATCAATATATTCTTCTTCTATAATACTTGGATACTTATCCATCACATTAAGTTTTAAATATTATTCTTAGAAGGTGCTTCAAAGCCTGAACTGATTAGTTCTTTCAGCAAATATTTACTAAGCACCCAGCCTATGCTACACACTGTTCCTGGCACTGAAGATAAAACACTGAACAAACAATAAAGATTCTGTCCTCAAGAAGCTGACATCTAATAGAGAGAGATAATATACAAATATATACATAGTCAATAAAACTGAAACAAAACTGAAATCTTGCCTTCAAATAATTTTATTCTAGTGTGCAGACACAAACAGTGCCATTGTTCCTCAGAACCTATGTGACTTTAGTTCCAGAATACTCTTCAGATATCAAAATTCACAGATGCTCAAGTTCCTTACCTAAAACGACAGAATTTACGTATAACTTATTCACATCATCCTACGTACTTTAAATCATTTTTGGTTACTTATAATACCTAATATGATGTAAATGCTATGGAAATAGTTGGTATTTTGTATTATTTAAAGAATAATCACAGGAAAAATATGTCTGTACATGTTCTGAACAGATGTAACTTTTGTTTAGTATTTTCCTTTTACATCTGTTTACATCATGACTGTAGAGCCCACAGATACAGGGCAAGATCTGTACTGAAAATAAACACTGCAGTCAACCAATGCACATTCAACATGACTTGGCTCACTGGCATGTGCCATATAAATTATGGATATACAGATATATAAATAATGGATAATGGAAGATAGAAAAAAGATAGTGATAAAATGCTTCTATTTAAAAAGATAAGTAGTGAAGGAAGCCTCTTTGATAATGTGATATCTGAACAGAGACCTGAAGACAGTAAAGAAATAAGCAGTAGCATATAGGAGTCCCAAGAGAACGAGCAACTAGTGCAAAGGTGCCAGAGTAGAGCCTGCCATGATGTGATGAAGGAACACAAAGACAGCCAATGACAAGAGAGCACAGTTTCTGGCAAGTAGGGAGCTTTGAGTATTAGGAAGGTGTGGCCATAGATTGTGGTCATGTTGTAGAGGGCCTGATACTGCATATTAAGAATTTCTGAAAAATCAACTGGAAGAATTGGAACACAAGTGGTACTACATGGTCTAGCTTGCATTTGAAAAGGGTAACTCTTGTGGTTTGTATCTAGATGTCCTCCCTGAGCCTCAGGAGTTCATAGCTGGGACTTCTCAGAGGTAGCCTGATCTAGGGTGTGGTGTGATGCTGGGATAAAGGAAGTGATGCTGAGGTTAATTCATGGTAACCTCAGCATGCTAGGACTAAGGTTGCTAGGGCTGAGGCTTTCCTCCTCTATGTGAGAATGCTACCTGCTCTAAGCATGCATAGCCTGGATAGGATATAAGAGAAGGAAAGGACATCACTGCTTTTTAACTGGAACCTCCTGGTTTTGCCATTTCTCCTTTGTGATGCTCCTCTGCAATGTCACTATGCCCTGGAGCCAGACAATGATGGACTGAAACCTCTAAAATCTGTGAGCCAAAAATAAGCCTCTCCTTCTTTAATGGGTGTTGGGTATTTTGTCTCAGGAATAAGAAAAGTAACTAAGACAATTATTATGTAGAATACAAAGTGGAGAGGTAGAAGGATGGAAGCAGAGTGAATAATTAGGCTCTGACAATTACCCTCATGTGAGAGGGCAGACTCAGAAGGTAAGAGTGGGCATGATGAGAACTGAGTTGGTTTGGGAATATATATGTTTAAAAGAGAGGCAAAATTTGGTGATGCATTAGATGTGAAATGTTAGAAGAAGAGATGAGGCAAGGATACATGCAAAGATGTTGATGTAGGCAGCTAGGAGAATAGGTTACAATATATGGAAATGGAGAAGGCTGTGGATATACAATATTTAGGGAAGAGGTATGAACATTTCAGTTTTGAACTTACTAACTGAAAGTGATTAATTGCTTTTTTTCCAAGTGGAGACACTAGGGAAGCAAGTGCAAATATGAGTCTGGACTTTAGGAAACAGGTCTATGTTAGGTAAGTTTAGAGGTCATTAAGATGTGAAGACGAGTGGTAATCAAGAGGAGAAAGGTATATAGAGAAAAGAGTAGAGTTCAGGAACAAAGTCTTCTTGCCTACAAAAGTCTAAAGGGAGATGACAAATATGTGCTTTTAAGAACAAGTTGGGAGTTCGATCGGTAGTGGGAGCGGAGAGCGGACCCCAGAGAGCCCTGAGCAGCCCCACAGCGGCCGCCAGCCTAGTTACCATCATACACCGGGAGGAGCCGCAGCTGCCGCAGCCGGCCCCAGTCACCATCACCGCAACCATGAGCAGCGAGGCCGAGACCCAGCAGCCGCCCACCGCACCCCCCCCGCCGCCCCCGCCCTCAGCACTGCTGACACCAAGCCCGGCACCACGGGCAGCAGCGCAGGGAGCGGTGGCCCGGGCGGCCTCACATCAGCGGCGCCTGCCGGCGGGGACAAGAAGGTCATCGCAACGAAGGTTTTGGGAACAGTAAAATGGTTTAATGTAAGAAACGGATATGGCTTCATCAACAGGAATGACACCAAGGAAGATGTATTTGTTCACCAGACTGCCATAAAGAAGAATAACCCCAGGAAGTACCTTCGCAGTGTAGGAGATGGAGAGACTGTGAAGTTCATGTTGTTGAAGGAGAAAAGGGTGCGAGGCAGCAAGTGTCACAGGCCCTGGTGGAGCTCCAGTTCAAGGCAGTAAATACGCAGCAGACCGTAACCATTATAGACGCTGTCCACGTCGTAGGGGTCCTCCACGCAATTACCAGCAGAATTACCAGAATAGTGAGAGTGGGGAAAAGAATGAGGGATGGAGAGCGCTCCCGAAGGCCAGGCCCAGCCACGACGGCCCTGCCGCAGGCGAAGGTTCCCACGTTACAACATGTGGAGACCCTGGGGGCGTCCACCACAGTATTCCAACCCTCCTGTGCAAGGAGAAGTGATGGAGGGGGCTGACAACCAGGGTGCAGGAGAACAAGGTAGACAAGTGAGACAGAATATGTATCGAGGTTATAGACCACGATTCCGCAGGGGCCCTCCTCGCCAAAGACAGCCTAGAGAGGATGGCAATGAAGAAGATAAGGAAAATCAAGGAGATGAGACCCAAGGTCAGCAGCCACCTCAACGTCGGTACCGTCGCAACTTCAATTACCCACGCAGACGCCCAGAAAACCCTAAACCACAATATGGCAAAGAGATAAAAGCAGCCGATCCACCAGCTGAGAATGCCTCCGCTCCCCAGGCTGAGCAGGGCAGGGCTGAGTAAATGCCGGCTTAACATCTCTACCATCATCCGGTTTAGTCATCCAGCAAGAAACAAACGAATAGGAAATTCCAGCAATAAGAAATGAACAAAAGATTGGAACTGAAGACCTTAAGTGCTTGCTTTTTGCCCGTTGACCAGATAACTAGAACTATCTGCATTATCTATGCAGCATGGGGTTTTTATTATTTTTACCTAAAGAAGTCTCTTTTTGGTAATGACAAACGTGTTTTTTAAAAAAGCCTGGTTTTTCTCAATACACCTTTAAAGGTTTTTAAATTGTTTCATATCTGGTCAAGTTGAGATTTTTAAGAACTTCATTTTTAATTTGTAATAAAAGTTCACAACTTGATTTTTTCAAAAAAGTCAACAAACTGCCAGCACCTGTTAATAAAGGTCTTAAATAATTTAAAAAAAAGAACAAGTTGGAAAACTGCATTAATCCTCACAGTTATGTCAACTAAGAGGGGGACAGAGGACCAGACGCTAGATTGGGAGATGTGGAGGTTACTGGTAAATTTGAGAAGAGTAATTACATAGAACAATAGGGTGTAAAATCCTTTGGAATAGGTATAAGAAGGAATGGGAGAGGGTGAAGTTAATACAAAGATTATATAACTTTTTGCAAGATTTTATTGTATAGAGGGAAACTGATTAATGAAGTGTTAACTGTTGAAGGTTGTATAACAAAGGGAAATTTTTTCTTATTTAAATAGGAGAAATATGCTACCATGTTAATGGGGATAATATGGTAGAAGAAAAAATGTAATGACAGAGAGGAGGGAGAAGGAAGAGCAAAGGAAGAGGGAAGAAAGGAGGGCGGAAGGGAGGGAGGGAAGTGAGGGAGAAAGGGAAAGGGAGAGAGAGGGAGGGATAGAAAGGGGAAGGGAAGGAAGGAGTGAGAGAGAGGATAGTTGTTTCTGGACTGATAAACTAGAGTATGAGATATGACATATAGGTTAAATCTAATGCAAAATTATAAAAGTTGACCTTATAAAAGAATAGGAAAATAATCCATAACAGAAAAAAACAAGACAGAGTATAGAGGCACAGATATCAGTAGAATGACGAGATATGGTGGTGGGAATACAAAGAAATTTTATTCTGAATTTCTGTTTTCTCTGTGAATTAAAAAAAAGAACTTTACTGTGAATAAGGGAAGGAAACAGGATTTCAGGATAAACATCACCAAGATTGAGTATAAAAATAATTTAATTGAGGGAATTCAAATAACATTAATATTAAAGGAGAAGGAATAAGGAGAAAGATAGTAGAAGACAAAGAAAGAGTAGAATAAATTAAGCACTTACTAGGTGTCAGACGTCATTCTACAGTTCTGCACTTGGATCTCTCAACCCTATGAGGTGTGTTTATGTCTTTATATTTTAGGTAAGAAAACAAATGCAGTATTTTACTTCAGTAAAAGGCTCACTGCAGGACTGTGATGGCACTTCTCGATGATGAGTTTAGGTAAAGAGGTTATATTTTCCACAACAGTTACAGACACAGACTTGGTACAGCTGTGGATTTAAATTAGGGTGGTGCTGTTGCCTGTTAATTCATAATGGTGGGAGAGATAGAAAGTGCAATCTGTGGTGAAGGTTTAGCAAAGACTGTTTATTATGATCATTCTGTTCATTCTGCTGTTTGCTAACATGTGGGGCCATGAGCTTTTGGATTCTATGGATAATCGCTTATGTCCGCTTTCCCCAATGAAACAAGTTAGACTTTGCATGATATAAAAGCAAAGCTTATTTGCTGGGACTAGTTCCAAAAACGAATGTTTGTTAGAAACAGATTTTCTTTAAGGCCTAGTCATTTGGTCCAAGAAACAGGATTTGCTCCACTGTAAGGCAAAAGATAAATTAAATCTAAACATTTCTGGAACTTGAACTGTTCATGAGTTTTTAAAGTGAAAACCTTGAAAAATCACAATGGATGTGTGATATATTTTAACTTGCTACTATGTAGTACGTATACCAATATTTCTATGAAAGGAAAATTGTCATGATTTGTATATTATTATTTCTTTTCCTTCTTTTTAGAGGCAATTCTTATCATCTAATATACATCTCAATGGCATTAGATCAATGTCTAGAAAAATTCAAGGATGTGGAAAATGGAGGTTAGACACGGTCTCAAGTGCTTTATTAACTATCATCTATTTTCTCTCTGATTTAGCAGGAGTTTAACTTACTAAGAGTTTCAGAGACTGAAAGGGTACAACAACAGTAACAACAAGAAACCTCTTGTAGGTAGGATTCAGGATTTGTCTCTTGGCTCGCTATCAAGATTGAATATGCCCCCAGGATATTAAAAAAAATTACCATGACAAGAGAGGATCTTGTGTGACTATTTTTATTCCATTATGAAATCTATAAAATAATTTTATTGTTTTATCTTTTTAAGAGTCAAAATGCAAAACACTGGATCCTTGACACTGTCTAACCTCCATTTTCCACATCCCTGAATTTGTCTAGACATCGATCTAATACCATTGAGCTATATATTAGATGGTAAGAATTGCCTCTAATAAGAAGGAAAAGAAATAATATTATGCAGAATAGTTAGGATATATATACAGCTACTTTTGCTTAATTCAATGAGAAGAAAGATTTGTACTAATAGTGTTTGGACAGGATATCCTGTCTGCTTCTTGTACTATGGATAACCACCAAGACGATAATAATGTACAAAGTATTAATTATTGAAACTGTTCTATTAATCAGTTTTGAAACTGTCTTATTGTTATTTGTTTCTCAATAAAATAAAATAAAACAAAAAAGAATTAATTATTTTGAGCATGGACAACTCACTCTTCAATTTTATTTGATGCTTTTATAAACAGCTCTTCATATTTGACTATATTGTGTACTGACTGTTGTGATCAGAAATTGATACAAGAAGTCCCAAAAGAGAACACCAAGAACAGTAATAAACTATGCAATGATATCTTAAGAAATAAAGTAGTTTCCAAATTGATTATCCCTTGACACAGATAATTAAGTTGTTAAATTCAGTCATATCCATTTTCATGTAGTAGGTACAGTACACCTCTTTGTCCCTTTCAGATACATGGCAAATTCCACTCACACTTCACTTAGGCCCATACAAAGTTAGAAAGAAGAGGTTGCAACACTGAGCCTCTCAAAATACCCTCTTTGTGCATTTATAGCTGCACCATATGATCTTAATTCTGGACAGATGAGCCAAGGAATATCTTTGTTCTGAAATAATCACAGACGTGCATTATAAAACAAGAACTTGGGTAAGTGTAGAATGTTTGCCCACTAATACTCTTAATTCATTTAACTCAGAAGAACTTTAAGTCTCTAAGGACAAAACAGTACACAGAAACAAATAAAACAAGGTAACAAAAGACTCACAAGAAGTATATTTCTTTAGAAAATGTTCCATAGAATGTGTAAAAAAAAAAATTACTTTTCCATAAGGCATTTGTAAGCTTACATTAAATTTTGGATTCTATAATAATACAAGCCCCAAGAAATGTTTTCAGAACTTTTGTTACATTGACCAAGAGTCTTCATTCACCCAAATGATAGGATGTAGGATATTTATTGAGCATCTATACAAGATAGATAATACAAATAAATAATTTCATTTTACTGTAGGAAAAGATAATACTATATTTTATTGTTGTATTCTGAAAATCATAAGTGTAAGGTAACTGGTTTGAAGCCACAGAATGGGCAAACAATACCATATCTAGACTTATGGCTCCCGTACTGGGTTTCTAGAGTGTTGTCCTCTACCTCTGTTTTCTGAGAGAAAAA
>NW_004524686.1:7655619-7675218 GCF_000260255.1 Octodon degus | reverse complement strand
CTTTGTCTCCTACTGTAATTCTTTCTTTTATACATCTATCAATAGATCATGAAATGGTAAATGTCATGTATTACAGCACATCTGTACTTTCCCCAAAAACTGTACCATTGAGCTGGGCTCTCTAAGTGAAAAAACAAAAAAGAAGGTAGAAAATAAATAGGAAAGAGAAAGAAAAGCAAAGGAAGGACAGACAGACAGAAGAGAGAGAGAGAGAGAGAGAGAGAGAGAGAGAGAGAGAGAGAAGAAAAAAGAGGAAAACCAACAGAAACACAAAGAATGCTGACAGTGCAAAGGCCCACCATGCAACTTCTCAATGTTGTCCTGCAAATTAAATGCAGTGAATGTTCTTAGTTCTTGACAGTTATACAAATCTCCATGTTCAAAATACATTCCAAAGAAAAAATGTAAATATTAATCTCAATGTTTTTCTCTAAACTGAAGTAATTTGTACAAAAATAAGAATTTTATGAAAGACTATAATCTCTGAAAGTTATCTTTAGTTTCGCTGCCACTTAGAGATCAATGAAAGAAGTCTAATCTATGAAATGGCTTTTCTTAGTTCTTTTGAGAAACAATGACACAGAACTCTCTGTGTTCAATCTTTAGAAATTCCAAACATTGGCATTTTCGATACGTAATAAAATTAAATGTAGAGAAATAAACAGAAGAAAATCAAATCTACTGCTTTAGCAGCTCCTCTCCCTTTTGATTACCAATATTTAGATACTTTATCTGCTAACAAGAATTATTAAGCATGTTTTCTTGCTCAATTATGAATTCTGAGCAAGTATAACAAACTTGGAAGAAAGAGATTCACATGAATATATCACAGGTTTGCTGACAGTGTGTATCAGCACTAATAAGACCTACTACCATAGGGCAGAATTAAGATAACATTGGGAGTAAATTGTTTTAATTGCTCTATGACTACATGCTACATACCATAAATATTCAGTAATATACAGACATCTTTTCTGATAAATATCAGCTGTTCTAGTACTATTTCCCTGAGTTTCGAGTGAAACTATAGATTGGATAATTACTATCTGAGAGAGTAAAGCCTCTAACTACCACAATTACCCACATTAATTCAAATTGCATGAAAAGAAAATGGCAAATGTTTGGAAGCCTGCACTATGTGAGAAACTAAACAAACCAGCAACAAAGCAAACTCAGCTATTAACAGAACAGAAATCATGTATTTTTCTTATTATGTTCGATAATGATATTTCACTTTTATGTCCATTTGATTTATTTTGTGGTCTGTTATCTTCAGGCCAAAGAAATAGACTGGGCAAATAAGCCCTTATTACATGACTCAATAACTAAATATGCTAGAGAAGCACATTACTAAGCACAAATAAGATATTTTTCAGTTTAGAAATATCTATTTATGTACCTTATCGTTTTAAAAAGCCGTCTCCCTCCTTTTTCATACAGGAAATTGCTGTATTCTGACACTATTTACACATTCATTTCTTATGTGAGTCATAGACCACAGAAATGTGACATTTCCGCAGCACAATGGGGTGTAGAGCAGGGCCATTAAAGGGAGGCAATTAGAATGCACAAACAAATATCTTCTATTGCTCAAGATTAGTTATATTCCCAGGGGAATCCTAATGCTACTTTCATATAATGAAACTAGATAATTAAAGGCAGACAAAAATAAAATACTGCAGTCAGGAAAGATTCAACAGAAACTTATGCCCACTCTTCGGAGCAAGAGTAGACAATAATTGTTCAGTTCTCCAACTATATCCCATCGAGTTCAAGATGATTCCCTAGATATTTAGTACTGAGAACTCATCAGATCTATATTTTACTCAAGCTCAATGCTATGGATTTTATTAAAATTTAATAGTGGATGAAAAAATTGAGACATTACTTTAACTTACAATGTAGATCCAAGGAGCCACAGGAATCAAGTGAACATTATCATTAAATATATGCGGTAATTGAGAACTCAACAAAGGAAAAGAGTTGTTCAATTCATAATTGATTTGAACAGGGCTCTGGAGTGCCACTTCTGGATTTCTAGATCAGTATGTCCAGTTTACAACTTCCAGTGCGACTGAGTTCAACCAGTGTTTTTTATGCATAAAACAAGACATGATTAATTGAAGGACATTTTCTTCAATTCTTTGTTATCATTTTGGAATGATAACAGAGATTTGTTGTACACTAACTTCCTTGAAGAAAAGGGAGAAAGACCAAAACATATGCAAGTATTTGGAAATACACCTAATTTGAGCCTCCAAAGATTCTTTTCTAAAGAATCTCATTCTTATCCAGTCATTTGTTATTATGGAAAAGAGCAAAATCTTTCATTTTCTCTCCATCTTTATCCTTGCATAGTAACTTTTTCTTCTACCATATACTTCCTGCATATTTAAGGAAATTATTGGGTATTCAGTAATGAATTTAGTGTATCAGGAAACACAAAAGAAGACACTCTTTGGGGCCGGGGAGATGGCTCAGTAGAATAAGCACTTCCCTGGCAAGCTCAAGGGCCTGAGTTCAATCCCTGGTTCTGCCAAAAAAAAAAAAAAAGGCACTCTAAGGAACAATTTGGAATAAAGGATGCATGTGAAAATATGACACACATTGTACTCTGAAGACACAAGTTAAAGCACTACAGTAGAATACTTCTTTATCCTTGTATGACGTTTTACCGTAACAAGAAAACAAGTGGATATTACCTGATACATACCTGTGATCTCTACATTTACAATGGACTACTGAAGTCCAACCAGGTATGGACTTAAGGACATGTGATCCAAGCACTGCTGAAGAGACTTTTGCTAAATAAAAATGTGAAGACAGTGAATCTACTCTTGAACACTTTGGGATAGAAGACATGACTGTAGGAACAAAGAATGTAACAAGAAATCCTAACTCTTTTGAATACAGAATGTCACACCTCAAAGGATAATGAATTACTAGATATTCTTATACAAGAAAATTCCAGTTAAAAACAGTAATTGCAATTGAGTTTATACGAAAGCTCATTCAGTCACTACAAACAAATATGATGAAAGTGTGTAGAGGAACCCTTCCTGAATAAGATGAAATGACCACTAAAATTGTCAATACTGTCAACATCAGAACAGCAAAAAATATTTTCAAAGACTTTTGGAAACTATATTACCCTGCCTCAGCATGATATCAGAAGCAGTGATTCTAGAATTCAATACAAGTTTTAGACTTACAATACAGCTAAAGAAAAGTTCATCTATCTTTCAAGATAGCTGCTGTGAGATTTCCTGGCTAGTACAGACCAAGAGATAAAAATAATTTACCTACAATTTCTTTTTTTGTTTGTTTGATTGTTTGTTTATGTACTTGATACAGGGTCTCACTACACAGCTCAGACTCCTAGTTATCTTCCTGTTTTCAGTCTCCCCAGCACTGGGATCATAGGCATGAGCTACCAAGACCGGGGGTGGGGCCAGCATGGCCAGCTGGCAAGTGGTGCCTGGAATTGAACCTCACTCAGTCTCCATACTTGCCTAAGCAGGCACTTAGTCTGCTGAGCTATCTTGCTGAACTTTTACCTACAATTTGTTGAGTGAAAAAACTCTTTGTGACTCTGCATAATAGGTGTCATGGACAAAAGGATGAAATTCAAGCTATTAGTTTTTTTTTTTAACTTTGTTGTTGAAAAATTTCAACCTTTTTAGACTTCTCATTTAAATCACAACACAAAACTGCAAATCAACGTAAAGCTATATGAGCAACTACACTGAAGACAGAAATGTGCAATATCGCAACCACTGTTGAATACCTGGCATTTTCAATCTTAAAGCTGTGTATTATTTCTAGTGTATTACCTATTAGTTTTCTATTCTTTTTAAAGGAAAATCAATAAAATAAAATAAAGAGATCACCAGCATATTAAAAAGAAAACCCACAAATTTGAGAAAATTTAAATGGACTGTCCTTCAAAGTACATCAATCTTGAACATATGAAGAAATTTTAAAAAGCAGGCCCTGCAAAATTGAAATTCCTATTCAAAGAATGGGCATCTGAGATGAATATACATTTCTCAGAGTAAGATACAGAAATGGCAAATGAGTACATAAAAAAGTGCAACATCATCAGTCGTTTGAAAAATGAAAATTAAAACAACACTAAGGTTGAATTTCACTCCAGAAATAATGGTTATCATCAAGAAGTCAACCAATAACAAATACTTGAGGTGATATAAGAATGGAAGAACCATTCTCCACTGTTGAAGGGAGTGTAGATTGGTACAACCACTATGGAAATCACTGTGGAGATTCCTGTAAAATCTGAGATTAGAGATCCCATTCGACCCAGCTTTTCCTTTCCTGGGTATTTTTCCAAAAGAACTGACAATGTCATACCCCATTGATATACGCATTCCCATGTATATAGTAGCACAATTAGTCATAGCTAAATCTTCAAAACAACCCAAATGCCTACCAACTGAGGAATGCGTAAAAAGGTGTGGTATTTTTCTACAGTGGAGTACTGTTCATCTATAAAGAACAATAAATGCAAGACTTTTGTAGGTAAATAGATGAAAAATAGAGACCATACATATAAGTGAAACAGATCAGACCCACATGTATAAACATTGTATTTCTGCCTAGTACAAGAACCTGAAAAACTAAATCAAATCTGAAAGGTACAACAGATACTGTGAAAGGCAAAGAAACAGTTCAAAGAGAAGGAACAACTGGTATGAAGAATAGGAGAAAAGAACAAAAGAAGGAAGGAAAAAATATACACGTGTATACACAGGGTAGCTTGGATAACTGCATGGCTGATTTCTACTGGTCTACTGAAAGGAACAGATAATGCTTAAATTTTTCTTCTCTTTTTTCATCAGTTTTTCATGCATATATCTGGTAATCTGAAAACAAATCAGAAGACAACAATATGCAATACAACCATTAATGAATTCCTATCATTTTGCTCATTAAATGATAAAAATAATTTTGTTTATTTTGTATCATTTTAATGTTTTTACTGTTTTTTTTCACTCTGTGCCAAAATCAAGAAACTTATATTCATATAATTAGAATTCGCAAAGTAGAAAGGAATAGGCAATAAATATTTAAAGATTTAAAATTTCTGAATTTAGTTGAGATTATAGCACATTTCCAAGAAAAACAAACCTTTTGCAGAAGAAATTTGAATAAGATACACACAAATGAAATTGGCCAAAACTTATCGTAAAGAAAAAAATCATTAAAGCATATACATCTAAAAACTTAGCTCTGGAGGGCCAAGGAGATGGCTCAGTAGAATAAGTGCTTCCATGGTAAGTGCAAGGGCGTGAGTTCAATCCCCAGTTCCACCAAAATAAAACAAATAAAAAATAGCTCTGGAAGAACAAAATTAAATAGCATCTTATTTCACATTAGAAAGAAAAAAGAAGACCAAGTGTGTAAGAAACTAGACTAATTAATTCAAAAGACTGAAAGAAAAAAATATCTGTGATCACTAAATTTTATACTGAGCAAACATACCTTTGTAAACTAAAAGTAAAATATTTTCCAGATATACAAACTAGAAATATTCTAATATCTCCAGATGTAGCATATAGGAAATAACAGAGAGCATAATCCAGAAGGCAAGAGAAGTTGTTGTATGGTCTTGGATAAAGAATAAAGAGCTCTCCAAATGATAGTTATGTAGGACTATGTAAAATATATTAGCTGAACCCATTTAAAAGGTCATTGAAGATTTCTACATAACAGTATCAATCTTATGTCAGGTTATATACATATTTGTTTTTGTGCATGTGTAAAAGACAAGGAAGAAGTAATATAAAGTCAATGGAAAATGGAAATACACTTTTTAAAGTTACTAATACTATAAGAAAACATACCAAAAAAATAAAAAAGAAAAATTGAAATGACACGATCAGCAAATTCCACTATACTTTATTTATTTATTCCTTTATTTATTTGCAGCTTGGATTCGTAGTGATCCTCCTGTCTCAGCCTCCCCAGAGTGGGGAGTTCAGGCATGTGCCACCGTACCTTGTTTTTTTTTTTTTTTTTGCGGAACCGGGGATTGAACTCAGACCCTTCCACTTGCCAGGGATGTGCTTATTCCACTGAGCCATCTCCCTGGCCCCCACAGCTTGTTTTATGACCAGCTCAGCATGTGACCAGCACAGTAAGTGGTACCAGGAATCAAATTCCAGTCCTTGCACTTGCCAGGCAGGGGCTTGGACGACCAAGCTATCTTCCTAGCCTCTCCTCCACAATTTTAATACCACAAATTAGTATAAATTCTTATAAAGGGCAAAATGAGGAGAATATTTCTCAGCTCACTTCTCATTATGTTACAATTTTAATCTTCATAACAAAATCCAACAGTAATATAACACAAAATAAAATGCAGATCCACCATTCCCATGTAGATACAAAATCCTGAAAAAATATTTATAAATTAAATTCAGCAATATGAAATACCAATAACTAGACATGAGGAATGGAATATATTATAGAGAAATAAAAGTGTTTTAACATTTACTTATTAGTAGATATAATTCACATTTACAAGTTTAAAAACATTATTCAGTAGCAGTATTATTGTTAAGACAATAATTATTTTAACAAACTTCCTTATTGTGTTTTAAAAGTGTCACAAATGATAGAAAGAAAAGAACATAAAAAAGTCTTACTGTGATTCTAATTGGCAAAGGCAAGGCTCCAACTAGAAATTTTATTGCCTCAGCCTCCACTTCCCTAGTGCCTGCAATTACAGATGTGTGTCATCACATCTGGCTGTTACACCATTTCAACGTTAAATATCACCCATCACTGTAAAACTGGGCATCAAAGAACCACAGTTGTAGATTATTTGCATTGTACTCTTTTTTTCTCATGAATGAACAACATTCATTTTGAGCTTTAAAGCTAAATATCTTTGTGATTTATATCTATCCACTATTTATTAATATGTCCATATGATTGAATATGGAGGGATTATTTCACACATAAAAACATAAAATAGGAGCTGGCAAAATATCTGAGTGGACTAAAGTGCCTGCGTGCGCAAGCTTAGGCAAGCGCAGGGTCTGCGGTTTCATGTCCGGTGCCACATGCCGCACTAACTGTGCCCTTAGGGTGGGCTGAGCCAGCCCCCAGGTCTGGGTGTAGTGGAGCATGCCTGTGATCCCAGTGCTGGGGAGACTGAGAAAGGGAGAATCGCTATGAGTCCAAGCTGTGTAGTGAGACCCTGTAACAACCAAATACATTAAAAAGAAATAAATGGTTGGATAATAAATAAATTTAAAAAAGAAAATATACCATGTCTTTTAAGTAGATTATAATTCAAAGATACAGTATAAATCTTAAAACAGAAATCAAGATTAAACAATATTCAGAAAATTAAATGTTAATTAAAAATTAAATATTTCAAAACAATTGAACTAAGTAAAAGTTTTCATTATAGTAAAGAATCACTAAGAATGAGCATCTGGCAGGCCCCAGGAGGTTTCACTCACAGACCAGGCCTGGGTCGAATGAGGACCGGCAGGCCCTGGGTAGTCCCACTACTTTTTAATTCTCTTTAAAAATAATATATATAAGCTGAGGAGATGGCTCAGTAGAATAAGTGCTTCCCTGGCAAGTGCAAGGGCCTGAGTTCAATCCGTGGTTCTGAAAATAATAATAATAAATAATAATAATAATAATATAAACCAGCATGCTGTGCTGGCCCCGCCCCCAGGGCACACTAAAACAGCAATTGAGACTGGGCGTGGTGGCGCACGCCTGTAATCCCAGCACTGTAGAGGCTGAAAACAGAAGAACCTCTACAAGTCTGAACTACATAGTGAGACAGTGAACGTCCTATAGACCCTGCCCTAAATCCAGAAAAAAATGTACAAAAAAATAATCAAAAAGTAAAGCTGTAATTCAAGTACAGTAGTTTATTATGCTATTACGAAAAAGATATTTTGATGAGATGATAATAGGTTGGGTGACCAAAATAATAGCAAATGAGCATTCAATAAAATCTCACTGAAATATCCATTATCTACTATATCAATATTTAGATAAACTCCATAACAATACTACTTTTAAATGATTTGCTACTTTCATGAACAAAGGTAAATCTAAGCTTCTAAGAGAAAAATATATTATTTATTAAAAAATGGAACTAGTCAGCTTCAGTTTTTCTCTAATGTTCACCAAAATGTTTGAGAAAGGAGTGCAGACACACAGTTGGTTAAACCAATATGCTAGCAAATTCATAATCTATGCAATACTTATTGATTCATTAAGAATCTAAGTGCTGGTAACATTCAGGAAAAGAAAGTGTTATTGTTTTTATAAAAGTGAAATGGAAATATGATGAACAAATTTGTGAAGTAATTAATTAATGTGCCAGAAATGAGCAACTTGCTTGTAATATTTTCCAGGGTTTGTTCACAGTAGGCCCTGACTTGAGAACACCCAGTGAAGTTTGAAATCCATCAGGCTCAGGAGTGCTGGGACATATAAAGAAAGATTTAACTACCAGACACTATTCATTCAAAAATTCGATGGGTTAACGTCTCATATTCTTTTGACACATTTCATAAAGAGAAGGCTTAATATACAACACTTTTCTATATAAATGACATTGATATTCTTGTAGACTTTCTTGGTTATTGAATTTTGGATTTGATAAGATCTATAGTTCAGGTAAGAAAAATATATATTAAAGAATGACTCAGATTGTATAAATGACCTTTACACTGGAGAATTAGTTTACTTAGAAAAAAGCTAGGATGTGCATCTATGATGCTTTTTAAAGGGTGATTTAGTCACTACTCATTGATGCATAGTGATACTCCAGGTAATAATGAAAAAGCCTAATAAACATGGATGGATATTAAGACAACATAAATATAAAAATCAAGTAATCATCATCTTTTCTTAGCATGCTATTATGTCAGCAGTCTAGTACAATAACCTACCATAGCCATAATCATATTTCATTGTTCTTCTTAAATTTTTAAACCAAGTAGCTTTACTATAGCTTGAACAAAAATGCCGAGTGCTTCCTCTCTCAAATAAAAGACTGATCATATAAAAATTCTATTGTTCATAAAACACAATCCATCAAATACGCTGATAGAAAATGCTACATGAGAGAATATGATCTTTACATTTAAGTCTGCTTGTATGTTTATTTTTATGAATAGTGCCAAAAATAGGTAAAGCAAGGATAAACTTATTGCAACTCTCCTCTACCCCACTGAACTTCTTTCATTTTATGGTATCAACTCATAAAGGCTGCAACAGGAATTATGGGCCTAAAGCTGCTAAGCTAGTAAGGCCTGAGGGTGGAGCACAGCATTTAAGAGTCTAATTAGAATTTCAGAGAGAACCAAAAACCATTGTGGAAAAAGCTACATTTGACTTGGATTTTGGCTCACTGAAAGTACCAAGGCTAAAGTGGCCCCAGTGCTGCAAAGAAAAGTAACGGGGTCTGAAACAAAGCAGATCCAGAATTGTTTTGAACACATTCTGAATTTCTTCAAATTTTTTTGATTTCGATTTTTATTAGTCCATGATTGAAGTCCATAAGGATTACACTCCTCAAGTAGAATTGGTCCACATACAAAACACACTTTCCTTCTTTTGTTCATGTTCTGTTTCTTGCCTCTCTCCTTCCCACCATCTCTTAGTCCCTTTCCTTCTGCAGAAAATCGATTTCCCTACCTCCTATTACCTAGCATTTATTTTGCACTTGATTTATATTTTCAGTGTTCCACATAAGAGAAACTATGTGATAAATAAGCTTGTGTGTTTCATTTCACTTAACATTAGGATCTGAAGGTCCACTCATTTTTCAATAAATCACTCATTTACCCTTCTATAAAGCAGAGTAGTATTCCTCTGTATATAAATACATTTTCTTTATCCATTCTTTATCAATCCTCTTTATCCTTTATCTTGCTGATGAACATATAAGCCACTTTCACAATTTAGATATTATGACTTGCCCTGATACAACATGGTTATGCATGTTTCACTGTAATACATCTTTAACCCATTCATTCCTCAGAACTTTCATTCCTCATCTGCTTGTCTGTACTTTTTGCATGCATCGATTTTATATAATTTGAAAAACAATACTACTACTCAGGCAGCTTATTACAGAACAACTTTTGCTGGATTCACAGCCAGATTCGAGCACTGAGAGGCAGAGTCCTCACCTCTCAGATAATAAAGACCATGAGTGGTTCACACAAATAGGGGGACATGACTAGTGTGTGTTACAGATATCAGAGATCAAAATAAGAACTATCAAAAATCCCACCCCATTTAGGTTAAAACTTCACCAATTGCACTAAGGTTTCACAGGTTTGAGACCTCTGGCTCTCCATTTGGGAGCAACAGTGAAAAAAAGGCTGAGCTGCGGAAAGAGAAAAAAACCTTATCTCAAAAACAAAGAGTTAGTATATCTGAAATAAGGAGGACACTGGTGAAAAGAAGACATATTTGAACCACTGCAAATAAAAATGCTTCTTCATGTGGACAGAAAACAGGCCAGACCCAGGACCACAGTGTAAAGAAAAGTGCTTTGTATAACTGCCCATCACAGTTGTGTTGATCCCTTTGCAAGTTTCATATTGGTTTACACAGCTTCTTGCCTAGATCAGAGATACCAGCAGTTAAAATGTTTGTGGAATTTGTTTGCCAGTGCAAAATTTAGAAACTGATAGATTCAAATATCAGTGCAACATATAAGTGATTTAATGTACTGATAGCCCTAGTGGAAGTAGATGCTTTCTATTTAAGCAAATAACTCTAACATAAAAGAACACAAAGAAACATGAGTTGGCCAGGTGGTTTCCTATGCTGGTAAGACTCTGAGAAAGACAAGTAAGATAAAGAGCTTTACTAAATGGGGTTTGCATCCACCCACTGCCTCGAGTGTTAACCAAACCTCTGTTCTCAGGAGGTGGTACGTCAGTAACAGAGAGTGTGGAGAAATAAAAAGTATTTTGGTCAAAACTGCTCCATTTCCTCATCACTTAGGAGAGTCAGGGGTAGAAAATGATTACTCACTTCTGTGGGAAAAAAATACAACTTTTATTATTCAAGATACAAGCCACTAATGTATCTTCCATATTCTAATTCCAAGACGTTATATCTTTGTACATGGGCCAAGTATTTTTTCTTAGTTATACCTACTAGTGTGGAATGAAACTTGTCCAAACATGAGCTATACTCTCAGAGATCTGAAAGCTTTGGCGGGTTGAATCTGCCATAATCCACCCATGCTGTGCAAGTGGGGATGTTTTTGAATTTCACATTTATAAAAATTTTAAAGTAGTTTGACATTATTTTGGGAAATAACTTGAAGATCATGTGTCATCATATCAAATTTTACCTGCTCATGATATATACATTGTCTTAATGTGATTTTCCCAGGAGTGTGATGCGAAGGAACAAATACAGATTGTTTAGCAGAAATGGTAAAGTTCCGTAATGATGGACCCTTATACACCCCAGCCCCAAAGGCATTCAAATTGTTTCCCTACATAGAATCTTCTTACAGGGAGTTCTGGGCTAAAAATAGCATCGCCAGGCTGCATTAGTTAGGAGGGCTTTCTTTTTTTTTTTTTTTTTTTTTTTTTTGAACCAGGAACTGAACTCAGGACCTTTCACTTGCCAGGGAAGTGCTTATTCCACTGAGCCATCTCCCCAGCCCAGGCTACATTAGTTAGGGATTAAATACTTTATCCCAATTTTAATGTGGTAGATTCTACGATTAACGACTGACAAGTAGGACTTTTCATTTAGTGCAAATCTAAATCATTTCCACACTGCCAACTCCAGACATTGTCAATTTTAATCACTGCCATCACTTTCGGCGGGGGGGGGGGGGAGGCTATTACCCTGTGGAGAGTTAACAGGTATCTGTTCATTGATTGGTTAAGAAAGTTCCTTCAGATTTTCTGGGAGTTTCAATGTGCCATTGGACTTTTGGAAATTGGGGGAATGAGGAGAGTTTTCAGGAAATTTCTACTTCAAAGATTCTGATACAATATAGAAGTCTGTAGTTTCTAATTCCTCAGAAAAACCACCTGCAAAGAGGCTGTGTCTCTAATATTTTTATTGCAGTGATTCATTATTATGTCAAGGGCAGGCACAATAGAATACTTTATACCATATTTTTAACAATTCTTACATCAGACTAATACAAATACTGTAAAAGAGACTTTTGTTGTACCCATGTTGATTTTGTAACCAGGGTGTAACAATCAATTTTTTACAGACAGGCTTTCTTTTTCAATAGTATTTGCTTCATATGCTATGGAGTTTTACCTGTTCACTTTCATTTCTTCTTTTTTAAAGATAATACAAATCAGAATTAAAACAGAAAAATTACAAGTGCTACAGAATTTCACTAAATAAACTAATATGAATTTCACAGTAGTAGTTGGAATACATAGTACTCTCTTTCAACCAGTTATTCACATTACCAGATATATGCATGTAAAATTGGAAGAAGAAAGAAAGAACTGTATAAGAAATTAAGAAGAGAAAAAGGTGAAACAATTGAAAAAAGGAGATGAAACAAATTAAAGCATTAACTATACCTTTCCATAGACCAGCAGCAATGCACAGTACAGCTGTCCAAACCATCCTGCTTACATACATGGATAAATCTCTATCCATGTATCCCCCACTCCCTCTCCTGTCCTCCTCAACTCAGTAACTGAAAACCTCATGTCACAGTGATTCATGTGCACCCATGTTTATAGCAGTACAATTTATTATAGCTAAATCCTGAAAACAACCCTGATGCCCATTAACTGAAGAATGGATAAAAAAGATGTATTTTTACACAATGGAGTATTATCCAGCTATAAAACAGGATAAATTTGAGTCTTTTGTCAGTAAATGGATGCAACTAGAGAACATACTCTTAAGTGAAATAAATCAGAACCACATGTGTAAATATTGTATTGTCTTCTTAGTGTGAGAACCTGAAAGAAAAATATGGAATCTGAAGCATACAATAGACACTGGGAAGAGGGAATGAACTTACTGAGTTTCATTTCTGAAACCTATCACTATCATTTGCCTGGTATCTCATTATAAATTTTGAAAATAATATGGAACAATTCATCCCATCCTTCTCTTTAAGCATTTCTATCCTTTGTGGTATTGCAATCTAAGTTAAAATAATTTGAAGTTGTTATGTATATTTGACTTCTCCAACTCCAACTAGAAATTTATAAAATATCTTTTCTTGTGTAAAAATTAGAAGTTCCCCTAATTTTCATTACATGCTATGTCAGAAAACCTATATACATGACAACCTTTTGAATGGAGGTGTTATGTATCATTGTACTGGTTCTATACAAAACCCATCCAAGAAATTAATTGAGGTTTTCCTTGTGGTTCTACTTCCAGGCTTGTCAAAAGTAGTTAGTATCGGAATATCCAATGAATAACTTAATCATAATTTTGCAGAGCTAGTGTCATCTATGTGCATAGTCATTCTAGGAAAAATATTAAATGCATTAGTCAGGGTCTTGCCAGTTATTAACCTTGGTTACAGCTGTTAAAATCACAGAAATGTTTTCATTTAAACTTTCTCTGTGCAAAAATCACAATTCCCTTTTAAGGATTGTAACCATTGAAACCAGTACTGTAGAATTCAATTCTTCTCTTGTGTTTCAGTAATTTACTTACTTATATCTTAAAATGTCACTTAAGCAGATCCACACAGGGTTAAAAGTAGGTCCTTCAACATCTTAAAAATATTCAAAATATCTGACAAATAATATGATGCATATTTATATTTTATTATGCATTAATTATTTATTTCAATAAATATGTATCAAAAACAAGCTTTTTGCTAGAACTGGTTCTAAGAAAAGGAGAGTATAGAGAAAAGAAATCAGTTACTACTTAACAAGTATAGAATTTCGTAGGGAAATTATTTCCAAACACAAATTTCTTTCTTTTTTTTTTTTTTCCAAACACAAATTTCATGGAAAGAACAACATAAAATAAAATCTTGGTGAGCTGGTATTTTTCTAGCCCATAGTAAATTAAAATGGCACAAACACAAAGACAGGAACAAGGTTCTTATCAAAGGAGGTATGCCACTCTCTAAACAATCATATAAAATACAACTAAAAACTCGTACTTATTGCTTTTTACAATGCTAGTAAGCCTTATCAAATTTGTTGCTAGAGCAATATCCAAATGTTCATTGTAAGTTATATATTTAAATCTCAAAATTATTTTGGGAGTTCCAAAATAAACAAGTGTTATCATAGCAACTTACTGGTGAATATAAGATTGTTTTCTCCATTTGCCTTGTGTGTGTGCGTGTGTGTGTGTGTGTGTGTGTGTGTGTGTGTGTATAAAATCTCCGTACAGCTGGCTTTACTTGTTAAAATTCCTCTTAGCTGTCCCTGCCAATTATTTTACTCTCTAATTCCAAGACACTGGCTTTTCTAGCAAATATTATTTAGCTTGAGAGTCAAAACCATGAGACACTCTGCTAAATATGTGACCCATGACCTCTAATTTAGATTAGTTTTTTGAGTTGGCCTCAATAACAGAATGCAGAGCCAACCGTACTCTATTTAGCTACAACCACTATTGTCTCTTAGACTGATTTCTGAGAAAGTCCCGTCCTCATTCTTACACCTAAAACAGTAGGCCATCACGCTGAATAACTGAACAGATTTTTTTTGATAGAGACAATAAAAAGATGATACTTGATTTTGAACGTATGATCATGTTTACCCAATTCCATATTCAAATAATGCCAAGTTCCCAATACTATTATGGACTACTGAACTCTTTTAGAATATTTTGCAGAGTTAACACACCTATAATATTCAAATGATGTAACTAAACAAAAAAGGGTATACAGATGAATGTCCATTTTGTATCTGTGTATTCAAAGTGGTTAGGATAGAGATATAGTTGCATTTTCTTAATGAATAGAGGGATTTGTTCTAATGGTGTTTGTAAATAGGGTATCATGTCCGCATCTTGTACAGCAATTAACCACTAGGAAGAGTGTATGTAATGTGTTAATTATTGAAACTGTCCTACCAATTTTGTTTGAAACTCTCTCATTGTTATTTGTTTCTCAATAAAATTATGGAAAAAAAACAAATAATGCCAAATTAGATTTTTTTATTGCATTTTAATGAAATTTCCATTAACTGTAAAGAACACTGAACCTGTGAAGTAATCTGAGAGTTAGAAAATGTATTTTGGCTTTCAAATTATGCCAACTCACTGGTGTTCTGGAAGAAAAAAAAACTAAGACAAATATAACTACTTTGATATATTAGTCACTACAATAGTTTTTTTTTTTTTTTTCTTTTTCTTTTGAAGAACCCGGGATTGAACTCAGACCCTTGCGCTTGCCAGGGAAATGCTTATTCTACTGAGCCATCTCCCTGGACCCACTACTATAGTTTTAATGATGTTTTAGCTCAATAGTATGAACATAATACCTCTTAAAAGTAAAATCTGTCTCCTTGGATAAACAGTCAGCCAAGCACAAATAAAAATGTATGTTTTCTCTACTTTTATTTGCACAAAATAATTTAACTTTTTAACTTTTCCATTTCTAAAACTATTGCTCTAAGGACAGGGAGATAGCTCAGTAGAAGAAGCGTTTGCCTGGCAAGCGCAGGGTCCTGAGTTCAATCCCTGCTACTGCAAAAAAAAATAAAACTATTGCTCTGAACTACATGTGTTCATTATTCTAATTTTTGAACCCACTATCTGACCTAGATATGGTTCTCAATAATATTAGATTTCATATATAATGACTATTTCATCAAACAGCTTCTTATATATTGTTAGAAGTAATGGACATATACCCAAGATAGCTAACATAATTGTACTTCTAATTTCTATTAGTTCATTGAAAGGAACAGTTAGTGTTTATATTGTTTGATCAATTTTGCATGCCAATGCCTGATAATCTGAGCAACTACTTTGAAGACAACAATAATTTCCTATCACCTTGTCTTCAAATTATGTATCAAGTTCCTAATACTATTATGGACTACTGGACTCTTTTACAATATTTTGCTGAGTTAACACACCTATAATATTCAAATGATGGAACTAAACAAAAAAGGGGATTACAATTTGTAATCAGCTGAGGGAAAGAAACAAAATCGTAGCATAAAGTTAGAATTTTTGTGCCTACTGTTTTGGTTTGCTATTTCAATTTGAAAGTAATCATTTTTTTCTAAATTAGATATGGTATTGTTTGTGTTTAAGACTATTTCATTTTATAATTTAGTCATTATTATAACCCCAAAGAGCTCTTAATATTAAACTAGTGCTCTCTATTTAATTACATTTATAATCCTCTATGATGATAACTCAGAAGTCATATGTATTTGATGATATACAAATATCACATAATTCAAAGCCTACATGTGCTACAAATACTTTTTGTAATACATTAATCACTCTAAACTGATCAATGAGTTCATCTAAATTTCAAATACCTGTTGCATATTAGAATATGGACAAGAGTTGTGAAGGCATACTTAAAACTAGGTTTTATACTATTACATAGAGGAATTAAATCAGGAAAAGAGTAAGCTCAATGTTGATAGGTATTATTCTTGCAAAGTTTTGTAGGTTTCAAATTATTTTAAAGTAAAGGGTTTTGCAAATGAATTAAATTTGGTTCATACCTATTTTTGTTTTCTGTGTTCAAAAAAATCAGTCAGTAAGTATTTATTGAGAAATCAATAGCGTACAGTCACTGACACATTGATGAGGCTGGAGTGAGTAAGAGAAACTGAATATGTACTCTAGTATGCTTAGTAGAGTGAAGAAAAAGAGGAATAAGCAAACATTTCAAAGTAGTGCTAAGTAACCTAGCCATGGTGGCACAAGCTTGTAATCCCAGCACTTGGGAGGCTGAGGCAGGAGGATCACTGTGAGTTCGAGACCAGCCTGAGATACAAAGTGAGCTCTAGGCCAATCTGAACTGTGTAGTGTGACTTTGTCTCAAAAAAAGGTCTAACTAACTAAATAAAAATAACATATTGTTAAGTCATGCTTCTTGAAAAAGGTCAATGAGAAGAAGAAAAATGAGAACAATACAGACTATGCAGATTTAGTTATGCTAATCAAAGGTGGCCTTTCTAAGAAATGTCACTTGAGTTAAGTCATCTACAATGAGAAGAAATTTGCTATGCCAAATATTCCAAATGACCGTCAACTGGTAATGGATAAATAAAATGTGATAAAGCCATATGATAAAATATTATTCAGACAAAAATAGTGTAAGACCCTGATATATGCAATAATATAAAGTAGTCTTGGAAAATATAAGTGAATGAACCTTGAAAACTCACAAAAGGTCACAAATTACATGATTCAATTTATATGAAATGTCTAAAATAAGTGATTCTAAAGAGAGGGAGAGCAGGATTGGTGGCTGCTGACAAGTGGAGTAGGGGTTGGCATGTCTGGTAATTGGTATAATTTCATCATTTTTGGTGACAAAAATATTCCAGAATTAAACAGTGTAGATGGTTATACAACTCTGTCAATATAGTAAAAAAATTACTGAATTGTACCCTTAAGTGGATGAATTTATAGCTTATGAGCTGTATCTCAATAAAACTGTTTTTAGGTTGGGTGTGGTAGTATATGCCTGTACTTCCAGCATTCAGGAAGCTGAGGCAAGTGGATCGGTGTGAGTTCAAGACCAGCCTAGGCTACATATTGAGCTTAAGGCCAGCCTGAACTAAATAGTGAGACTCTGTCTTGCACCTCAAAAAAAATTTAAAAAGAGAAGAAAATTCTAATGCATAATTAAAAATGGTTCTGGCTTGCAGTATGACAATGTGAAAAAGTATTGCTATGAGATTCATACAATTGAAGATCACAAAAATATCACAAGACTTAAAGTTTAAGAGCTCAGAGGCCAAGTTCTTGAATAGACCATCCACCAGATTCTGAGGATATAATAATGTTATCATAAGAATGACAATCTCAAAGTAAAACTCTTTGAGAGTAATGAAAATAATAAGACACCTTCTAGCTGCATTACCTGTAGGAAGTGCTGCATCTCAGGCTCCTATATCACCTCCCACTAGCAAAAGCAACCTGAGCACATGATATTATATGTCTAAAGGAATATCTTTAGGGTTATTGTCATTTGGGAAATTTCTCTATTCAATATTTACATTTATTTTTGTTTTGGTTATTATATGTAAGAAACATGGGACAAAGTGGAACAACTTCATAGACATATATCGTGAAATCAAGGCAGTTATTTCTTTTAAAAAATTTTTAATATTTAGCTTGATTAAAACAGTGATTCCTAACTAATTATCCAATACCTAAAATTCTGTAATGAATGGTAAAAAATATAATGATCATAAAACTCTAAACCAAAGGCATTTATGCCTAATCTAAAAATTGTGTCATCGGACAATCTTAAAGGGTAGCAGATTTAAGTTGTCAAAAAGAAAAAAAAATAATGCCATGGCATCATAGTTAGTATGGAGTTGGTATTATTGCATTTATCATTATTTAGTAGTGAGTCCTCTAAAGGAGGTTGTATTATAAATGTTGGGAGGGATAGGTAAGTCCTAGTCTATGTGATGGGAGGAGAAATTTGGTAAATTTAAGGTATATGACGATTACCCAGTAGAGAAGGCAAACATGTTCGACTCCTTTGTTTCAGATTTCAAGGCTGACTGGGGCTCTAAGATCAGTAAAACACTCTCCCTTACTCCCACAAATCAAGCTAAGTCTCAGAGAGATCTGCTTTCTAGTCTTATATTTAGGTTGCTATCATAGTGCTAGGACTGTAAATACGGTGATTCACACCAGTCTTTGGAAATTCATGAAAAGGCAACTTACTTGTCACAAACTTGCTATATACATTTTTGTAGCCCCCATCCCAACTGATGGCAAAAAGTACAATCTAGAACTTGAAAACCAGTTTTGATGAATGGTTAATAATTAAATAAAGATGCTACTACAAGTTCTGTATCATTGCAAAATCAAAAGAAAATGCTTTTGGTTTAAATTTGCATCTTTACTATCTTATATGTAAAATTTGTTTTTATTTCTGTATTAAAATGGATAGTAGGACATTTTCAAATTTTCCATATTTAAGACTTGATTTTCTATATGGCTAATGTATTTTGAAACAATTTTGAAATTTTTATTGCAAATAGGTTTCCTATTATTGAACATTTATACTATAAAGTTTCATAGGGACTTATGGGGAACTCCTCATTTTTGGTAAATGAAAACCAAAAGTAAGAACAAAATGTTTTTGCACAACGAATAATAATTTTCTTGTAGCATCAGGTTTAGTTTTATCCTGGTCAAAAGTAAATATGTTATGAAATAATGTCTAATTATGATTCTCTGTGTCACAGATGGTTTCTCACTGCCACTTGAGCCTACATTAAGTCTGTCCCCCTTGGCAACAAGAAAAAAAGAGGGGAAGGGAGGGGTCATTGCAAAACTGCTGAGATTAACCATATAAAACAGACTACCACCTATAAAACAATGCTAGTATGTGGAGGTGCTATTTTATGAGCCAGGGAGAGGGAATAAATGGACATATCT
>NW_004524686.1:7640980-7655519 GCF_000260255.1 Octodon degus | reverse complement strand
AAAGAGTATAGCAGCACAAATGCAACATAGGACAGAAAGGGAAAAAAGAGATAAAGAAGAGAGGTCTTCCAAGGATCAACATATTCTAGCATCTCGAGAAAAGCTCTTCAAAAATTTAAAAGTAATTTGTTTGTAGGAGCAGAAAAGAAGATTGTTATCCTATCTATGGCATGAAGAAGGTATACATAAATTCATGATTTTTGACTTCATGTTGAGGAGGGTTCCCACTGCTATTTCATAATCACTTTCTTTAGCCACATATCAATAGTTTTAACCCAGGCTCAAAGTAACAACAAATGAGAAACATTAGAAAAGAGATCCCAACCTGAAATATACTGATGTAACTGGTCTGAGTGTGGCACAAAGGATGTAACATTTTAGAGGTGGGATCAACAGGTGATTCTGACAGTAAAGATCAAGAAGCCACTATCCTATTTAAGTCTAGAGGCTAGCAAACATGGTTGGATAAAGAACCAAGTTATTTCACAAATAATTTAGGCTTTGTGTTCGGTTACAATAACTCGACTTGGTTCTTGTAGCACATAAGTACTTACAAGTAAAAAGTAAATGAATGAGTGTAATTCTGTTTCAATAAAATTTTATTTATAAAGAAAAGATAGTGTGCAGGAGTTGCCCAATGACTATAGGTTCTTTGTGTGAGTATTGGACTGTTCCTTCTCCCCTTTCACAAAATTCCTGCTCTTTTGCCATCTCTTTGCCTCTGATTTTCAGAGATGACCTCTCACTATACTTCAGTGGGAAAATATAGGTCATTCAGGAGCAAATCCCGCAAATGCCTGTCCATCACCTGCAGATGCTGTGTGTACCTACATGGGCATCTACCATCATCTCTTTGCCTCCTATTATAGGAGAGTCCCTTCTTTTAAGGTGAATCTAATAATTTCACTTAGTCTTAAATTCATCACCCCCTAATCTCCTTTGGGGTTATGCTCCAAAAAGGATTTCATTTCCTATGTCTTTAATCACTCACTCTCTACCGGCTCTTTTCCTTTTACTTAAATGTATCCAAAGGTCTTACCTTTAAACAAAGAACCCCCAATCCCTCTCCACCCTGTATCTTCCCCTAAACATCTCCCTTGATCTCAATTTCCCTTACAAATTATGTTTCTGCTACCTCCCTTCCTCTTGACTCTCCATCCCCTAGTCTGGCTTCTATCCCCACTACTCTACCAAATATAATTATGTCATAGGCACCAAAGATCATGAAGCTAGTTCACAGTTCCTGTTTTACTTTTTCTCTGAAGCACTTGGCATTGCTGACTCCTCTCAAGATGCTCTTTCCATTTAGTTTTTGCAATTTCATTGTATCTGCCTCTGCTGGGTGCTTCCATCTTAATATTACTCAACAAAGGAACTTTTTATGCTATATATTTTCTCAATTATTCCCATGGTGTCAAGCACCACCCATTTGTAAAAACTTGCAAGTTTTATCTCTAGTTCACATCCCTTTCTCAAGCTTACGGTCCATATTTTCATATGCCTACTACAAGCCGTACTGTGCTATCCTTTGCTCCAAATCTGCCTCTATTCCTTTATTCCTACTTGGTCAATAGCATTATTATCAACCCAAATGCTAAAGGTAAAATTTTCCTTCCATCTCATGACCCAATTATTTTCTTTTCTAAAATTTTATTTTCTTTAATGACTGTAGCAGTTTTGACACTATTATAGAAATCTGTTAAAATTCATACTTGAAGACACTTTATTTTCATCCACAAAATGAATGGCAAGCATTAATGTTCAAGCATGTATGTGGTCCTTTCTTTCCTAATGCAATCAGCTTTCATATCCTGATAATTTTATCTCTAAAATATCTGAGCAATTCTTTCAGATGTTTCCACTGCAATTTAAGGCACACACTAATCATCCCTCAACAAGATCATTTGCAGTAAATTCTTGGAGTATTTTATTGCTTGCCTACACATCAGTATTTCCTTACTTCCTTCACTTATTCTTTCTCATTGATCATTACCCTGTTCTATCTTATACTGCATTTGCTAAAAGGCAGTTTTGCAAGAGAAGAGTGATTCAAATTTTTGGCTGCCTTCTCTTGTTGAATATACATGATATTTCACTGAGATTTTGGTTTTGCCAACATGGTCATGAGGAAAGAACTCTATCCTAAGACACTCTGGAAACCACATTTTACATAAGATGACAAGAAAACATAATATTCACTAAGGACAGTGATCAACAGGATGGAGACACCAAGCCATAATCAATAAGAAGTAATTTGAAGAAATGGAACATTTATCCTAGAGAAGGTTCAGATTTCTTTCTTGGAGTAGAGTAATTTGGATATTGTCCCTCTATATGAACATCAGGATCATCAATCGGGCATCTTTCCTCCTTAGTGAAAAACACAGTATCTTTTCCTTAGTAAGAAATGCTTACTTAAGGTTCCTTTGCCTTAAATGAAAAATATGTGCAGTGCTCCAAATTTTGCTGTTTACTGGCTTGCATATCATAGAAAGGAAAACTATCTGTGTACCAGGTTGATTCACCTGGGAATCCTTTCTTACAAATGAGTTCAGAGTGACATTATCAAATTTGGGGAATGATGGTTCATCTAAATGGTTTTCAACAGTTGAGGAAAAGCCAACTACCATAATAGTGACCACAACCAAGAAAAATTCTGGATGGTTTAACAGCAATTGTTTCCTATGTCATTGCTTTCCCAAGAGTACACCCATTATATTCCATTCCCTTCACATGTATGTGTACTAGTTTCAGAAAATGCTTCTTTTATTAAAAACCTACCTTTGTATCTTATTCTTGAAAATGGGATTATTTTAAATTGTCATTATGTTACCTCAGTCTAACATGAAAATTTGAAAAACCAATCTTTCTTATCACTTATAATAAGAACACTATATGAACAAAGTGGTGAATTTCACACAGTACAATAAATTCAGATCTTTCATTTAGTAAAAATAATACAACCTGTATATATTAAGCAATGAGATGACTTAAATGGCCTGAGAGCAGTGCTTGTTGATAATTTCCAGGGTCTGATGTGTACGCTAATAATTATCTTTGGTCAGTCTTTTATCATCACTTAAAGTAGACTACATGGTTTAACAAATGAATGGGCCTGGTGTGGTCTTACTATACTCTTCTTTTCCATCACAGATTATGGAAAACCAAATTAGAATGTGATTTCTACCATGTCTGCCAAGAAGTAGTCTATATGGCTGGCTCTGAAGTAAATTTGGAGATTACCGGAAAACAAAAGTGATTATAGGTAAATGTTTTACTTGTAGTTTGTGGCATTTGTTTTTACAGACATAATAATGACCTCCTTTAGGGCTGGCTAATAGGAAGTTTGATAAACAAGTTTCTCCATTTAAATATCCTATCCTCCTCAAATACAACAATTCACACTAAAGGGTAAAAAGTATTCGTGTACTAAATGCCCTCCTGTATGGCCGGCCAGATAGCTCAGCAGACAAAAGGACTTGGTTAGGCAGACTCAGGGACTGGGGTTCAATCCTGTTGTACTGTGCTGTCCCTGCCCTGGGATGCGCTGACATAGCGATTGAGCCTGGGCATGGTGGTGAATGCCTGTAATCACAGTGCTTGGAAGGCTGAAAACAAGAGGATCACTATGAGTCCAATCTATGTAGTGGGACCCTGTAAGTACTGTACTAAATACATAAAAAAGAAGGAAATAAATGGCCTACTGTAATCCAAAAGTAGGTGTAATAAGAATGAAACTTTGACTCGAGTGCTATATATTTGCTTATATTTAAATGCCAAACATATTTTTTATTTTTATTTTTATTTATTTATTTTTTTTTTGCTTTTGGTAGTAGATAAAACTATTCTTTTGGTCTGTTTTTTTTTTTCAAAGTTTTATTGATAAACATATAGCAATGAGACAGTTTCAAATCAAATCGAAAGTACAGTTTCAACAAATAATACACTGCTTATATTCTTCTTTGTATTCAACGTGGTTGGCATATTTTTTAAAGTTTGCTTTGAGCCCTCATTTTTTTTTTTTTTTCAGAACTGGAGATTGAACTCAGGCACTTGCGCTTGCCAGGCAAGCGCTTATTCTACTGAGCCATCTCCCCAGCCCTGAGCCCTCATTCTTTGATGAATTTTGATCACCACTGTTTATAAATGCACCTGAAAGAAGTTTCATTTCTCTCTCTTTATTGAAACCTTCTAAGAAAAGGGCAAGCAAGGGTTTTTGTGTAAGAAGTTGCATCATAATTGAACAAAAATTATAAGGAATTTATGAGTACTTGGAGGCCAAGAATTTGAAGGCTCCAAGCATAAAATATTGACAAAGACAAATGTTAATTCCTCTAATTTAATCAGTACATATTGTGTGTATGTGCATTGAAATAGCACACTGTATCCCATAAATTTTTACAAGTAAACTAATAAGAAAATACGAAGTATGTGAGGCAGACAACAATTGTGCTAACTGAACAGAGACATGAAAGTGTAGAAGTACTTCTAGCACTAGCCTTTGTGTCCTGGGGCGGATCTGAGGGAAAATCTCATTGATTTTTTGAGAATTGACCATAGAGGAATACATGTCTGAGTTAAGAAATGGCTTTGTTTCCCACAACTTTAAAGCAAGATATCAAGACAGATCATTTTGTTCTATATAATGGCCCAAATAATGCTGTACGTAAAACTTTTCAGTGAATTTTTGAATTTTGGACTGAACATGGTAGCTTCAAATGACAGTAACTTGTTAACAGTGTTCACAGGCACCAAGAACCTAGTTTGTCCTTCCCACTGAACAATTTCTCTCAGAAATCATCTTCCCTCCTCTCATCACAGAAATATGCACTGATAACATGTATATAGCACATTTGCTTTCATATCAGATGAAAACCAGAACAGTCAAAACATTCACACAAAGACTTACCGAGGTGTACAAATATCCCTCACTGTTCATTGCCAAATACAGCTTGGTTTGAACTCCTTGAATAGCCACCACTCGAAGACCCACAGGGATGAGGTTAAACAGAGCTGAAAGTTAAAAGAAAGTGAAAACAATGTTACAATTCTGAATTTCATACCTTTTCAATGTTTTCAGCAAGCCTATCTGGTTCTCCGAATGTAGTATGCACTTGGTAAGAACAAACAGGTATATATTTAGACACATACAGATAACGCCTCATTCTATTTGATCTATGGTTGCAGTCATCTTAGTGAGGCTGTGACTACATATGCTCCAACACTGGGGACAGCAGAAGACTTGGGGATCCCAGTTCTGTATTTTAGTGTTAGACATGGAGAATTGTCATGATTCTTGGGAGATCAGCATGTACATTAAGCAATGCTGCCTTCTTATAAAGTTTTAAACAGTTCCCCTAAATAGCTGCCAAAATTCTCATAGGTACAGTTAAGATTAGTAGGGGAGAGATTCTTAGGAGACACAATAGTTTATTGCCCTTATCTAATCTATCCATATCATTTTTATGCAAAACCTCAAAAATAAGTCCAGACCTTGCAAAAATGTCCCATTTTGCAGTCCTATGTTCCCAATGTTTCTAACTTTTAATCTCCAAGAGCAAAAGTTATAAGAATGAAAAGTAATAAAAGGTATGTGCTTTAATATATTTTTCCTGCAAAATGGTTGCAAGTAAGCTGCTGACTTGTTTCAATCAGCCCTTCATTTCTCCACTTGAAGGTCTGGACTCCGTGAAACTTACTCCGAAGCTATGCTCATAACCACACACCACTCACTGGAGACAACCAGTGGGTGCCCTCCTACTACCAGCTGTCTACTCCCTCCCACGCAGTGAATAAAAATAAAACAGTACATTTTTAAAATCATAGTGCTTGCCACACACATTTTTTGAAAATAGCCTGGGCACCTTTCTCTCAAGAGTCATCAACTGACGTTGATGATTTTTTCCTTGTTTTGTAAGTTTTTCAAGGATCATATATCAGCATGGCATTTGGGCGAAATTTAAAGGAGTCATCACATGGGTAAGAACAGTTGTTATTTTTCTGGGATCAGTTATCTTTGCATGTATATTGCACAGTGGTAGATGCAGTAATACGGATGAAAAATATTAATGGGGAACTAAGTATTTCTTGGTGAGCCCACAATATATCTTTCCCTTAAAATCAGGCTATTACCAAAGAGGAGCTAGGACATACTGTACAGTTCAAAACACAAGTGTTCTTACCACATGCCACTGATGGCACTTGACTCAATACTCATCATATTAAAAGCTGTGCCCTTCTGTTATGAGGTAAAAGAAAGTAATTGCACAGATTGCAAGCCCTGATCTCATGCTATATTTGACAATGCAATGAACATGCAAGAAGTCTGGCATCTTGGAGCATATCATGTATATCATATCTCTTTCAGTTGATCACTTTGCTCACAGAAGATACTCAACAGATATTTGCAGGTTGATAGCAAACTGTACAGCAAAAACATGACCGTATATTTTGGGGATGTTGTAGATCAAAACCCCATCACATAAAAGCCCATAATTAAAACTTTTTAAGTTCTAAAACCTCCAAGTCCACCTGTCCATATGAGTCAGGCTGAAATGCCATATCACTACATGCTTCTTGATAATGGCAATGCAAGAATATGTGTAAAATCTGTTATGGACATAGTAGTAGATGATGGAGAACAATAAATGAAGTTCAGATTATTTCTAGAGCTTTAATTTTTCAACACATTGAACCTTTTTACTTCTCTTAATGTAGATGCAGTAATACGGATCTACATTAGATCTAACAGCAGAAGGGTGGGTGAAATTGGTTTCATTTTTGTCTTGTTCCCCAACCATTCCTGGATTAGGGTTCTAATGAGCATTAAGATGCTTAAATTTCAAATATCGGAAAACAGTGGGAAGAAGAGAACAGTAATCTATGCCTAGGAGTACGTATTCCTGAATGATAGTATTAAGTATGTAATATAACACCTATTTTTCACTATGTAATACACCTTTTATAAAGGTTTATTCAAAAATGAAAATGACAGCAACAACAACAAAAAACACTACCAATTAAAAAAAAGGGGGGGGAAAAAAACTGAATGGAAAATATAAAGCAGCTCGTCATACCAGTCTGTTTTGCTTTATACATTCATGATAGGTCATAAACCAGGATGTCTTCAAATTTGTTTGGAGGAACAGTCTTTCCAGATAAAATGCAAAGGAATTATGTAAAAAGTAAGCTGGGACAGAATTCTCATCTTCTTAGATGCTTGATTTATATTGAAATCTTCATGGATTTATATTATTTTGGTGCTTTCTTTGCACCCAAGGCAAATATAATAAAACCATAGCCATATAATGTCTATCATCTTTGCCTTTTCAGGTGGAGACTTCAGAATTTACAATGGCTGATTTGCGCATAAGGAAATTTCATTGAACTGACATTTACCATTGTAATAATCTGCGTAAAGTAGGCTTAAATTTGCTTATAACTAAATGTATTTTTAGAAATGTCTGCGTAAACATGAAATGATTTATTTTATCATTATCTTGGAGTTAAAATAATGTAAAGTCAATTGAGTTAAATGAGAAAAATCATGATAAAAATACAAATCAAGAAAACTATATTAGCAGGTATATTGAGAAACTACTACCCAAATGAGTAAGAGTTGGAACAAAGAAATCTGTATTTTTATGTCACTCACTGGAAGGAGCAGGGAGAAGGGGCAAAGGAAGAAAAACATTTAAAAAGGGAGAAAATACATAATCAAGATGTATTACATGCGGGTACCAACTCCCCACAATAATTGTAATCATTATGTACTGCAAACATGTCCTGATAAGAAAATTAATGCCAAGAAAATTACTCAACTTTGGAAGAAAAGAACCATCTTGGATGGCTAGACTTCCACTGTGGTGGGTCAGTTTAATCATTAAATCCTTCTGTTTTGTGATTATTCCTATGATATCTTCAATGGGAAAACTAAGCTAGTGCCAAAGCTTCTGGTCACTCTTGATATCAAGGCTAGAGTCAATCCCCACTGGCTTGCTATTTCTTTTGAGACTCTGCATGTGTGTGTATCATCTTATGATAATACTTAGGTTTGATTGACTTTTTACTTTTACCTGCCTAAACACAGATTCTTGTTTTCAAGCTATATTCTTTGGAAGGCTTCAAATAGCATTAATACACAGAAATGCCATGAACATCAGTCAGAGTTATAAGGCAATCAAAAGCCTAGGTAGGAATGGAAAAGTAAAACCTACTGCATGATTTACAGATGCATAGAGCAGGGATATAGTACAGGGGCAGTGCCTGCTTGGCAAGTGTGAAGTCCAGGTTTCCATTCCTGGTACTCTCCACCCCTCAATAAACAAATAAAGATCCATAAGAAATATAGCCTTGACACGTGTGTGTGTAAAATAGAAGGAAATGTCTCCTGAAATTATCATGCATAGTATGATCATGATGAGTTTGGCATACACATGTTAATAAAACACAGCACATTGGTTTATATACTTTTTAATATTTTTTACTTTTGAAGAAACAGATGTGGACATTGGACCCAAAAGATCCCATTTTCCTGAGGTATTTTGGAAAGTTATGAGCAATTTAAATTCCTTTATTCTTTCTCCAAACATTATTTGTACATAAAATTTTGGGAAAAGTTTTATTATTGATCATCATGTACTAATGCCTGCTACTTGATTACATTACACTTGGCTAGCCATTTAAATACAAAAGGATACATAAGAGAACTATGCTTCATCTTAAAACCTCCATATCACAATAGTAAAATTATGTTTTTTAAAACAGGGAAGACAATTTAATATGGAGATTCTTTATTCTAAGAACCAAAAAGACCTTTTTTCAAAGGCAGTTAAAGGTGACCTCTTGGGGCCTGGGAGATAGCTCAGTAGAATAAGTGCTTCCCTGGCAAGCACAAGGGCACAAGGGCTTGAGTTCAATCCCTGGTTCCACCAAAAAAAAAAGATGACTTCTTGAGGTCATAGCCTGGCTACCAGTCCAGAGAGCTTCTGTTAAAATATGAAACTTTTTAATTTTTAACACTGGAACTCTTGTTAGGCTGTAGCCTACTTCTCAGCAGTTAAACCTAAGTGCCTTGTTCTGTTTTCTTCATGAACAACGGGAATATGTCTGGGATTTATCAAAGTCAGGGAAATTCAACAGAAATTAGAGTAATCAGGGAATGTATTGTGAGAACCAATGGTTGTAGCCTATCAAACATTTAGTAGGTCTGCAAAAAACTGTAAACTGCAAAAAAAAATCTAATGATCGTTAAGGGAAGGCTGTCCTATTTCAGTTTATGTTTTTATCATTCCAAATAAAGCATATACAATCACAAGTTATATAATGCCTTGAAACTACCTATCTGCAACAAAACTGGTGTAACATTCTACTTCTTTTTTAGCCTTACTTGTATAGTCTCTGATTTAGACTTTACTTAAACCATGGGTAAAATGAAAAAACTAAAGGAAATCCTTTACACACCTGTGAAATGTATCTCAACATTGAAACTCCAATTAGATGCAGACTTATCAGTGTGTTGGAGGTGGGGAATGAAAGCTTGTAAGGATGAATTGTAGTAGGAAACCAATCATGTCTCTTGGGATGAGACTGGTTCTTAAGAGTAGAGATAACATGTTATTTTGGGATCACTGTGTGAGTGAGTAACTTTTCTGTGGGGAAAAAAGTAATAAAATCCAAGGATTGGCATAAACCTATCTCGATTACCATGGATATGACATTTGGATTATTCTTCAGACGGTGTCAACATTATTTGCTCTAGTTCACTATTTTAGATATTTTATGTTTAACTTCCTTTCGGTGAACATGTGTAAACAGTATCATGTGGTGTGCCTGTATTTTGCCTACAGGATTTATTGAGAGTTGTTTACTCAAACATGAATAAAAAGAACACAAAGTCAACAACATGCTGGTGTACACTATTTATTGAGCCGTCACTTACTATAGGTGCTGTCCTCGTCTTTGGTACCATCAATGGTTCCATCTGCCTGCAGCTGCAAGTGGTAGCCTTGTCTGCTGTAGAGTTTGGTAACTATACCCTTAAGCTGAGGCTCTGCAAAGAGAAGAATGGTTTGGATTAGATGACACATTGTACAAATGAAGTTGACAAGACTCAGAATTTAAAATTCTATCTTCATTTACAAATCTTCATGGAAAAAAGTCAAACCACACTTTTAAAGAGTACCCTGGGAGATAGAAAACAAGTAAACAAACTTCAAGTTTCAGAAGAAATCTCTAGACAAGGGAAGAAACATTTCATTTCTACCTCAAAACATTAGTTAAAGCCCCAAAGCTTCTCAATGCAGCTAGATTCTGACAGCTTGTCATTTAGCTTAGAGTGGGACTCTATGTCACAGAACACTCCTAATGGGTTGGCAAATGGCATGGTCTGACTTTTTAACAATGTGTCGCTTTTCATGTGGTAGAAAAAGGAAAAATACAAAGATAATTCAGAGTTATTTGCTATTCCAGGGTCAAAAATCTAGTAGCAACTATTTCCTTCACAATGATCACAATTTTAATAAGTAAATCCCTTATTCCAAAATGACTGAAGATGCATAAATAACCTGAAATCTCATCAAAGTATCTGCGTTTAGAAAACTGAGGCTCCTTACCAATAAAAGGCTAGCAGGAGATAAAACAACCATCACCACATTCTATGGTATTAATTACTTTTAGGGAAAATTTATTTTTAAAAAATGGGTTTTTTTGACAGTGAGGAAAGAAAATTAGTTTATACTTATTTTTGAATTTAATATCAGAAATATGATTACCCAAAACATGGGTTCATAATTTAAATGATGTTCAATTATGAATCACCATAGATTAATCAAACGTCTAATTTACCCATAACAGCCATGCTATCCAAAATTTGCTTTTACTGAATACAGACACCTGCGCTGAAATAATACATATGTGATTATTCAAGCCACATAATCATGCCTCGGAACTGCTGAAGCCTTTTTAGAAAAAGCCTAAATTACAGCTAAATGCATGACAAACTTTGTACAAACAGTAAACCTATGCCTGCATTTTCATTCCAGGGTGTGTAGAACATATAAGTAGAGAATAGATTGATGAGGAAATACGATTTGTTGTAATATTTATCTGATAAAAGATAAAAACAGAGAGCAAAAGATTTATTTAAGAATGGCAAATAAGCTGCATGTTTCCCCCCAAGGTCTCCCCTGACGCAATCTCATATGATAGCTGTTTGAATTTCCCATCACCTGAATATCACACTTCTCTTACCCCTGAAATGCTTTAAAAGAACCCACAATTTAGCTTGAGTTTAAATTTCCTTTCACCTTGTATTTTCATACCAAGTAACCACAGTTCTACTAATCTAACAAGCTCACTGAGCTCTTTTGCCGCAAGGTTCTAGAAATCCACCTCCCCCCAGCAAACATTTCAAAGCTGCACCACAAGTCAAGTCTGTCCCAAATGCTTAAAAGTACGGTATTCAAAGAAAGGAAATGCCTAGACAGCGGAAGCCCATGTCCCTTCGGGTGAAAGCCACAGAGGAAGGGTCTGATAGGAAGCGGTAAGGGAAAGAGGGATTCCCCGGGTTTTCCTGGGGGAGGGGAGTGGTGTCGGTCCAGGTTGCTTCTGCAATTTCCACGCTACACACTACACGAACGATCATGTCTCGGTCACGCCTTCCCAGAGCCCACTGGGCACAGGCGCGCGCCCGCCCGCACGCGCGTGCACACACACACACACACACACACACACACACACACACACACACACAGGACAACACATCTGAAGCTGCCATCGCGCCTCAGGCAGGGCATGCCCTCAGGCTCTGCGCCTGTCCCAGGGCAGTTGCAATGCAGCAAGCCTGTTAAGGTTAAGACGGAGGTAAAGCAATCACATACATTCCCACACACGCACACCGCCTAGATGGCCTCATCCGCACAGGATGGGCTACAGACAAACTTACCTAGGCTTACATATCTACCCCCAACCCCCTCCACACTCAGAAAGTACGACAAAAATTGAAAAAAAAAAAAAAAAAGCTAAAGTCCCTTCCGACCTGGTCTCCTCCTGCGCCTCTTCTTGGAACCGAAGAGTTTGACCCGGGAAAAGACATTTAACTTGTTTTTGTCGCAGCTGGTCTTGCCTTTGCTGGGGCTACTGACACACTTGCAGGCGTTGGATTTCTCGCGCTCGCGGGCTTGTCTCTTCTGACGGATCAGCGAGCTGGCGATTGCCGCCGCCATGGCCACGACGCCCACCACCACCACTTCTTCTGCTGCCCCTCGCTGGGTTCACCTCCTCCTCCTCCTACTCCTCCTCCTCCTCTTCCTCCTGCTTTTTTCGCTGCTCTCCCACGGTCTCCGCTTTGGTCTCTTTAGCCTGCGTTAGCCCGGGCGTCTTCGCACTCGGGCTTCAGCAGAGGAGGGGGCTTTGCATGCCTTCCGAGCTCCTCTGGCAGTGGTCCGGCCCCTGAGCGGGCTGCTGGCTGCCTGGGTCCGAGCCGACGCCACAGCCCCGGGCCGGAATCGCGGGCGAGACGGGCAGGCGGAGGCAGAGCTGCGCGACTGCGTGATCTCGGCCCCAGAGCCCCGAGGACACTGTGCGAGTCCAAGTGGCTTGGGTCGGAGTTTCGCCGCACCCCCCACTCTGTGCCGCGTGGAGGGGCCAGAGCAGGGAGGCGGGCGGAGGGAGAGAGCGCGGGCGGGAGAGAGGCCGGGAGCGCGGGCGGCAGGAGGGAGGAGGGAGGAGGAAGCGCGCGGGGGAGCGCGCCCTCGCCCTGGCCCCTCCGAGGCTTCCACTAGTCCTTGCAACTTCTTAGCGTGCTGATCAGGAAAAGTTGGCCCTTGCCGGCCTTTCGGCAGGGATCAAACAGGTAATGGCCTCTCATCCTCGCTGTTGCTGCTGCTCTGGGCGCGGCACCGTCGCAGCACAGGAATCCAGTCGCTGCAGGCACCCTCCGGAAGAGCGCGACGGCCTCCCCGCGGCCCCCTCCCTCGGCGGCCCCTCCTTCTCTCCGGGAGCCTAGCCCAGCAAGCTGGCGCCCCGCCGCGGGCGGTCCCCCGCAGCCCCACCCCTCGAGTCCCCAGCGGGAAGGCAGCTAACACCTGTAGGGGTTTAGGCATTGCCCCATCGCCCAAACCCTTCTCTCCTGTGCCCAAGAGCAGCTTCTGAAGGAAACGGTGATGGAGGAGGCACCGGGATGAGATAGTTGGGTTGAAGGAGCCCGGCTTTGCTTGGCAGCGCTGGGGGCGGAGCGGGGAGGGGTGTTCCGTCAGTGTTTGACTCTTAGCTGGCCAGATGGAGCCTGGGCTGGAGGCTCTAGGAAGTTCGCCGGACCCTGGGCCCAAGCTCAGGATTTCCAACACCTAATCCCACCTGCGCTGAGATGTTTTGCGTGGCTACACTTGTAGCCTTTCAGAAGAAGGGGCCAGGACTCCCAGACGGGTTCAACCCCCGCGACAGCGGCAGCAGAAGGCACTGCAGAGCTGCGCCCGCACACCAGGCTGCCACCCAGCGGTTTCTGCTGACTTTTCATTCCATGCCAAGTCCTGCGGTGGGAACCCTATTTTTCTTCTGCTTCCTTTAATCTGTCCATTGGAGTTTGGGGTTTAGCGAGCTTGGGTCCTGTACCACAGGAAGTATTTGGAGGTCATGGTGCAATCTATTTAACCTGGGCACATCTCCAAGTCTCCTAATGTCATGTTCTTCTTTTCTTTTCCTGCTCCTCAAACTCCGACAACCTCCCTCCTTGCAATTCAGGAATGGGATCTGGCTTCTTTCTAGCTTCACTCTACTCACAAATTCTCTTCCTGCCCATTTTGTATTGTAAGCAATGGGAGAAAAAAGAATGGCTTTGGGGGCCAAGAATGCAGTAAAGAGGGAATGGTCCATCCACAGGGACATCCTACCTTCAGATGCATCACTGTTTTGATGCCCCTACTCCAGGACTGAACCCAGGGCTGATACATGCTAAGCAAGCTCTGGATTACTTGATTTCTGAGGCCAAACAGGGATCTGGAAATAGTAGAGCCGTTCTATCTTGGAGCTCTACTACACTCCTACACTTTCCTTACTGGACTCCTCCTCCTCCTCCTCTTCCTTTGCAGATCTTTTCAGAAGTACGCAGATGTAAAACCAAATACACAGCTTAGCTGCTAGAGTGCAACTCTCTTTTATTGCCTGACTTTCCAACAAGCTCAGATTCAGAAATGTGGAAACTATCAAAAGGAAAAGAATCAAGCACCTTCGCCTATCAGGACTGAAACACCTAAGCCTTCCGCAGGTTTTCTTGCTTCACAGTTGCTGCTCCTGCTCCTTCCTTCCACTCCTTCCCAGCCTTGCAAAGTGCCATGTGCCACTGTGCCTCTAGAAGGGAGGCTGGGGTGAAAGCTGCAGGGTGGCTGAGAAAGTTCCCACCTACTCTTTTGAGGGCTTTTGGCCTCCCCAAAAGAAAGGACTGTAGTAAAGGCCAGCTGGATAGCTCAGCGGACTAAAGTGTCTCCTTAGAAGTGGAAGACCCAATACTATTATGGGCTACTGGGCTCTTTTAGAATATTTT
>NW_004524686.1:7634073-7640559 GCF_000260255.1 Octodon degus | reverse complement strand
TTTTCCTTCTTACTTACATACCTTTTACTACATTTGTCTTTGATTGTGCTCTTCCAACTCTTTAGTTGGGGTTTTTTCCCAGTTCTGGAAATTTGATCTATCAGACTATCAGTTATTATTCAATTTCTCTCTGTTTTTCTTCTGTAACTTTTAGCACACATATATTAGACTTTATTCTGTCTATTGGCATTCATCACATCTCTTTCCTAGTTTCAACTCTTCATCTCTGTAAGACCAAACACACATACTATACTATATGTCACACAGTAATACTTTACATAACACAAAATTACATAAGCACACATATACTACATATATATATCTGTTTGGTCTTTGCTAAGTGTCCCTTATTTTCCCCAAAAAGATCCTGTTCATACTTTATGGTTCCTATTCCTTCTTTTCTCCTGCAAATTTTTTTAAGTTCAGAAAGATTTTTTTTGGCTAGCTCAGGATGCCTTAAGAGCAGGTTGGGTAAGGCATGGGGATCTGGGTATCAAACCACAGCATCCTGAGCCTGACTGCTTTGCTTAAGTAGGCACCCAAACAACTGAGCTAATGGGCAGGCCCCCACAATTTTGAGAGGGAGTTTTTGGCTTTTTTTTTGGGGGGGGGGGCTACTTCAGGCTACCTTAAGGGCACGTCTGGTACAGTTACTGGAGCTGGGAATCAAACTGCGGTCCTATGCACCTGCCTGCATTTACCCAAGCAGTGCTTTAAACAACTGAGCTGTTCAGCAAAGCCCCTCCTGTGACTGTTTTGAAGATACCTAGATTAACATATTCCCATCAGCTTGAATCACTGATGCTACATTGATCCTTGTCCCACCAGGCATCATGTGACAGTCCCATCGAGTAGGACTGTCATGATTATACCACAACTGGTACAAGCTGCCTGGCAGTCAGCCATATGAATTCCAGCCCCATCATGAACATGTTAAACTCTCCTTATTTCCTTATTTCTGGAATATGAGCCTCTGTGCTCTCATTTCTCACTTCCCCTGATGAAGTTTGTTTCTCTGCTTGCTCTGTAATTTCAATGGGGGCTTCAGCACAAGAGTTGCTTTCTGTAGAAGTCACATGAGAGCACTCGATAGCAGAGTCCTCTATCTCATAAGCTTTGTTTTCTTTGCTTGCCAGCACCCTAAGCATTGTACTAGTTTCAATTTTAATTTTCCAGTGTGGTATCACAAATTCAGAATTTAGCTCCAATTTTTTACATTCTCTTTATACTTACATTTTATGTCTCTGAGTCTTGAGCCCTGATTTATCATTTATTGAATAACACTTCTTAATTTTTGGCTTTAAACAGAAAACTTACATTTCTGTATCAATGATTTTTGGCTTAACCCCAAGACCCTGTGTGTGTGCATATATGTAATATGTACATGTATCATTCTGCAACTCTTGATTCTCATTTACCTTCTACTGGGTTCTTTGCTTCTACCACCTGGACATTTTTTCCTTTATGCTTTTTAATTATTTTGTGTGTTACTGGAGACTAATGGTAATATTCTATTTACCATGTTTCTGATTTTGTAAAAGAATAGATATGCAACTTACAATACATGTCAGAGCCTGTAGGACTGAGGCCATATTCCAATTCCAAAAAGATAGATGCAATATTCAAGATTAAACTGTAACCTTGAGTTTATGCCTCCTTGTGTAAGGAAAATTTGAATCTTAAGGTTATTGGTCCATATTTTAGTCATATTCTGGTACTAAAATAACCGTTAGTGAGTACACAACACTTCATGGGTAGACAAAGTCTTTTTTCAACCATGATTGTTTTTCATCTGTTTGAGAACTAGTGAAGTAGCCAGGGTAGGTTTTACCATTTTGGCTCCATCTTACAAACCAGAAAACTGTTTCATGAAGATGCATGGTTTGCCTAATATCGCACAATTCATTTATATGCTGATCATTGTAGGCCCTACCTCATTCCAAAAAGGAGTTACAATGATTTAAAAAATGGTGCAAAACAAAATAAAATTGAAGCCCAAAGGAGATTGGGATGAAACAATCAGAGTCAATATGGGAGTCCAACGAGGTTTCAATTCCAAGATTTCTGGCTCCTTATGCCTCATTCACTTTTACCCCTATTAGGCGGCCTCCAAAAGCTTGTGAGCCTTTGAATGATTGGCAGCAGTTTTGTTGGCATTCCCAAAAAAATTAGCATCATCAATTTTGACCTCATAAAACAAGTAGCTTAGCATCTATTTGGATAATCTCGTATCAATTGAAAGTACTAAAAATTAGGTCCAACCGTGCATTACCACAACTACCCTGCTTGCACTAGAAACCTAAGCAAAGCCATAGTTAAGGCATGGTGAAATGAACTGAAAGAATTAAAATTAATCTGTGAGATCACAGGAGGCTGGGTTAGCTTTTCAAAACTAAATATATACGATAGAACGAGTGACTCTTTCTCACGTCAGCTAATTCGCTTTTGATTACATAACATTTTACAGCTATCCCCCTGGTCGTATGTTTTTAGAAGAATTTAAACAATGTTATTTTACTTAAATCCTGTGCATCAACTAGAATCACAGTTACCATTTTCCTAAGTGTTCCACTGGAACTGAAAATGATAATACCCTTAAAACCTCCCCAGTGCTGACATTTCCATGTCTCTTTTCTAGCACAAACAAAATTAGAAAATGGAAAGTATAACCTTTCTCACCATGTACTTTCTTCACAGTGTATAAAAAATGAGAGCTAGTCTATATTCCAGAATCATGATCAAATATCAGGAATAAAAAGGATGATAAAAGTGATAATAATACAGTAACTAACATTTTCCAGGCCTTAACACTGGGTCAGGAACACTTTTAAATATGTAAGTTAACTTAAATTATCCGGGTCTCACAGCAACCCACGAAGTAGGTACTATTATTTTCCCCAGGTCATAGATGATGAAAATGAGGCACTTGGCAAAGGTCAGACAGCTACTGAATAGTGGAACTAGGATACTAAAATAAGACAATCATGCTACACACACAACACAAATAATCCTATTTTATGGTTACTTGGTCAAATGAATGGATTATGTATCTTATGGGTTTCCCACTCCCTCTTGCTGTTTTCTGTTTATATAATTGCCAATTAACATGCCAGCAGTAGAGGTTCAGGAAAGTTAACGATACCACTAAATTCTTATAAAATTTGATACATTACTTCAAGAAGTGAAAGTACTTCTCTTCTCCAGTGTTGTTTCCCCCTTTATAAGACCACTGCAACTGTTTCTGAAACCCTTGAAAGCTTTGAAATCTCTCCTTCACACATAGATAGCTAACTCTGATGTTACCATGGAAATTTAAATCAGTGTCATAAGCCAAGGTCTAATTTGCACATTCTGCTGATTAGCAGGAGTATTTGCTAATCCCTGCAAACTTTCTCATCTACTACCATGACTAATCTCACCAGTTGGTGATATATAGGATTCATGATTGTTAGGAACTGATCCTCTCAGGTTATTTAACACTTCAGTTCTGTGCAGTAACAACTTAATTAAACCTCCAGGGGGAAAAGGTCAATAGAAAAATAAAATTTAATCTTTTAAGAAGTGAGTTAATAAGAAGTGAACATTAAGAATTCACTGCTGTCAGGAAGAACAAAGAATAATATAACACAACCCAAATAGTACTTTTCATCCTGTGTGTTCAGGAGTGGATCATCCAGACTGAAAGGTAATTATCATTTATTAAGGGGCTTCTCTGTGCCTGTTAACATGCTAGGTGCTTCCATATGAACTATTTCATTTAATTTTTATAATATCATATGGCAAGTTCTTTTTTTACAGGTTAGGGAAATTAAGGCCAGGAGAGACTGAGTCACATACCTAAGATGAAACACCTAGTGAACAATACTACGTCAACAAAGTTTGGATGCAAGAAGCCCAGGACTCCTTCCACAACCATGGAGTGGGGCTATAACTCGAGGTTATGTATAACTGATGTAATGATTCTCTGGAAGACAGAAATAGGGCCAAATTAGAATTCACTTTGATGAACGACATTAGGGACCATCTAAAAGTGAGTAGCATGGATTTGTCTTAGGTGGTGATCTATATGCTGTTACTGAAAGTGTTCACAGAGGGTGTGGAGGGAGGCCACACAGTTCTGTGTCAATGCTAGTCAGATATGGAAAAGATGTTTGAGTTTAACAGAACATCAAATCACATGACTATAGACCAGAGTCACTATTTAAAGAGCACCAGATAAACCTGTTAGTCATACAAAACTGGGCGTATGAAATATCCTAAGCAAGAGAAAGTGTCAGCATTCAAACATGTGGAGTTAGCAGAGTACTTATAAGATTTTAGAGGCTGGAGCTCATCACATGGTAATTTTCGCGCAGTTTATAAGCATGGCTCCAAATTTGCAAACTAGGTGAATTGCTGAAACTGCTAGTGGTCTTATTTTTTGAGCACATGAGCCTTCTGGAGATACTGTTGAAATAATCTGAGCTAAGAAATAATAAAATGTAAGGAATCATCACAGATCAGAGGAGAATAAGAGACATGAATCTAAATGTAGTGTGTTATCTTGGACTGAATCCTGGAACAAAGCAAGAGCATTAATGAAAAGTCTGGTAAAATCTGAAGATAGTTCTGTGGTTTAGTTGACAACAATGTACTAATGTTGATTTCCTAATTTTTATAAATAAACATAGTATGCAAGATGTTAGCTTTGGCGAACACTATATGAAAGGTATGTGGGAACTCTGTGCTATACTTACAACTTTTCTATACATCTAAAATTATTCAAAATATTTCTAAAAGTTCATTAAAGAGTATTTTAAGAGTCACTTGTCCAGTGCATCATAGTTTGCTTCAACTGCTTTATTTTGTGAGTAATAGTTCAGTGTGTTATATCATTGCAGTCTGTTTATTTCCTTGAATGGAGAACCATTTAAGTGACCATCTAATACAAACACAATTTTTACTTAGGTTCACCTGTGGGAACATAAGTAGTAGGGATTTATGAATTTAGTGCAGATGTGTTTTGTTTTTTTTGCAGAACTGGGGATTGAACTCAGACCCTTGCACTTGCCAGGGAAGCGCTTATTCCACTGAGCCATCTCCCCGGCCCCCTAGTGCAGATGTGTTTAAAATAAGATTTGATTGTCACTTACTTTTAAAAATTTCTAATTTTGTGAGTTAAGGACACCATCTTGATTTTACAAATAATACTTCACAAGTGGGCCTTTAGGGAGAAAATGCATACCTTTCATCACTGCTAATAGAAAACCAATGCGGCAAGACTCTTAAAACCCATGATATGCTTATTTACCAAAGGATACAACTTCCTGAATCTACCAACCGCTGTGTAAGAAGTTCAAACAAGTTAAGAACATCTTCTTTATGTCCCACTAAATCAAAATCTGCACCTTTATTTTTCCTGAGCTGTATTAAGAGATTTCATAGCATTAAAATTGCCACCAACAAACATTATGAATTTCCTGTCTTTTTTACGTTTTATTTTTTATAAATTTTATTGAGAAACAAATAGCAATGAGAGAATCTCAAAACTGATTTGTAGGACAGTTTCAATAATTAATACATTGCATATTGTCGTTTTCATAGTGGTTATTCATAGTACAAGATGCAGGCATGATAGCCTATGAAAACACTATTAGTACAAATCTTTCTTCTCATTGAATTGAGAGAAAGTAGGTGTATATCTATCCTATTTTGTATATACAGATACAAAATGGCCCTTCCTTTATATCCCTTTTTTCTGTTTAGTTGGGTGAGAGATGGGTATTCCATTGCCATTTTAATATTATCTTTCTTGAGGAGAAGGCTGATGATATAGTTCATGATTTTGTTAGAGAAATGCAATTTATGGCAGGGAGCATTGGTAATACAATGGCTTCTTTCTAAACAGGGGATGTTTGACCTGTATTTGAAAGCTGGATTTTTCTTCCCCCCAAATCCCTATAAAACTCTGTCATTTTTGATAATGCATAAAAGTATGACTTTGTTCTCTTTTTTCACATGGCAGAAATGATACTTAGTTTTGTTCAAAGTATGTTGTCAATTTCCACTTTTCAAACTATAGGCTTGGTGGAATGAGGGAGATAAGCTTTTCTATGTTTTTCAATTTCAGTTCCACTTTTATCTAGTCTTGGGGCTTTAGGAAAGTTCTCTATATGCCTTAGGCTTTTCTTCTATACATATGAATTAATAGTTGTACATTGCATGACATGTAGGTCTATGATTATGGAAACTCTTTGAATTTAATCAGTCTTCCATTGATCAAAAAAACACAATGATTAATTGTCTGTCCATCATATTCAGCTATTTCATCAAATTGAAAGTCATGAAATATAGAAATGCCAAAGCTCTGGTACAAGCACTCCAGAGTTTAGAATTTACTAGACTACACAACAGAGTGGCTAAAGGTAGAGACTTTTTTTTTTACATTTATTTAGTGTGTGTGTGTGTGTGTGTGTGTGTGTGTGTGTGTGTGGCCAGCTCAGCCCA
>NW_004524686.1:7626361-7633973 GCF_000260255.1 Octodon degus | reverse complement strand
TATCTGTGTATTCAAAGTGGTTAGATAGATATATAGTTACATTCTCTTAATGAATAGAGGGATTTGTTCTAATGGTGTTTGTAAATAGGATATCATGTCTGCATCTTGTACAGCAATTAACCACTAGGCAGAATGTATGCAATGTGTTGATTATTGAAACTGTCCTACCAGTTTGGTTTGAAACTGTCTCATTGCTATTTGTTTCTCAATAAAATTATGGGGAAAAAAGTGCAGCAGCCGGTGTTGAATTCCCAGCATGCTGTCCAGGTCCCGTCCCTGGGGCAAACTGAGACAGTGGTTAAGACTGGTGGTGTCCAGTCCTCAAGTTCTTGCTTTCCTTTTAGTTGTATTATACCTTTCTATTTGTATTTCTTCTTTTGATTTCTTATACTAGGGAGATTATACAATATTTACACATGTGGGTCTGGTTTATTTCACTTATGAATATTTCTTCAAGTGGACAACAAGGGGAAGGTAAGGAAAAAAGCTGGCAAACAGGACAGGGACAAAGCCATACACTTTTGTGCACAAGATGGGCAAGGCAATGATCCTGAGAAACATCAGCAAGTTTTTGAAACCAACAGTTAAATGATAGGATTCTCAACCTGACTAACTATATATGCTGATACCTGTGAACCAAGCAACTGCACTGAAGATAGCAAATGTGTAATAGAAGGGTCACCCTTGGAATGCCTGTCATTCTGGTCTTCTAAATACATACTTCTTGTCATGACATACCAATTATTACCATACTGTCTCACAAGTAAAGGGTTTTTGTTTTCTGTTTTTCTTTTTTAAAATGGTTAGTAAATGAAAAAAAAACCACAAGAAAAAGAAAAAAAAGTTTAAAAAAAAAATGACTAGTCGTGGTGGGCACCTCTAATTCCAGTGGTTGGGTAGCTGAAAATAGGAGGAACACTATGAGTCGGATCTACATAATGAGACTGGATAGACCCTGTAGACCCTGTCCTAAATACATTTAAAAGAAAAGAAAGGACAACATGAGACCAAGTTCCCTTGTCTGTTCCCATTGGAACTTGAATGCCTTGACAGTCAGGATTGTGTCTTATACAGCACTGCATTCCCATCTCCTGGCACAGATCTTGTCATACAGTTTATGCTCAGTAAAAAATGTGTTCAAGATAATTGATTAATGGCTGATTTGTATTGATTGTGCAGGGAAGGAGATGTTTCCTGGCTCAGAATGTAGGCAACCATTGGTTAAATTCCAGGAACAGTGTAGGAGAATAGTCCCACCAAAAGAGGGATCAGAAGCTTTGACCAGGGTCAGATATTTGAGGCGTGGCTTGCTCACTTTGTCTGCTTTTACCATCTGCTGAGCACCTATGCCAAGGGCCCTGCTTTACTACTTTTGGTTTTCTCTCAGGACCCTGAGCCTGAGAAACCCTCCCACCTCCTCCAAAACCCCAAAGGATGAAGTTCTTATGAAGCAAAGGGAAGCTTTTGGGAAAATGAAGAGAGCTTCCTCATATCCGTTTTCCTCCAGTCTGCTTCTTTTCTAGGAGAGCTCTCACCAAGTGCTCAAACACCATTCATACGATATTTTTAAATGCCATAGAGAATTACTGGTATGGCCATTTGAAGCTAGATATTATAGGTATATGGGTCCAGAGACTACTCAGGTCAGGATACTTATCATTACAAAGTTGCAAACAAGTGTGTTAATGCATCAAGCCCCAAGCTCTACGTAGCAGCACGACATTTTAGGGAGGAAAGTTATATCTATGACATAAATTCATGTAATCAAGCAGTGGGTCAAGCTGGCAACTTAATTCCACATGTGTTTGTAGATGCCTTTCTTTCTCTAAACCATCTCTCCTCAATTATCTTTTATTGATTTTACTTTTGACTTTTACATAAAAGCATAAAAATAATACATATTGATGAGGTACCATGTGATGTTTCAGTGCATGGGTAGATTATATAATGTTTAAGGCAGGTTATATATAAAACCTCAAATATTTAGCATTACATTATTGTGAAAATGTGAAAGCTTAGCTTTTTGAAATGTACTGTGTGCTATCATTACCCATAATGACCCCACTGTGCAATAGCACATGCGAGCTTGCTCACATTTGACTGTAACTTCCTCACCATTGACTGGCTCCTGCCCATGAACTTGTATAATGTTGAAAACACAAAGAATATAGTGGTTACCAGACATGTCCCTTCTCAACCCTCAAAAGGTACTTCTGTTTTTTTTTTCAGACTCCTCCTGTTCTTCCATCTCCATGGACAGGAAAATACATGACATATTGTTGACTACACTAGAGAAGAGGCCCTCTAACTTTCTGTGATCTCTTTGCCTATGAACCACCTGCATTACCCTCTCTGCTCTACTACAAGGGCTTTTCAGAGGGTAAATTCAGTCCATGGCGGAATATGAAATAAGACCATTCTGAATATGAGTCTATCCAAATCATATTCATTAATCAAGCTTAACCATTAATAAAGCACACATTTTCATGCTTTACTAACTCTTGTGTCTATTTCCTAGGTGCTTAGAACCTCTGAAGAAGGTTATGAATGTCACTCTCAAATCCTTGAAGGAGAACCATCCACCTCACAGAGGCATAATGAAGGACAGATTTGAAGCCCATCCTGGACAAACGTTTTGGTCTTTTCTTTCTACCGCATTGTCTTCCTAGAATGGCATTAGAATAGAATGTTATTTTAGTGGAAGGAAGAATCAAAATTCTGTTCTGACACCTATTTCTAAAACCCTTTCTCTCCTGTCTTTTCTTATTCCTAGCAATTCTGCTATGAAATTTTTTGATCGTCTTCAGATTCATAGCATTTTCGTGCTCTGCTTAACCTCTGTAGGCTCAGTAGGTCAACTCACCTTTGTTCCTCCTAGGCCTCTTCTCCTCCATTAGACTGCCTACCAAAGTCTCTCATTGACCCTGTTCTGGAAGAATACTTTCTCAGTTCTTTTCTTCAATTCCATACATGCTCAAAGAGATCAAATCCGGCTGGCAGGAGGCATATGTTTTAATCCTATCTCTGCCACTAAGTGACTGTGTTACCTTGGGTATGTTATTCCTTCTGTTGTGGCCTATTTTGCTACTTTTAAAGTAATGCTTAGACAACAGTAGAAGCTTTCTAATTGCATTCTGTAGCACCCCAAAAGTACATTGACATGATATAAGTTCCCTCATAAGTGTTTTAACTGTAGCACTTTTGCTGACATCTATATAATATGACTCATTGTATGATTTCTAATATTAGATTTCTAATAGAAAGCTAAAGATTGCACTAGTGAAAATAAAATGTTTGGAAACATCTAGATAAGGCATTCTTTGAAGTCTTTTTTGACTCTGGGAATCTCTGATTATTTTGTGTGCACTCCTATTCCCTCTAACGCTTTGCCTTCCTCTCATCATACTTCTCATATCTCCTTCCCATCCTTCTGGAACATGAAATCTAAAGTGAATTCCAAAGGAAACTATAAAAGTCCCGTTGGCTCAAATCCTTGAGAATTCACTTGAGAACCAGGTTTTAGCATTCTTTCCAGAGGGTTATGGGAGTTATCAGAGCATAGAATGCTGATCTTTCTCTTCCGGTCTCTTCTGGCAGGCCTCGGATGAGCTGTAAGAGGCTGAGGGGACCTGCTCTCAAGGAGCATCTCTGATGAGAGACAGAAATGCAAACAGATGTGACTGTGATGAGGACAAACGAGAGCGTTCAGACAGCCTAATCAGGAGCAGTCTCAGTACCTTATGAGCAGAAAGGAATTGGCTATTTTTCTGAAACTCTAAAAATGAGGGATTTCAAACACTCTTCCTTCAGGAAGATAAACATAATTACAGCCACTTGCCAGTTTGCTCTCCAACCCGACTAACAGTTCATCAGAAGCTCTGAGTGGCCAGTTAGCAGGTCAAGGACTGATGATGGGTTCAAAGGGAAGCCAGGGAGCAGGCTCAAGTGGCTCAGCGTCAAGCAACACTTGCTTCTCCCATTCACTGATTAAGGCAGCAGGGGGAGGATTTGTAATAGATGGAGCAGCAAGTAGCACCTTTTCACTCTATCTAATTATGTCCGAAAGCCCAGAGAAAACCTGGATAGTAATACAAATGAGGAGATTAGGGGAAAACTATTAGAATAGGCTCTTAGCATTTAACTCCAAGCAGGAAAAAGAAAAATGCAATTTAAGGGGATCCCATCAATATCACAGGGGAATTTCAGGGACAGAAAGATAGACTATTGTATTTTGTACTATAACCTGACATGCTTATTACCTGATGAAGAGTCTCTGCTAGTCAGATGATTTGATCTTTACTAGACCCCTCCTTGAGATTATTCTAAATAATCTACAGAATGTATCAAAGCCACTTCTGGTTTAGATTTAAAATCAAATGAAAAACATTAATTCTGATCCTTAAGAAAAATCCAGTAACCCACACAAAACATTTATAATTTATGAAATTTAAATTTAAGAACATTAAAATCATAAAACACCCAGTAGTATTAATCATATATATGAACTCAGCTCTTCACCTTTTAATTAGCCATGACAGCTGCAATGTGGAGAGTTCAAGATGTATGATTTCCTGCTTGGCCATTTAATCAAGAAAACCAAAAGAGAAACAGCAGATTGCTAGGGTGGAGATTTCTTTCTTGATCATAAAGACAGAACAGAAGGAAATGATCTTAAGCTTCACTATAGGAGAGATTCACATTTTGTAGGAGGAAAACATTCTTTTCAGTAATGGGGAGCTGAGTACCATAATTTATTATTGCTTTTCCTTCTGTAGAAGCTTTTATAAATATAACAGAAAGTTTATCCATTTAGGTGGTGTTATGATTTGTGTCTAGTTATCCAACCCAAAGCATCATGCTGTCATGAGGCAGCTTCTAGACTTTATGGTTAATTAATAATCTAATGCAGGAATTGTGGGTGTGGGTGCTGCACTGGCCTTGGGGCAGGTAATCTGCATCTCAACATAAGGAGAAGAGAGAGGCTAGCTAGCTAGTATAGTCACTGCCCCTTCCTTTTGCTCTTTGCTGTTTTCTGCCTCCACAAGCTGCTACCCTCTGCCATGAGTCACTCTGCCCTGGAGCCACTTGAGTATAGACTGAAACCTCCACTAACTGTGAGCTAAATAAAACTTTCCTTTCTTAATTTTGCTAAGTAATCCATTTCTTCCTTAATTTGGAGTGTTGAATATTTTGTCCTAGCAATGAGAGAAGAGTAATTGTGTATGTGGGTTGATTTCCCTCAGTACTCTGATTCTATCAGAAACCAGACTATATCACTACCCATGACCTGACACCTAGAAGTGGTCACAGAAAAGGCGGAAATGGACAGCAGCAGTGTAACTTAAAAAGCTTAATGGAGCAAGGAAACAGTGACCACCTTTACTCTTGGATGATAATACTAGATGCAGTTGGAGCATGGAGCTTCAAAGAAATCATATTCTTTTGCCAGACTTTCTTTTATCTAACCTGTACAAAACACTTTGTACATTCAATAGATGTATTCCTAATCTAATAGGTTACTTTAGTAGTGACATATTATCCACAATGAACACCAGCATCAGATTATCTTAATGAGTTCCGTTTCATTTTTGTCAATAATTTTTGAAGATCTTGAAGGAACAGTTGCTATTTTATGAACTGACTGGTGGCTGTCAAACATAAATGAGGTGCTTCTATTATGAAACATTTTAGAAGACTAAAAATATGTGAGACTGAGGCAAAATATCTATTATACTGGGCTCATTTCTTGCCCAATGAATTAGGTAATCTAAATGGAAAAGTAGGGGGAAAATGATGGAGGATTTGAGGCAAAGGCAGACAATCGAATTTTTCTGGATCTAAGCTGTTACAAGAAATAAGGTTACAGGAAGAAGGTGACCTTAACTCAGGATTTGAGGAGGAGAATACATTTTTTTTTGTAAATAAGCATATGGGGCAGGACAGGGAAACAACACAAGGAACACTGGCTTCATTTCTTACTTGCCAGTGGCACTGTTACTACTAACTCACTATGAAGAATTTTCGTTTGTTAAAGGAGCAGAAAAGTAATGGGAAATACTTGAATTCTCCCTTAGGATTAAGAATCTTAACAATTCTCTTCAGATACCTGGTCAAGATTTGGGCAGGATGAACCTGCTGAAATTAAATAAAATATTCTTCTTTCAAACCTAAGGAGGGGATGAGGGACAGATTCACTGCCTACTTGAGGGCTGTAGATACTTGGGACAGGCTATTTATTATCACTGAAAGGTCTAAGAGGTTTGCCATCACTGAGATATAGTTTTAAGACTCTCCAATCTGATTTAGCTTTTTGTTTCCACAATACTAGAGTGTCCACTATTGGCTCGTACTTCACTAAATGCCATGGTGATAATTGGACAAGCAACTTGTAAAGTATTATAACACTATTTCTTTTAATACAAGAACCCAGAAGATGTTATCCTCACTAGCATTTCAGAGGTGAAGAAAGATGGTTTAGAGATAATAAGTAACATTTCTACAGTTTCCTGACAATTGCACAAGTGGCAGTGACAGTATTTAAGCTAAGGATTTTTAGCCAATGCAATTTGTTTTTACAAGGCCAGCACATTAAGTACTACTTTTCTCCTCCCTAGCTGGGCCTGGAATGTAAATTGTTGAATAGCGTGCCTGGTTATGGCTATTTTTTGCTTGACTAACTGAAAAAGATAGAGTATAGAGTGCTCTCAATTCAGGTTTTGGTTTTGTTTTGAGACAGGTGCTAGCTATGTAGTTAAGGTCATGTTTGAAATCACTTTGTAGTCCAGGCAATCCTCCAATTCAAGGGAATCCTCCTGTTTCAACCCCTCAAGTGCTGGGATTACATGCATGTACCACCATGCCCAACTCAGTTTAATTTTCTGTGAGTCCTTAAAAAACTACATTGTGAAATAAAAATAGAGATCACTTGTGCATAGTTAAAAGCATAGTTCATAACACTGGTTACAACTTAGGAGAGTAGACTACAAAAAAATTAAGCTAACTTACTAAAAATATTACAAATCACTACTTAGTATATTCTTGGATTTCTTAAGGAAAAAAAAAAAAACAGTTTCACATTAGGATGTCATCAGTCTCAGATGATTCAGGGCTTTGGAATGCAAGGACACTCCACAGCCTTTATCTCTATCACTACTTAATAGAGACAAGAAGTTAAAGTGTGGCACTCTCAATTCTCTGAGTTCTTTTCATACAAGGAAAACTGATGATCTACACCAGAAGCTTTTTTGGGCCATCTGCACTTAGCTGTAGGAAGATTGAGTCCAGCCAAAAAAGTGAAAAACATTACATACAGCATGTTTGCTTCCATGGTCTGAAGTCCATGACTCCAATTTTGCAGAGCTTTCTCCAGTGTCCATTCTAACTAGTTGGCTCCCACATTTTTCCTTCTGATTAACAGTAGAAAGTATCATCAAATGATTGAACTTATCTAGTGACTTCCTTTGAGATCAGTGAAAGCTATAAGCAATGTGGACTACAGGAGTATATTGGATTATTTTGCTAAATTCACACACCTACAATATTTAAATGGCAATGGGATACCCATCTCTGACAAAACAAAACAAAACAAGGCGATATAAATGAAGGACCATAT
>NW_004524686.1:7624140-7626125 GCF_000260255.1 Octodon degus | reverse complement strand
TAAAAACCCAACCTCATTTCATAATGGGGGTTTGGAAGCTTAATTAAGGGTAACATTTTAGAAAAGAGGTATGAGACCAGAAAAGTGAAATACACTTTATCGGGGCCATTTGTTCACTAGTTCATTCATTTGCTTATTCATCAGGATTTACTGAGAATTATTTGCCAAGTACAGAGCTAAGATCTGTAGGACACCATGGTGAGAACACTATAATGTACTGAGCATTAACTCTGTCCCAGAGTACTTTATCCTCATTTACACATTTAATACTCATAATAAACTTATAAACATCCTTATTTTGCAGATGCAGACATTTGGGCAAAGAGAAAATGATGAGTTTCATGAAGTAGAAAATGGTGCAATCAAGAATCAAGTTCTTGTATTCTGATTTCATGTCTCATGTTCTTAATAGTATCATATGGTCCCCTCAGTAATTGTCCATAGCTTCAAGTGGAGGAAAAATATAAGTGAGTGAACAATTAAAGCACAAACATGATAAGCACTGCAAGTATGAGACCAAATCTACAAAGTGTTGAAGGAGCCCCAAAGAAGGCAAAGCTAGCTAGCTGTGTGGGAAGGAAGGCAGAGATTGCGTTCAATTTCAGAAAAAACATCTCATTAACAATGACTTTTAAAGCTTGAAAGGGAGGCCAGGCCAGATAGCCCAGCAGACAACAGTGCCTACTTAGGCAGGTGCAGGAACCAGTTCCATGATCCCCAGCATCATGCCAGCCCCGCCCCTGAGGTGCACTGAGACTGGGCATGGTGACTCGCCTGTAATCCTCGCTCTTGGGAGGCTGAGCACAGGGGGATCACTACAAGTGTGATCTGTGTAGTAAGACTCTGTAAGACCCTGTACTAAACACATTAAAAGAAATTGAAAAGGAGCTAGGAATTTAGGTAACGTCAAACCTGGATCCAACCTGACTCCTACTACTATATTCTTCTTACCAGGCCATATTTTTTTCCTCTGCTCAAAAAATTTTTTAAAAATTTTTATAATTTAATTTGATTTGATTTTGAAGAGTCCTACAGAAAACCCACTACTATTATGGACTACTGGACTACATTGGATTATTTTGCTGAATTCACAAACCTACAATATTTAAATAGCAATGGAATATCCGTCTCTAACAAAACTAAACAAAAAAGGGGAGGTAAATTAAGGACTATTTTGTATCTGTATATACAAAATAGTTAGGATAGTTATACAGCTACTTTCTCTCAATTCAATGAGAAGAAAGATTTGTACTAATAATGTTTGGACAGAATATCATGTCTGCATCTTGTGCTATGAATAAACACTATGAAGACAACAATATGCGATGTGTTAATTATTGAAACTGTTCTACTAAATGGTTTTGAAACTGTCTCATTGCTATTTCTTTCTCAATAAAATTAATAAAAAATAAGAATAAATACTCTTTAAAATATTTTTTAAAAGACATAGAAAAAATTAAGATTTTTTTGAAACCCCACATTAATATTCAAGCATTTGTTCAATCTTGCATATCTGTTAATCTGAGCAACAGATTTGAAGATGAAAATAGACAGTATAACAACCACTGTTAATTAGCTATTCCTACTTTTAAAATTTTGGACTCTTTAATGACCTTACATTTTATTTTGCATGGTCTAACAATGAGTTATTCTAATATTGCAAGCCCTTCTAATAGTGTGCTTCTGTGTGAAATGTTAATCAAGAAGCACTCTGAGAATGAGGCAAAAACAACTGTGTTCTGTGGATATGCTGATGGACATTTTTGAGTTTATTTTCCTTGCTTGTGACTATCTTTCCTTTCTCACTGATTGCATCCAGCTCGCAGTGTCAATGTTGATGTTCAAGTGTACAGTTATCAATTTATGACTGCCATCCACAGAGAATTCAGTAGAAGTAATCCCTTTAGAAAGATGGCAATCAAAATTAAAATTACATTGGCTTGTATCCAAGAGTGAGTCAGCCATTCTCCTGAAATGACTGGGGC
>NW_004524686.1:7605401-7616440 GCF_000260255.1 Octodon degus | reverse complement strand
TGTGTGTGTGTGTGTGTGTGTGTGTGTGTGTGTGGCCAGCTCAGCCCACTAGGGGGCGGGGCTGGCTGGCATGTGGTGCTGGGGGATTGAACCGCAGTCCTTGTGCTTTGCTAAGCTTGTTCTAAGTAGGTGCTTTAGACCACTGAGCCATCTCACCAGCGCCAAAGGTAGAGACTTTGTAACCAGAAAGCTTATGTACAAATTTTGATTTGATAGCATGTTAGATATGTGATTTTAAAATGCAATGCATCCTCTGTGCTCCTCATCTTGCCGAGGTAAATAAAAACTACCATAACTCTTATCTCCTAGTGTAACTACAAGGACAAAAGAGGATAATATTTGTAAGGAACTCTGCAACTGTTGATATTTAGTACACATTCTGAAATACCATTTGCTTTTCTCATTGTTTGTATTTTTGATAGTTAGCTAAATTTGTCTGGCACTTGTCTTGGCGAAGACTGACAGAAATTCTTACATACTATAGACCAATTAAAATGAATGATAATCAGTTGAGATCTCCAATGATCTCCCATCCCCTCAGCTTGTCATGGTCTGGCATCTCTGGAATGGAAAATAATGATAACAAATATATGTAGTATACTTACTGTATGTCTTGGACATATAGTGGACCTTTGCTATACTAATTAACATAATCCTACAGGTGATGTAGAAATTTTCCTTGTTCCTAATTTTTACATGAAAAAATTGAGACATGGAGAAGTAAAGTAGCTTGGCCAAGAAGCAAGTAGGAGATATAAGAGCAAAAATTTGAACCAAAATAGACAAGACCTAGAGTACCTACTTTTAACATTTTATCTTGCTGTCATAATAATAATGTGAATTTCTTAAGTGTTTACCAAATGCCAAGTAAATTACAAAACATATATTTAATTCACAGAATAACCCTGTTAGGTGAGTATTATCATTATTGCAATTTTTACCGATATGGAAGTTATAGTCATAAAAACTAAATAAATTGAAGTGTTTCCCATTTATGTTCAAGGACATGGAGAAAGGGAAACCCTTACACATTGTTAGCGAGAATGTAAATTAGTACAGTCATTATGGAAAACAGTACGGATATTCCTAAAAAAAACTGAAAATAGAAATACCATATGGTTCAGCTATACCACTGCTTGGTACACGTCCAAAGGAAATGAAATCAGCATACTAAAATAAGTACAGGGACTCCCATGTTGACTGCAGCATTATATACAATAGGTGAAATATAGAACCAACAAAATATTCATTGATGGATGATATTCTGGTTTATATCTAGGACGTTTGCACGTTTCATGTATTCAAAGCTGGGGCATTGAGAAGGTCATTGGATCATAAGCTTGTGTCTAGATGTCCTCCCAAAGACTCATGTGGTCATAAGTGGGGTTTTTTAGAGGTGGATGGATCTAGAATGTGTGATGCTGGGATCAAGGGTGTATGATTACTAAAGTAGTCCACTGTTTGGTTTGGCATAGATCTGGGTAGAATTAAGGACATGCCACAACACATATGATGTTACCTAGCCTAAAGGCCAGTAGCTTAGATAGAATATAAGGAAAGGGAATTGCTGTGGTCACTTGTCTCAATTCTTGCTGGTTTGCTGTCTTCTGCCTGCCAGAAACTCATTGTCATCCTCAATAACCCTTTGCCATGCTACAATGCCTTGGAACAAGGCAGCTACAAACTGAAATCTCTACAAACTGTGAGCCAACTAATCCTTTCCTCTTTTAACTTAACTGTCAGGTACTTTGTCTCAGCAATAAGAAAAGTAACTAAGATAGAATTTTATACCAGTGTAGTAGGGTTCTTGCTATGACTGTACCTGAACATATGGTTCAGAAGTCTTTGTAATTGGGTTGTGGGAAGAGTTTGAGAAATTTTGGAGATTCCAATTAAGGAAGCAGCCATGAAATGTCTTGAAGTAATTGATTGGAGTTTCTGATCAGAACTCAGAAGACCAAAACTTTGCTAGAAATGCATCCAGTAAAGACCAGGTTGAGGAGTTTTCTTTTTGTGTGTGTGTGTGCAGGGTCTCACTACATAGCTTGTAGCGATCCTCCTGAGGGCGGGGCTGGCGTGGCAACCAGCTCCAGGGTTTGAACCCTGGCCCCTGCGCTTCGTTGAGCAAGCGCTTAGTCCACTGCGCTATACTGCCAGCTCAGGTTGAGGAGTTTTCTGTTGGAAAAAAAAAGTTTATATTGGCTCTTGCAGTGCAGATGATGTGGGTTATGACTTTCAAGATAGTTTTTTGAATTTGGCTTGTATTTAGAGACTGCGACGAAGGGCAGTGGGCCAATTAATCTGGCAGAAGGAATTTCAAAGCAGTTTAATATTGAGGTAGTGGCATAGATACGGTTGGGGTATTTTAGTCAGATTTATGTTGAGAATCAAGAGAAAAGAGCTAAGCAAGATGATTTAAAACTTTTTGATGACTGGGGATATAGCTCAGTAGCGTAAGTGCCTGCCTGGGAACTGTAAGGTCTTGAGTTTGATTGCCCCAGTACAAAAAAAAAAAAAAAAAAAAAAAAAAAAAAAAGAATTATTTTGAGTTTGGCCAGAAAGAAATCTCCAGTAAAATTGTTAACTAAAAGATGGAAAAGAGGAGAAACTGGTCCCTGAAAAAACTAGCAATACAAAACTAAGTATTTCAGAAGAAAACAATATAAAAGATGGCCTGAGGACATCACAATAACAGAAGGATGTCCAGTGTTTTAAGCCTCAAAATTGCAAAGCTGAAAGATTTTGCTTTGAGAGCCCCAGAGGATGATCTACAATGGCAGCAGCATAAGTAAGTGGTTCTTCAGGGTTGATGTTTTTCATTTTCTATGTATTTAGTACAGGGTCTACAGGGTCTCACTACACAGATTGGACTCCTAGTGATCCTCTTGTTTTCAGCCTCTCAAGCACTGGGATTACAGGCGTGTGCCACCATGCCCAGTCTGCTTCAGTCTCTGTGCATCCCAGGGGTGGGACCAGCATGGCACACTGGGGATCTATCCTCGGTCCCTGTGTCTGCATAAACAGTTTCTTTAATCCACTGAGCTATCTGGTCAGCCTTAGGATTTATTTTTGTTAAAGAGAGTACAAACTAGAGTTAAAGCAGAAATCATGATAAGTGATACAGAATCTCACTTAACAAAGTAAGATGAATTTCACAGTATTTGTTGTAATACATAGTGTTGTCTTCCAACCAATTATTCATATTGCCAGATATGAGTATAAAATTAGAAGAAGAAAAAAAAAGAAATGTATAATAAATCAAAAATACAAAAAGGAGAAACAATTGGGGAGAAAAAGTAAATGAAACAAAGTAAGCATTAAGTTCTTCTTTCCACAGACCAGCAGAAATGCAGTTGTCCAAATTTGATTCATAAAGTATTTGAGCTCTACAGTCAACTAAGAAGGAAGATTGGATACAGTTCCAGCTGGCTGAAGACCTTGGCGTAATCTATGTGGTACTGATTTTAGATTCATGCAGAATGGAAGAGTTGTGGGGCTATGAAGAGTTTGACCTCTATTTCAGAAGAAGGTCTGGGAGGCCAGAAAGTGTGCTCCTGAGAGGACAGTGTGTGGAGTTGTGTGTTAAGCCAAAGTGGCAGTGGAGTCCCCACAATGTTAGATAACCTAGAAGTATGGAGTCTGAGGAAAGCTGCAAAGTGTGAGGAAAGCTGCAAAGTGTGAGCAAAGCTGGCCAAAAAGAGAAGCCACGGGAACTATAACCACCAGAAGTGCCACAGGAGTGGAGCCACCAAAGCCCTTCAGAGTTCACAACTGCCATAGGTTGTGGGGATTTAACATATGCCCTACTGGATTTTGGTCTTGCTTTGTTCCCATTTCTTCTTATCCCCCTTTTTATATCTCTTGGAATGGAAAAATCTACCATGTGGCATCGTATATTTGAAGTGTTTAATTTTCTTCTCATTTATACAGGGCCTTACTGCTAAGAATTTGCATTAAGTCTTAGAGGAAACTTTGAACTTGGACTTTTCAGCAATGCTGAACTTGTTAGAACTTTGGCAACTCTTGGGAATGGACTAAATGCTTTGAATAAAGGTATGTGCAAAATTGCCGGGTAGAGATGCAATGTTATGGCTGTGTCTTGATGTTTCCTGAAAGCCTCATGTGGTGATGGTTGAAGGCTTTTCAGGGTTGGCTGGATCTAGACTGTGTGATGATGGGATTAAGTGTGTGATGCTGGGATCAAGGATGTGTGACCAATAAATTAGTCCATTAATTGGCTTAGCATAATGAAGGGTGCCCTACACTGGGCATGAGTGTTAACTGCTGTAAGGGCGCCTGGATAAAATATAAGAGATAGAAAAAGAATGGCTTGCTGCATCACTTGCTGGTTTGCTGCCTTGTGCTTGTCATGAACTGTTTCTTCCTTGTGATGCATCTTTACCATGTTACCCTACTTTGGAGCCAGACAACTATGAACTGAGACCTCTACAAACTGGAGCTAAGTAAACCTTTTCTTGTTTAATGTTGACTCTTAAGTATTTTGTCTCAAAAATGAGCAAAGTTACTAAGACCAAAGGGCACTATGGGCATTAGGGGATTAATTCATTTGTGTTTATAGCTAAATAAGCTCTCAGGAGGTGGGGCCTTGTTGAAAGAGGAGGCTTACTAGGGGCATAAACTGGAAGTATATGGTTACCTCTCTGACTCCTGCCTGTTATGCCCCTCTGCCATAACATTTCTGTCTTGGGGACATTTGACCAGCTGCTATAGCTTCCAGTCAAAATAAACCTCTCTCCTTTTATATTATAGGTACTGGTTGTTTTGTAAGAGTGATTAGAAAATTATTACAGTAGATTTTGGTACCATACTAATTCACATTCTTACTAATAATGTGTAAAGTTTTACCTTTCTCCATATCCTTGAGAACATGTATGAAACACTTCATGTTTTTTAGTTTTGGGGTCACTGCAATGACTGTACCTGATCTTATAATTCAGAAGTCTTTGGGACTGACTTGTAGGAGCAGTATGGGAAGGTATGGAGATGATGCCAATTAAGGGGGTAGAGAGCTGGGCATGCTGTTGTGCTCCTGTAATATTGGTACTTGGGAGTCTGAGGCAGGAGGATCACCGTGAATTCAAGGTAAGCCTTGGCTACATAATGAGACTCTGTCTCAATCCCCCCCCCAAAAAAGCTAGAATACTAAGTCAAGCTTGGTAGAAGGTTCTGGGTAGAGCTCAGACAACCACAGTGCTCATAGTAATGCAGAGAGTAAAGGTCAGAATCAGGAAGTTTCAGTTGGGATAAATACTACATTGGCAGTTGGGCACAAGACCATGTATGTTATACTATGGTAAAAATTTTGCCTATATTTGGCTCATTTCCCCTGACCTCTAAACAGGCTAAGATTCTCTGGGTTTTTTGTGTGCCTGGAACTGAACTCAGGACCTTGTGCTTTCCAGGCAAGTGCTGTACAACTGAACTATATCTCCAGCCCCAGGAGGCTAAGATTAGGGGTGACTGACTAATAAATGTGGTGGAGGAAATTTCAAGGATGTGGAATGGATTCTTATGGTTTCTTTTAGGCAGGTTTACAGTGAAAATCAGAAGCAAAAAAAATATTTAGAAGTTTTCAGTTTTACCATAAAGGAAGCCTGAAAAACTGGAGACAAAGAGTTACTAAAAAGAAAACTTTCAAGAGAATCCAAGTACTTTACATCAGCATAATAGAAAAAAAATGTCTTAAGTAATCTCAGTAATCAGCAAGATCCCACTCTTCGCAGGCTCTGAATGGCAAGACGCTAGGGCATTTATTTAAGAAGAACTCTTCAGGACTTCTTTCTGCGGAATGGCAGCCTAGAGAAATGGTTCTCCAGGATTTTTTTTCACAGTATTCAGCTAATCAGATACTCATAGTCCTCTGCAGCCATTATACAATAGAGCCTAGCAACTTCTAGAGCTGGCAGCAGACCTTGGCATTAGTCACATGGTTTTAGTTTAAAGGACATGTAAAGTTGAGTTAGGGAGGCTTCCACCCAGATTTCAGAAGGCCCTAGAAGGCAGGCAATGAGCCTCTGCAAGGGCAGAATATAAAGTGGTAAGAATGAAGCTGAAAATGTAGTGGAGACCCTAGGAAGTTGTAGAAGCCAGAAACCTAGAACAAGTACTGAACACAGCCACTGGCAGAAAGCAAAGCTAGTCCAAGACAGAGACCATCAGGGCTACAATAGGAAATGCTCTAAATCTGGGTTCACCAAAGTTTTCTGGAGGTCAGTTCTCTCTACAACTTGTTCTGGGTGCTGAACATAAAGCCACAGGATTTATTATTTGTCCTACTGGGATTCATAGTTACTTCGGGCCAATTTTTTTCTATCCTACCGTTTTTCCCTGCTAGAATGGCAATGTTTGACTTATGGGTATGTGATGTTAATCTTTCTTTTCATTTTTACAAGGGCTCTTAGCCAATGATTGGACTTGAGTCTTAGAGGAAATGTGGGACTTGGACTTTTCAGCAATGCTGGAGCTGTGAGGACATGGTGACTTTTTGAGATGGACTAAATACATTTCACATAATGAGATGGACACAAGATTCTTTTGGGGTAGGGGCAGAATTTTGTAGTTTAGAACTAGGATGTCCTCCAAACGTCTGTGTTCTCAAAGGTGGGATTTTGGAAGGTGATTGAATGGTGGGGGCACTCTATCAATGGATTAATCCACTGATGAATTTATAGCTAAATCTGCTCTTAGGAGATAGTGCTTGGTCAGAAGAGGTACATCACTGGAGGTGTGCCCTGGGAGGGTATATTTATGTATCCAACTCCTCCTTGCTCTCTCTTTACCTCCTAACCATCATGGGGTAAGCATCTTTCCTCTAGTACACTTTTATGCCTTACCATTTCTGCCCTGGAGCCAGCTGATCATGGATTTTAGCTGTGAGCCAAAATAAACGTCTCTTCATTTAAATTGGGGGTGTTGAGTATTTTTTCCTATAAAAAACTACAAAAAATGAATTTTAAAACTGTGGTAATATATATATATATATATAATATTACTCGCAATATACATGGAACTGGATGACAGCATGATAAGTGAAGTAAGCCAGAATACACTGATACTGTGTGTTTTCACTCATTTGTGGAAGCTAAAAAAGTTGATTGCAAGGAAGTAGGGAGTAGAATAGAGGTCATTAGGAAATAAGAAAGGAAGAAAGTAAAGGGGATTGAAAAGAGGGTAGATAATTCCCACCAAAATACAGCTAGTGGGAAGTATTTCTAATTTTCTCCAGTACAGCAGGATAACTACAGTCTGCAACATTTAAGTATACTTTGGAAATAAATTAGATGGGGAGAGTTTAAAGAATCCCAGTACACAGAATGAAAATATTTCAGGAGATGGAAATGCTAATTACAGTTATTTGATCCTTAGACATGCTATATGCAGAAAATTATAATATTATGTCCCACAAATAAGTACAGATATCATGTGACAATTACAAAGAAAAGTTCTCTGAAAGAAAGACTGAGTTGCCAAACATCATAGAGCTGAAACACTTGAACCTGTGTCCACAGCCTGAGTTCTGCCCACTCTTCTGCATTGTCTTTTACCAGCAGTGAACTCCATTTGTTTTTAACTCAGAGGCTTTATAGTAGGAGATGAAGGTAACCTTTAGTCAATGTCAAATTTCTGGAAGTGTTAGATTACTGCAACATTCTCTCTAGGAAATATGCCTAGTACTCCTATTAAGGAGGCACAGAGAGCAGTAACCATCATTGAAGGCCCCATCTGCTAGTCCGGGATCCCATCCCCTGGAGCAAATATGTAGATATCTCTAACAAGATTTTCTCTTTTATAAAAGGGAGAAATTACTGAAGTATAAGAGAAAGCTATCGTATGAAATTCAGATTTGTTTAACCTTACGGAGTCTGAATCTTAAGTGAACAAAATAAAATTTTCACCAAAGCCCATGATCACATCAACTTTTTACATCATGAAATACAATGAAACGCATGGAGGAAATAATTGTAGAACCAAGTCACCCAATTTAACTATATGAGAGGACGGTTCTTCTAGATTTAGCCTTCATGTGTATCAATAAGGCCAATACATTTTTATAATCTTCTAAAGAAAGTATTCAGTAAGGAGAATTAAGCTAATAACTCATGTATTCTTCTTTTTAAATCAGATGCTTGAACGTATTGGCCACAAAATACTAATATGAAACACAATGACACAAAAAGAATTATAGAAAACAATAAGGGGCTGGAAAAAACATGTAAATTTAGTGATTTTTATGCATTCCCCATTGGATAATGCTTTCATATAATTCCTTATTTCAATTTTGCATAAAAATATCTCCCAAGTTCAATGAGGTTATAAAGCTAAATATGAAAAAGAAGACAGATGGAAAAACTTATATTTTAAATTTCATTTCTACTCACCAAGTATTTTAATATTATTGTATCTTTCCCAAAGCCACAGTTAGAAAAAACTGAAGAAAAATGTGTGAATCCCTACTCTGTTGAGGATCCCTGCACAGTAAAAATGTGAACACATTTATATTAAATCAAAGATTTTTATGAACCATAATGCATCATAAAATGGCTTATTTGCTTACATTCTGCTCTAAGCTGATATATTATTTTCAGCTTTACTGTTTTGGCTCTATGGGTTATAACTCCAGGTTCTTCGAAGTTTCACAGTGGAATATATCTCCCGTTCAACATCCAAACACGGGTAAACTGAGACAATTTTTTTCTTCTCCAATTCCTGAATATTCATTGAGCCACAGCCCCTTACATCCTCATAGAATTTTCATTTAAAATTTACTGTGGAAAAAACTCTGACATCCAAATTAAAGACTGGGTTTAACCAAGCCATATGTGTTAGTATTGCTTAGTCAAACACACACAATATAAAGAAAAAGTGTGTGGTTGGTGGACATGTGATTAACACTATCCTGAGCTCTCATACTTCATAACAATGGTACTCAAGCATAAGTATAAAATATAGTGGTAAACAAAACTAAGAAAGTATGAGTCAAAGTACTCCCACAGCCTAAGTTTCCCAATGAGTGCATTCACTGAGGAGTACAAGACCCCAGTGATCCAACCACGTTCCCAAAGCCCCACTTCTGAACACATGAGACTTTAGGGAGACACTTTAAAACACAGCATTGGAATAATCTCCTGACATTCACAGCTGCATGTGTTAGTAGCAGGTAGGGCCCTCCTGGAAGAGGTGAGACACTGGGATGTGACTTTGGCTGTAGTCTCTCTCCCTAGAGTTCATCTGGCTGCTATTTCCTGGCCACCATGGAGAGAGTAGCTTTGCTTCACCTTCTTAACATGGTTTTGTGCCATGGAGCCAGATTACCATAGGTGGAAACCTCTAAAGCCATGTCCTAACTGAACCTTCTTCCCTCCTTTGATTGGTATATGTCAGGCTCTTTGTTCCATCAGTAGGAAAGCTGGCTGATAAAAACCACTCAGTGGTCCTTTCCTGCTAGGTGAGGCAAAAGGTATATGAAAGAGAACTGCTTCTTGCCGGGGTACTAGAACACAGCTTTCAGAAGTACTAGAACTTCTCAGTTACTCTTTTCTCATTGCTGGGACAAATACCCGACACTCAAAATGAAGGAAGGAAAGGTTTATTTAGCTCACATTTACTGGAGGTTTCAGTCCATACATAGCTGGCTCCAAGGCAGAGAGGCACATGACAGAGGGCAGCAGTTTATGTGGGCAGAAGGCAGCAAAACACCCAGAGCAAGAGAGGAGTAACAGCAACAGTGGCTCCAGAGAGCAAGTCTCTCTCTCTCTCTCTCTCTCTCTCTCTCTCTCTCTCTCTCTCTCTCTCGTTACATTTATGCCATCTGCCCCAGACTGCAGCACTCACACCCATAATCCCAGCAGTACTCAAACCTACAATCCCAGAAGTACTCAGATCAATAGTCCCAGCCTTGGATCATGAATGAATCACAAGCTCAATGATGGCATGAGGCCTTGGGGGAACAAATACACACAAACCATAATATTCTGCCTCTGGACCCCCAGAGACTCATGCACATCCCTTTATGCAAGAGACGTTTTAGTCTATCTCTAAGAGTTGCCAAAATCCTAACAGTTTCTGCATTGTTGAGAAGTCCAAGCCTCACGACTCCTCTAAGATCTAAGGCAGTCTCTTAGCTGTGAGCCACTGTACAAAAGAAAAGTCAAACACTTCCAACATTCAAAGACATAAGATAAACATTGCCATCCAAAAAGTTGCAAACAACAGGTGAATACAAAGCACTGGGATTCCAAAATTCAGCAGGGAGAACAGAGACAAATCATACAGATAATATGATCTAAAGCCCTGCTAAAGGTAACGTTTGGATCCTGTTCTTAAAAAATGTGAAACCTCCGGTGACTTGAGTGTATCGAGTGCAGCAACAAAGCTCAGATCCATCTGGCTCTATGAGCAAGTTGACACTTCCAAATACTAATATGCTAAGAGGAAAAAGTTATTTTCATGTAAAAATATTGCCATAGATTACCTCAGTTTCTGTTCTACATGGTGACTTTAACTCAAATAAATTCAATAAACAAGAAAGAAATTACAAAAAGGAAAAATAAAGAAATATTTTCAAGAAACATAAAGCCAATACAACCAGTCCCATACATGGCCCAAATCAAGAAATTATCAAGCATGGACTTTAAAAATAACCATGATTAATATTTTAAAAGACTCTATCAGATCCAAAAGCTACAACTCTTGTTGCATAGGTCTTGCTTTATCGTGGTCTTAACCATCCAGAAGAAAAGTATAAAAATGAAGTATAAGAAGTAAAGCCATGCTGTTATATTGAGCTGTAGGGGACTCAGGTCAACAATTTCTGACATCGCCAGTGAATTGGAAGACCCAATAATTTTATGGACTACTGGACTCTTTTAGAATATTTTGCTGAGTTTAAACACCTATAATATTTAAATGATGGAACTTAACAAAAAAAAGGGGATACAGATGAATGTCCATTTTGTATCTGTGTATTCAAAGTGGTTAGGATAGATATATAGTTACATTCTCTTAATGAATAGAGGGAT
>NW_004524686.1:7598387-7604523 GCF_000260255.1 Octodon degus | reverse complement strand
CAAGCCTTTATATTGAAGTGGATGCCACTTGAACATATGCTCATAAGTGAAGTAAACCAGACACACATGTGTAAATATCATATAGTCTCCCTAGTATAAGAAATCAAAAGAAGAAATACAAATAGAAAGATATAATACAAGTAAAAGGAAAGCTGGATCTCAAGGACGAACTAATCAAGAGAGGGAAAGGAGAAGAGCTAGGAAACATGACAATGTCAAGCCATACAGTTACATGTAGAAGATGAGCAAAGCAATGATCCTGAGAATCTTCAGAAGATTTTTTAATCTGGCAGTTAATTGGAAAGATTCTCACCCTGACTAACTATACATACTGATACCTGTAAACTAAGCTACTGCATTGCAGATGGTAATTTGTAATAGTAGTTTTATGCTTGGAGTGCCTGCCATTCTGGTCTTCTGAATATGGGCTGCTTTTCATGACATGCCAGTTGCTGCTATGATGTTTCCCTAGGTAGGTGGATATTCAAGAAGAAGGGGGTGGTGAAGGAAAGCAAGAGAAAGGAAAAGGAATATTGTGGGACTGTCCTGCTTCAAGGTTGTATATGGTGAGATTTTTGGACTTATGTGTAAACATAAGAAGTATATAGTTCTTTATGCCTATTTTTAAAATAAATTCTAATTTTTAAATGTTTTTTATCACATTGTATAGGGACTTAAAGTTCAACATATCAATACTTGAAGAAAAATACCTGTTCCATGTTATGCCTCAGATGTTTAATATGCAGACAGATAATGAGGCTAAGCTTAACAGCCTAAGTTGCATGGTAATAACAATAAGCTTGTCTTCTGGATGGTTAACAACCTAAGTTTGCAGACCAAAATTAGAGAAAAAGGAAGGCTGCAAGGAAAGCCAACATTTTGGCCCTAGCCTTTTAAGGTCAGTTAAGACTCAGGACATACGAGAACTTGTACTGTAACGTCATGTAACTCAGTAGTGTCCCAAATTTTCTGATCAAGGAGATTATGGGTACCAAGAACAAAGTGTTCGATGATGTAGACTGTGCCTAAGGAGAGTCACATGGAGAGAAAACATTCTCTCAGGCTTTCACAGAGAGCACATTGGCCAAGCAATGGCCGTGACTTATCCACATGGCTGACACTAACAAAGGTTCTAAAATCTGAGTTATAGGATCTCAGGATAAATCCTGAGGGTATTTCACTGCCCTTATCAGACCCAAAAGCTACAACTCTTGTTGCATAGGTCCTGCTTTACCTTGGTCTTAACCATGCAGCAGAAAAGCATAAAAATGAAATATAAGAAGTAAAGCCATGCTGTTATGCTGAGCTGTAGGGGACTCAGGTCAACATTTGCTGAAATTGCCAGTTAAACAGAAGACCCAATACTATTATGGGCACCTGGACTCTTTTAGAATATTTTGCTGAGTTTACACACCTATAATATTCAATAATGGAGCTTAACAATAAAAGGGTATACAGATGAATGTCCATTTTGTATGTGTACATAAAAAGTGGTTAGGAAAGATATATAGTTACATTCTCTTAATGAATAGAGTGATTTGTTCTAATGGTGTTTTTAAATAGTATATCAAGTCACATCTTGTACAGCAATTAACCACTAGGAAGAATGTATGCAATGTGTTAATTATTGAAACTGTCCTACCAATTTGATTTGAAACTGTCTCATTGCTATTTGTTTATCAAGATAATTATAGAAAAAAAATAAAATGAAATAAAATTTCACTTCAAAAAAAAGAAAATTATGGGATACAAAGTATAATTTAAAAAAAAAGAGAGAGAACCTGTACTGTAACATCCTGTAACTCAGTGGTGTCCCAAATTTTCTGATCAAGGAGATTATGGGGCCACAGAGGAAAGTGATCGATGATGTAGAGTGTGGCTAAGGAGAGTCACACAGAGAGAAAACATTCTCTCAGGCTTTCACAGAGAGCAAATTGGTGAAGTAATGGCCATGACTTATCCACATGGCTGACACTGACAAAGGATACAAACTGCGGTACAGGGTTTCAGGGTAAATCCTGAGGGGATTTGACTGACCTTGTCAGATACAGAAGTTACACTTCCTGTTCCTACATAAGTATTGCTTTATCTTGGGCTTAACCATCCAGCAGAAAAGTATAAAAATGATGCATAAAAAGTAAAGCCATATTAATATGCTGAGCTATGAAAGGCTCAATTCAACAACTTCTGACATTGCCAGTCCTATGGATAACCCACTACTATTATGGATTACTGGACTATATTGGATTATTTTGCTGAATTCATGCACCTACAATATTTAAATGGCAATAGAATACCCATTTCTGACAAAACTAAACAAAAATGAAGGACCATTTTGTTTCTGTACATACTATATAGTTAAGATAGATATACAGCTAGGTTTTCTTAATTCAATGAAAAGAAAGATTTGTACTAATAATATTTGAACCAGATATCATGTCTGCATCTTGTACTATGAATAACTACTGCAAAGTCAACAATATACAATGTATTAATTATTGTAACTGTCCTACTAGCCTGTTTTGAAACTGTCTCATTGCTATTTGTTTCTCAATAAAATTAATAAAAAATAAAAAAAAGATTTTAAAAGATTTGATGCGCAAAGTAAATAACATACACAAATTTCAGCATTGAGATGAAAGCTACAAACAAAAAATGAAAAGGCTGGAATGAAATGCAGACTATCAGGTGATGAATTCTTTCTGTCAAGTGGATATCATATAGACAGGAATTTGTGACTTGGATACATTCTAAAAGAAAGTAACCAAACAGCAACAGAATGAAATAAAAATAATGAAAATCGAGAACAGCATGGCTGAGGTCTCTGGTACAATAGTAAATAATCTAGCATATGCATCAAGTTTCAGAAGGAGAAGAACAAGAGAATTGAACAGCAGAAATATGGGAGTAATGGCCAAGATTTTAATCAAAGTTTATATAAGTCAACATCATATAGCCAAGAATCGCAAAGAATACCAAGAAAGATTAATAAAACAAACAAAATACAGTTAGGCATGCTATAGTCAAACCATTATAAAACAAAGATGGAGAGCAAAATGTCAAGGTATCCAGAGAAATAAAGAACTACATGCAAGAAAGTAATAAAAGACATAAATAAGTTCTCTTTGAAGCAATGAAAATCAGAAGACAAATGGCACTTCTCATCTTTAAAGTGATGAAGGGAAAGTGAAATCATCAAATGGCAATTACACATACAGCAAAACATATTTCTCAAATGTAAATGTAAAGTAAATAGATTTTCAGGAATGAATAATGGAAAAATATTATCTCCAGTAGACACAAACTATGAGAAATGCACAAAACATTCTCTTAACTGAAGAAAAATTATACCACAAAGAAATCCAATTCTGCATGAAGAAATGGAAAACATGAGAAGGAAAAAAATGGCAAATATAAAGAGTCTTCCTTACAAAATCATTCGTGCCTGGACAGAGCAATTACAAAGACTCTGTAGTCTGAAGTAAAACATAATAAAAACCTAACAAGGAGGCTTCTACCACACATTGAATAAAGTATATAAACAAGGCACAAAGGGTGTAAGTGGGGTAATTGAAAGAGTAATGCTGTGAATGTTTACCTTATTTGTTTTCTTTTGTAGGTTTTTTTTTTTTTTTTTTTTTTTTTGCTGTTAGTTTTCTTGACGCAGTATCTCAGTATGGAGCTCAGGTGGGCCTTGGATTCACTATGTAGGCCTAGTTGGTCTCAAACTGACCTTCCCTCCCTGCCTCAGACTCTCGAGTGCTGGGATTGCAGGTATGTGCTACCAACCTTGGCCTTACCTCATTTGTGAAGCAACAGAATATTTTGTTTTGTTTTTTTCCTTTTGTGTTTTAGGGAGGGGTCTACAGGGTGTTCAGGGTCTCTCTACTAGATGGGACGCATAGTGATCCGCCTGCTTACAGCCTCCCAAGGGCTGGGATTACAGGCACTCCCTACCACACCCAGTCTCAGTTGCTGTCTCAGTGTGTCCTGGGGGCGAGGCTGGCACAGCAGGCCCAGGAATTGAACCCCTGAGCCTCCCCCTGCCCGTCTGCTTGCAGGCACTGTCCTCTGCTGAGCTATTTGGCTGGCCCACAACAGAATATGTTTTGAAAGCAGCAACAGTAGAAAAGTAAAAGGTGAATATTTTGATCTTGAGAAACTACTAAAGGGAGGACAATGAAGATAATGTTTGGTTCACTTCCACAATTCTGGAAAAGAGGAGCAGAGGGCCACAGAGAAGATGGGACAAATAGAACTCGAAGACCAAAATGAAATATTTATATACAAGTGCATAAATAATTACATTATATATAAATAAAAAGCAAATAAGGGGCTAGGAGGCAAAGACAGACTCAGTAACACAATATTTTCAAGACAAACACTGTAAACACAAAGACACAAATGATGAAAGTCAAATGAAAGAAACAGATAATGAAAACTAACAAATTTGGTGTGGCCACATTACTATCATAAGTGTGCTTCGTGATGGAGAATATTACCAGAAATCATGAGGCAAATTTCTTAATTATAATAGCTCATCCCATTAAGATATATAAATACCTGTATAAGTTTACAATTAGTAACACAGTTATTGCATACTTAAAAGCAAAAATTGATAGCACTAAAAAGAAACATATATGGACTCATATTTGTGGTTGAAATCTTCAGTGCTCCTTTTGAAAAATTTCAATACCCCTTAAAGAACTGACAGAATGTATAAATAAATTATCAGGATATGAAAGAAATGAACTATGCTATCAAGAAATTTCACTTGATATATTTATAAAACAGGCTAACAGAAAACTACATGTTCCTAAGCATCCATAGAATACTTACCAAAGATTCCATAAAGTGAACCATAACTTTGAATACATTTCTAAGGTTCAAAACCAAACAGGTGATGTGATATAACTATAAATATATGGTCAGTAGTGATGGTGCATGCCTGTGATCTCGGTGGTCATGATGCTGAGGCAGAAGAATTGCTGTGAATTTAAGCCTGGCCTGAACTACATAGTGAGACTCCATCTCAACAAAATAAAAAAAAAAGGAAAGAAAGAAAGAGCAAAAATCTATGAAGATTGAAATCAATGTCAAGAACAGAAATTGGAAATAAAAATATCACGTGTAATGATGTCATGAGTAACAGAAAAGTTCAGAAAGGATGTTGGAAAATACTCTGATTAGAATAAAAATTAAATATTTCAAAAAATGAAATATATCTAAAGTAGTCCTTACAGGGAAATTTCTAATTTTAAGTGGCTTTATTTAAAAAGAAGAAAGTTATTTAAAACATGATTTATTTTTCTATCTTGTTAATCTAAGAAAACAAGAAGTCATTAAACTCTGAACAAGCAGGAAGAAGTAATAAAAGTGAGAACGGAAATCAATGTCAGAGGAAGCAGAAAAGAATAATCACCAGAGCCAAAAGTTGATTAATAAAATTTCCAGTCACCAGCATAACAGATCAAGGAAAATAGAAACTATTGTTATAATCTCTTAATGCACAAATGGTTAATATAACAAATAGAAGCGCAGACATCACAGGAGGTGTCATAGAAATTAAAAGGATATTGAGGAGCTGTTGTAAACAACACAATGGTTAGATAAAAAGACACAAAAGAGGGCTGACGGCGTAGCTCCATGCTTTCGCTGCCTGTCCAGTAAACACAAGGACCCGGATTTCATCCCTGGTACCATCTGCTGTGCTGGCCAATGAAACCAGGGTGGTGGTACATGCCTGTATTCCAAGCACTGAAAATAGGATGATCACTAGGAGTCCAAGCTGCGTAGTGAGACCCTGTACCAAATAAATAACTCAATATTTTTTAAATAGACAAAAGAATTTAATGGATACTTGAAAACAAAAGACATATTTGAATGAACCAAGCCCATGAAAATGAATTCAGTATCATTAGTTATCAGACAGATGCAAATACAAACCAAAATGCATGTCTGCCGTATCCACACATATATCCATATAGAAGGAAAAGAACTGACAGCCATGAATGCTGAGGACTATGGGGAACAGTCACATTTCTCATGTCACTGGTAGAAGTATGAAATGATACTGCCATTAGGAAAAATTTATTGACAATAATTTAAGTTAAATTTATATCAACATTTTGAAACT
>NW_004524686.1:7558860-7598287 GCF_000260255.1 Octodon degus | reverse complement strand
ATATATATATTTAGAAGGGTCAGCCAAATAGCTCAGCAGATTAAAGCACCTGCAAGCAGACACAGGGACCAGGGGTTCAATCCAGTGCATGTCATGCCAGTCCCACCCACAGGGTCTGTTGAGATGGCAATTGAGACTGGGCGTGGTGGCGCATACCTATAATCCCAGTTCTCGGGAGGCTGTAAACAGGAAAATTACTGTGAGTCCGATCTAGTAGTGAGACACTGAGCGAGCACTCTGGAGACCCTTCCTTAAAATACAAAAAAAAAAATTTTAGAGAAGCTTTGCTCATTAAAGCCAAAAGCTGGAAACAATCCAGATGTCTCCGAATTTGTGAACAGATAAACCAACAGGCACATTCGTACAATGGAATACTACTCAGCAATAGAATGTAAAGACTTACTGATACACAATTAACCATACATTCTGAATGAAAGAATCCAGACACAAACAAAAAAGCACATTTGCCTTCCATTTAAATGAATATTTCCATTTATATGAAGCTCTAAAGAAAGGGAAACTATAGTAATAGAAATACACTTAGTGGTTATTTCAAATGTCAGAGGGACATTGGTCATGAGGAAGAGCATTCAAAAACCTTATGGGGCTATGAAAAAATTCTGTATCTTGATACAGGAATAGATTGCAATATAAGTTTATGCAATTTCCAAGCTGATCCAACTGTCTTAACATCTGAGCACTTTATTGTGTATAAATTATACATAAGTAGCAAAACAACTTTAAAAACCAATCTATGAAAAAAAAAACAATCTATGCTCACTTCTTGTGTGTGGATGAGTAAGTCTGCTGAGGCAAGAAGGGCAAACACTGGTACGAGGGATATCCGTGGAGACGAATCCTTACAGGAGATTTCTAGGGATAGTACATATGGTCTTCCTATATCAGAGTCACATGGCACGTCTATTAAGTGTAGATTCTTGGGATCTCACCAACTGAGCTTGGGTTCTCCAATTTTAACCAGTTTCACAGAAGATACTGATGGCACATGCTAAAGTTTTGGAACAGCTGGGTTGCAGAATTTTTAGCCCAGAATGCAGAATTTTACTATATAGAAGTAATGTAGTTAGACAACATTGAATCTAATGCTTGAAATGTGATTTTGTATATTTTCATGAGTTATAAGAGTTATGAATCAGCTTTCACATGTCTATAAAACCAGATTATCTTATTTTATTGTGATGAGTTGACATTTTTTCAAACTTTGAGTATCTTAGAGAGATTATAATTGAACTGAAATTCTAAATATTACTGTGATATTTACATGAACTGCCAATAAGTATCTATGTAATGATGTTAGAGGGAAATAAGAAATATTGCATCAAGACAATAGCTTTGTTTCTATAAATCATGAAGCATTCACACAATTGCCACTAGGAATATAAAGATGTTTGTCCAGGATTAATAGTACTGAAAGACTAGCAACTACTTCTACTGGAATTTGAATAAACAAAGATCAATCATAGTGGTAATAATCAGCCAGTCAATAAAGCAATATCTGCCAAAAATCCATATGAGATAGTATAACATTATGTGTGCTTTAAAAACTGGCTCCAGTGATCATTAACGTGGGACCTCAGCCAAGTTATTTATGCTCTCTGAGCCTCAGTGTCCCTCATATAAAATGAAGAAGACTGCTAAGCTATCTTGCAGGGTTATTATAAGACTTGGAGTTCCATCTGTGAAGTACTTAAGCTAAGGACTTGCCCACAGTTGATGCCTAACAAATGATAGCTGTTACTTCCTGGTTATACATTCTAATCATTAGGGCAATTATTTAAGCCTCCTCTTCTTAATGAAGAAAAGCCAAGAAGCTTTTGACAACAGGATCAAGTGGATCACGCACTTAGAGAATGAAATATTTTGGAATGGTTATAAAACAGAACCAGATTTCTTAATCATGGTTCCACTTTACTTTGTGTTTGGAGGCCTACAACATATAAAACAGGGTTATCACCTTGGGAAAGGCACCAAACAGCTTCTTGAGCTGCTTCTGAAGCATGTAACCTATGTTCGATTCAGTAGGACAAACTCAGAAGCTAACAGCGCCAGAAACATAGTACGTTCTCCACATAATTGAGTGAATGAAAGCAGATAAAGGATCATCCCACCTTGTATGGAGTGCAGTCTATATTGGCAGATTATATAAAGGCTTGGACTAAGCTCCCAACTAGTAATTGTGAATTTCACTACTTTTGCCCCAATTATCCTGATATACTTCTTTAGAGCAGTGGTCAGCTAAGAAGCCAAAGAATTCTCAGGACTTGCCCAAATAATGCACACACACACACACACACACACACACACACACACACATATATCAGTTACTGTTATTAGTCTTGTGGTCTTGTAAATATTATGAAAATAAAAAGAAGTGTTGAGTATGGGTCTGGGCTCCCAGAAATTTATAATCTCATGAGGAAAAGAAGTACAATGGTGGCATACACAATATGAGGTGTAGTGGATTAACTAATAGTCAGTTTAAGGGGGAATACTAGCTGAACTGTGTCAGCCTGAGTCAAGACATGGAGCATCCACTTAAGGATTGTTGCTAATGGCATAAAAACAGAACAGGAGGGGAGGACTGCATGCTGTTGATTTTCCTGGAGAAGCTTCCTGTGGCTTGTTTTCCTGATATGAACTCTTCCATTCTGGCCAGACGAGCTTGGATCCTTGCTGTCGCTGTAGATGGCAGCAGTTCTCTTCAGGGGAGCACTTGTCTTGGCCTTGATCGCTGCTTCCTGGATCCTGTGTAGATCCCTTTGGCTTCTGGTACAGATCTGTCACCTTACCAGTGCAGACTTTCTAAGCTTTCACCACTGAATTTTGGGCCTTCCTCATGTAGATCCTTGATATGGACTTGGATGAGACAGTGCCATGGGCCCTAGGCCTTTGGCTGGGCTCCTGTGGTACGCTGCCATGGGATCCCAGCTCTTGGCTGCATCCTTTGGGTCTCTAGTGCATGGGTATATTTCTGGCACTCTTCTACATTTGACTTTTTGGGTGACTACTATAAAATAACCCTATAAACAATATGTTCTGTATTTAGCATTTTTCCTTACAAACTCTAACTACAACATGAACGATTTTTTTAGAAGGGATGTCATGATTGGTTTCGTGATTATGAGATTTTTAGAGTTGGGGAAAAAGCTTATTTGGTTGGAAGTATAAAAATGGCGTATCTCATTGTGGTATGATATTTTCTAAGGCATTCCCTTTTTATACCTTCAATGAAATAAGACTTTTCCCCAGATATAGTAAAACACAAAGAAGTGACTTTAAGGATTAAGCAATGAAGAGGAAAGAAAGGAGATAAGAAAAAAGGTAGGGAAAAAACATGCAAGTATATATGCAGGATGACTGAAGTGATTGTACTAAAACTCTCTATCATTCTTTGAAAATAGCCGTTAATGTGTAGAATTTTCACCTTGAAAATTTCTGTATGCTGATATATGCGATCTAAGCAACTACATCGAAAATAGCAATGTGTAACACAAACCCTATGGTCGAATACCTGACATCTTGGTCTTCTAAATGTGTAGTATTTCTAATGTCACATCAATTATTACTATACCCTCTTTAAAATGAACTTTAAAAAAGGTTAAAAAAAAGACAAGAACAAAAACTTAGGGTTTCTCAAAAGCAAGTGGTAATATCCAACCATATATCCAATCTTACATAACTATATCTGTTAATCTGAGTAACAGCTTTGATGATAAAGTAAATACTATATCAACCATTTTTTACGTATTTAGTACAGAGTCTATAGGGTCTCGCTACACAGATTGGACTCATAATGATCTTCCTATTTTCAGCCTCCCAAGTGCTGGGAATACAGGCGTGCACCACTACACCCAATCTCAACCACAGTCTCAGCAAGCCCCGGGAACAGGACTGCCACAGCACACTGGGGATCAAACCCCAGTCCCTGAGTGCCTAAGCAGGAGTTTGAACCACTGAGCTATCTGTCTGGGTCTTATATAAACCATTGTTAATCAGCTACTCTTGGTTTGAAAATCTGTAACATATGTATTGTTGTATATTACCCTGCTTCTTTCTTTGTTTCTGATTTTTGTTCTGGCTTTGCTTTTACTTTTCAAAATATAATTAAATTTTTAAAAATGACATATAAAGGACATGATAAAAGTACTCATATATTTAATTCCTGGGTAAAAGTATACCTCCTCAGTGAGGGCATCTCAAATCCAGTCAGCAGAGGGCATCTAATATCCTAATCCGGTTCCCCTGTGGCTTTTACATTGTAATTATTACACTTGACACAATGTATTTGGTATAAGCTCACTGGGCAACCAGATTGCACAGTCCTAGAAGGCATGCTGTATGGCTGCTTCGTCTGGGTGTCTTCATCAGGACTTATCACATCACAGGTAGGGAACTGCATAGAGTGCACACTAACGAATTTAGCAATCATTTAGATGCAGTGGAAGAGCCAGAAAGGGCTACAGAAGTGCTACTAGGGAAAGAAGGAAGGAGCTATGACTAGAAAAATATGGTGAACCACATGGCTATGGGCTTTGCTTATAGAATGAAGCCAACCATCCTCTGTCTGCATTTGGTTAGCATTCAGAGTAAAGCCAGAAAAGGGCTATATGGAAGAAAGAACATAATGAATATGCCTGTATGAGTCCGCTTTCCTGTCATTTGACCCAATACCAGATACCCACAAGGTGAGTGAAGAGAGGTTTAATTTGCCTCACATTTTCAGGGGATTCAGCCTTGGTTAGCAGACTCCAAAGAAGTGAACTTCAAGGTGAGTGTGGTGCAACAAGGGCAAGGTGGAAAGGTGTTTCCTTCCTGGCGACAGGGAAGCAGAGAACAGTGCCAGAGGGAAATGGAGAAGAAACTAGACATAGGCCTCAAGTTCACATGGGCATGACCCACTCAGACACACCCAGAAGCATGCTTTACTAATGTTCTAGGTGCTTCTTCATCCAGTGTTGAGATGATTAAGGCTCACAATGACATTTGAAGGACTTATTCAGGTTTTATTATATTTATTAGTATTAGATCTGGAAAGATATGCTTTTCTTGCTCAGCTGTGGAGTTAAGCCCAAATGGAACAATGGAAACTGCAAAGAATAGTGTTATATTTGGTATTTGCACAAAGAATAATGCAAAAGGTCTTAGCAAACATCATTAACTCTGACTCCTCTGGAGACCTGGTGTCTGCACAAGTAACATTAAACCTGCCCTGCAAAGAGTGACTCCTGAACTGTACCTCAGCCCACTGAAAACAAAGAGAAAAGTGGATTGTGTTGGGAAAGAGCTAATATTTAAACACTACAGCGGCCTCTTAAACTAAACATGGGGAATTTGTATGGGCAACACATGAGAATCTTGGCTCCAGAAGATATTTACATGCCCTATTTAAATATAAAAGTGTCCATACCTATCATTTACAACTCCCTTGGTAAGATCTTTAAAAATTATGTCAAATCAGGTAGTAGCTGCTAAACAGTAAGGAACACTATTGCTAAACCTGCAGAAAAATTCAAGCAGATTTAAATGTAATTATTTTTAGCATTCGTACTAAGTATTATTACATTAAAATGTATATACGCTAAGTAAACCCTGGCAAAATAATTCTTCCTGAACAGAATGTAGATATCTTGTTTTCATTGTGGTATAAAAAATCCAGACTTTTAAATGGAGAGATTAAAGAGTGATATTTTCAATATGTCTATGATACAAGAAAGCTTCAATTTATAGAAACATTCACAAAAGGCTCCTATTCTTACTGCACGCCCCATGTGGATTTCAAATACAACTCGATTTATATATAATTTTCTGGAAACAATCTTATTGTATAAAGCAAGATATACTTATGTTGCCAATTGAGATATGCCTAAACGTGTAGGTGGGCTCAGTGGCACTGCAAAAATGTAAAAGGAAAGTTATGGCATGTTCATCTTTCTCTCATGAGACCGGTATTCCAAGAGGATCTTAGAAACTCACACTACCCAGGAGGCACTTGTTTCCTATGGATAATCTTTTTCTCTTTTACCAGAGCTTAGCTGCTCAGATAAGGTACCCTACCATTTCCAACAACATTGCCAACTCCAAAGCTTTCAGGTTCTAAAGCAAATTGCTAAAAGTTAAATACAGACTTCCATTACGTGTTATAAAGGTCACTTTGGGTTTTTTTTAATAGGATTACATGGATTGATTAATAATTTCCTAAATAAAATATACTGAAATATTTTGCAGTGTTCTACGCAGTCATTTGGAAAATATTTAATCACTCAGAAACACTGAATGTTTTAGTGAGCATAAGCTGGAGGCCGGGCCATCAGAACTGCACATTATAGGAAGGCACTTCGAGGCACTGCCTAGGTGACAATAGTTTCAATGTCTGCAATGAGTGGCCTATGGTCACCTAAAGTACACACCTGCATCCTTTGAAAATGGACTAAAGAACTCTTGATTGAAAAGAATAAATCTATAATTTCTTATGTGCTTATAGCTAAGAAAATGATTTTAAATGTATTGACTACTGCCTTCCCCTAAGGGAGGAAAATCTGCTTTCACATGCTCTGTATTTTGGATACTACAAGTTATTAAGATTACGAGTAGACAACTAGGCAGATTTAGGAATGACAACTGAATTCAAGGACCACAACCACCCAAAAGAAGAAAGGAATAGGAGAGGATCTTGAAGAGCAGAAGGAGTCCCAGGCAAGCAGAGGGTAGCAAGGCAAGAATAAAAACACTCAGGAAAGTAGAGTTTGAGCCAGAACTTTGTATGTTAGAAATGAGACCAGAAGTATAAAGGAGTGAAACTTGAGTTTCTCAATTTACACAAGCAAGATCAGAACAGCGTCCAGGCTGTGAACACTTACATGAAGACAACTATTGTTTAGTGCTCAGCTTCCCTAAGGACTAGATGGGAGGCAACAGAATGAGGGTGAATGTTCTTACCTTGAAGAGCTATTGAAACAAGTCCTTTAGAGAGTTTGGTGGTGCAGTGTCTGGGCTACTTTTACTTGTGTATGAGGGGTGAAGTGTTTTTCTTTCTTACAGTAATGAAATAAGCTACCTCACCATCCTTGGGAGTTGCCACTCTCTGACTATGTCAGCCTCTCTGGGTCTCGTTCGCACTGTGCTATTGTGAACTGAAAGCCTACCCTACATAGCATCAGATTCTTTTAATACTCCTTTCAAAGAAGAACACCTGCAGCATCTTCAGTCACGGCTGCTCTGTCCCATATTTTGCATTCACTGCCACAAAGGGGCTAGGTTTCCCATGAGCATACATCTACTAAAATGGACATGTCTATTTATAACTTTCCATCAGTCAATCCAGAAGTCTTTTGTAAGCATAAGGTTGATTTGTGTTTGAATCTAACTCAACAGCTTAGAAAGCAATGTGGCCATTTCAAATAAAGAGATACACATATCAATGTAATCATCGTTTGGTGACAACATAAGGTCTGTGTCACAGACATTATTCAGCAAGGAACGTATTCATTGTACTCAATTACTTTATACAGTGAAGGAAATAATTTTTTTCAACTGTATACACTGTATCCTGAGCTTAGGGGCATAGAGTCTGTTTTTCCCTTTAATAAAGACAGGCAGGTGAAAATTCTAAGAGTTGTTTCAGAGCCATGATTTACCGGAATAAGGTTAAATTCTCTAACGATGTTCAGCATTACTTTACCTTTGCTGCTCTAACCTTCAAGTGAGTCATGTTCTCTTTTTCTTGGGAAGATCAATTCAAGTAACCAAATAAATGATGCCAATGTAATAATACAGATCAATCCCAGCACTTTGGGGTTGCTCTAGGATCACTCCAAGTAGTGCAGAAGGTCCCATAAAGTACTCTAAGAAAGCTTATTAATTCCAGTTCATTATATGCATGCACACATGCTACTCAGCAGTTTCAGGGTGGTGGGGAGGATTTTGAAGAAATAAAACATAGCAATTAATAATCATTCATCTGAACAAAATGTTCTTGCAAAATGAAACATTTAAAGAGGTTAGCATTGCCTGGATTCTCCTCAAGTTCAATGATAAAGAAAGTGCCAAGGGTTTCAAAGAAAGTATATGCTTCATGAGGTTACTTTACACCAATAATGCAAGAAATGAAAAAAAAAAAAAACTTTCCCGAGAAATGATGTCATTTTTTTTTCATTTAATTGCATATTTAATGTTCAATGCAAAAGTAGCCAGTACAGTGATTTTCACTCTAAAAGGCTCCTGGTCCTGCTATTTTCAAAGATGCTGGAAAGTGGCGGCTGGCTCCAGAAAGCTCCTCTCCAATTGTTTTCTGGGAATAGCTGGAGGCTCTGGGGCGTTGGTCCCCTTGGCTAGCAATCTGCGGCATCTCCCTTGCCGCCATGGAGGAGCATGTCCTCTCCTACTTCCCCAAAGACATTATGGACTGCCTCTCCTCCAAGATTTCCCTAATACGATTCTCAGGGTTAACGTGTGATCGCAACCTCCGGTCTGTAGCACTGTTACCTCTTTTTATTTCCTTTCACTAAGCTTAAATTATATATATTTCAAGCTAATTACAATTATTTATTTATTGCCTCATAAATCAGAATTAGTGTTTTGTGTTGTATGCACGGAGTTAACTCAAATCTAGATGTAGGAAATGTATTTTGAATCATCTAGTGCACCATTTTCTAAATACAAATAGAACTTTAAATACTCAGATATGCTCATTTACTTTTCAATGACGATATCTTAAAACAAAACAAAGGATGCATTTTTTGAAGAGTCTGAGTTCATGATACGAAGAGCTCCCTCCTGTCCCAGCTGGAAAGAACAAAGATCTCAATGGAAAGAACCCCGGCATAAATTTGTTAATTTCTACAAAGCCATCAGTGTCCAGAACAAGCTGACAAATCTACATCCTTCAAAAACAGTACTTAAATAAATCTTACCTGAATACGATTTCCTTAACAAAGCCATGCTTCTTTATAAGCTGGTCCTACCCAGACAGTTGCTGTCTACATTTGGAGCAGACACAGAGAGAGATCAGAGAAAGTTTAAGGCATATCTAAAGTATTCTCCAAGGTACTGGCCAGAAACATCAAGCCCATACTCGCGGTATAGAGAGATCATTAATGGGCATTAGTGACAGACCATTATGACTCTCACAGATCATTAATGATTCATCATGTAGCAGTATTGTTCTGGCAGTAATCAGACCATTGCTTGGATGCAGATGTAGGCTTTGCTCATACTATTTTCCTAAACTTATTATTTCCAAGCATAAAATTGTATTTCGCCTTCTAGAATTACGAAAAATGGTCTGTAACAGGATCCTTCAGCACGAGATTTTGTTGCGAGCTGGCTTATTTGGTAGATGTTTCTCCCACAGTCAGGAATCTTGTAGTCTGAGAGGCTCCTCAGTAGCTTTAAGGGAGGTAGAAATGTATCTTTTACTTTGAAATTGAATTATTGATGAATAGAAAATGCTACAAGCAAAACAGACATTTGCAAGAATTATAGTTATTCAATTTTCTGCAACAATTACTTCTAAAAATGTTGTAATTCTATCTGAATTTTCAGTTCTTTCCCTAAAAAATATACTTTCTTATTAAATCTCTTTGTTAAAAATTCAGAAAATATACTAGCTGCCTCTGAGGAGGGTTTCAACTAATTATAACTGAAATAACCTATTTTAGTATTATAGCATACATATTACTGAAGCACTCAATAGTGTTAGTATATGTATAAAAACCTTAGGGAAAAGCAAAATTTCAAACCAAATTGCCTTTCTTTTTATTTTTGCTTTATGGAAGATCCAGTATTTTGGTAAAAAATGCAAATAGAAATGGAAATTTAAGTTATTCTGGGAGCGCATGAGTCTTTCCTACTGAACAGATTGGATTCTCCTGTGTGGCTCTGGGACAACTTCCCTTGAGTCAGTGAGAAAGGAAATCTGCCTCAAGTTCTGAATATTGTCACTATCAGTGAATATTGAAGAATTCCTGACACCCACAAGGGAGCTCTATTTATGGAGCCCTGTCACCCATATTGAGGGCTCTACGGGAAGAAAGATTATGTCTATTTTAAAGCATCCCATGAACTTACATATTTCTCCTTAAGATTTTCAGCATAATCACAATTGCCTTGTACTCTCTCCTTCCACTTTTCCATCCAACATTAAGAGTGTACCAGACAACAGCTGTGAATGTTAGCCCCTCCCAAAGGGATTCAGCCTGCAGCAGAATTGGTTTAGCTCTAAGGATGGGATTTCAGCAGGAGGCAGAAGATGGAGAAAATTTGTTCCGCAATGATATCAAACACCCTCTCCTTTTGCCCACCAGCTATCTACAGCATAAGGATCTAAACATCAGGAGCCCTTAAAAATCAAAAGGCTAGGGGAGCTGTTCCTCAGCTGGGCTGCTGTCCTGGAGGTGTGACCTATGCGGTGACACAGGGCAATGCTCTGAGAAGGACCCTGCACTTGTTTTGATGCTGTTTGATCACCGTTTTGAAATTCCTCAACATTTTTTGAATAAGATATCTTGTATTTTTATTTCTTACCAAACCCTGCAAATTATATAGCTAGCTTTGTCACTTTAGAAAACCATTTGTTCAATAGTAAATCATGCTTAAGAGGACAAGATGATAAAATTCAACTTGTGGTGTGGGGTCTTTCCCCATTGTCCTTTGACTGGGAAGCCAGGCCAGACTCAGACTCCCAGGCAGACAGTTGCATATGCTCAGATCCCTGTTTGCAAACCAAAATGGCTAATGGAAGAATTCAGGCTTCAGTGAACTCCTTCCACAGGAGAGATGCCAACTTTCTTCAAATAAAAATAGAAAACCCTAATATGGAGGCAGCCTCCTTGGCCAATGTAAGAGCTTTTAAAAAAAGGCATTCCCCAAGGGACAAAATTAAGTCATCTCCATAGGAGTGGTCTTATCAGGTCTGATCAAGAGATTCAGTCTTTCAGCTGTGCCACAACTTCTTATAATGGCTCTGCAGGGTCTGCATTGGTCAGTGCAGTGGACAAGGGGGACTCCTGGGCATGGGAACAGCTCTCTTTTGATGTCTAGATACAGAAATAAGCAAACTAAGGGCTGACACAAAGCCAAACTGCAAGGCAAGTGAAATGTAGTTGTGCTACCCATTCTCTCCTCTCCCTTAAAACAATTCCAGCTACCCAGGACCTTTGTGCTACTCTCTGGCTGCTTGTAATGCCAACATATGAACAACCACTGGTTCCTCCCCCGTGTCTCTGTTCCTACCTTAACTCACATTCTGGGTAGCCCTATTCTGCTAGTCATCTATGTGGCTGGACTTGGGTAGGTAGTATGAATGAGCACAATCTGATTTAGCAAGGCACACTTGGTCATGTTTTGCAAAAGGAGTTTTATTTTGGAAGCAAGTGTCTTGTTCTCCAATAAGCAGTCTTGCAAAGTATGGGAGGATGCTAAGCAACAAACTGGCATAGGCATGGTAGCACTCATTGGGTATATTTACCTTTAGGTGCTAATATATTCCAATAACTTTGTCATTGCTTAACTGATTTCATTTTCTACACCTTAGGACTAAGAATCTCCACCCTTTAAAAAGTACCAGGGTGTCAGGTTTGTACAGGAGATCCTCAGTTCAAGGCAGTCCCTGCAACTCCACAGTAACAAGATAAGTTGTCTATATACACTAAGGTTCTTCTACATCTGTACTGGTTTATTCAAGATCCTCTGCTAGTTATCCTTTCAATATTCTCAAGGAAGACCTTTGTGCCAGCCTCTTCATACTCTCAAGTGACAGCGGCTTCTTTGGTCACCTCACTGTAGCCAACCAAAACTTATATTGACATACATTAAGTGTGGTTGCATTCAGGTATTTACATGGTCCCTAACTTACTGGGCAATAAGTGGCTACAGGGAAGTATGATGTAACAAGCACTCACAAATAAATCAAAAGAAAGAAAGAAAGAAAGAAAGAAAGAAAGAAAGAAAGAAAGAAAGAAAGAAAGCAAGCTAGCTGGTGGAAGGCATACCCCAAAAGGTGAATGTAATTCAACTGGGAGAGTAGCTACCATAATTGTAATATATACATACTCATAGATGGTGGAATGCAGTTTTGCATTAGTTAACACAGGAGTGACTATATACAATTGGTTTAACATCTTAGAGTAACTACTAAGGCTGTGTCATTCAACCTTTTCCAATGGATGCCATGAGGCTCACCATCTCCCCCCTTGTCTCTCTCCCCCTCCCTCCATTCCTGTCTTTCTCCCTCTCTGCAAATCAGCCAATAGTACTCCTCTGAAGTTCACAATCCATCATCTGTCCCTACTGACAGAGTCAAACTAAAGACAAATTGACAAATCTAGTTAATTTTCGGGCAGGTGGCCTTTAATCCCAGCCCAAGAGGTTGCAGGTCTCCAAGCTTTCATTGCTTTGTGGTCAAGCAGCCCAGGCAAGCTTCCTGCCTTCCTGGAGGCCTTAATCAATACTGTGCTCTCTTCTTAAAGCCCTAGACACATCAGAGGCAATAATGCCTGAGATTCAATCATTTCCCATTAAAATGCAAAGCTCTGTCTCCAGGTCCCCTTGATAGTTTAATTGTTTTAAAATGTCCTCCAAAGCCAATGTAAACAGATTTGTAGTACAGTGCTTACTTGCTGCGCCAGCACAGTTTCTTGGCTAATTAATAAGAACGTTTTGCAACAAATTGGAGATGTTGGCTGCTCTTGTCTCTCACCTTAGGGAAACATTATGGAAGGGAAGAATTTATGAGAGTAAGGATATATCCATTTTTCATTAAAAGTAATAAGTTGAAATACAATATCCACACATTGCCTTCCACCGATGACTATTTACAGCACTCTTATAATTGCCCAACCAGGAAAAAAACAAGGTGTCTTTCAGTAGGCAAACAGGGAAACACATTGTGTCACATTCAGACAATGGAACATTATTCAATACTAAAAAAAGAGCTATCAGTCATGACAAGACGTGGAGAAATCCTAAATGAATATTGCTAAGTGGACGAGTCAATCTGCTAGGTCTATTTACTGTATAACTTTACCCATAAGACATACCAGAACAGGTACAACTATAAAGACAACAAAAAGATCAGCGGTTGCTGGGGGTTGGGAGGAAGAAGGATGAACAGGCTGAGCACAGAGGACTTTTGGGGCAGTGCAAGGAGTCTGGGTGATATCAGCATGGTGAATACGTACATCAAACCCCACAGCACACACCATAACCCAAGTGGATCCTAATGGTAATGGTGGACTTTGGGCGAAAACGATTCATCTACATAGGCTGGTTATTGTAACCAATGTAATTCTGGGCACAGAGGCAGATGCTTATAATCCCATCATTCTGAATGCTGAGGCAGGGGGATTAGGAGTTTGAGGTCAGCCTGGGTTGCAAATTGTGTTCAAGGCAGTCTGACTACACAATGATACCTTGTCTCATAAAAGATAAAACCAAATAAAATATGGGGTTAGTCATGTTAATGCAGGGGTTTGTATGTGCTAGCTTTGATGTGAACCAAAAATTGTTTTAAAAAGCAAGTACATGTAATGTTTTTAAGCTTTAAAAAGTACAAGATCTATTCTAGAAACAAAGAAAACCTAGTATGTTGCAGGAGTACATGCTTTTCTTGTGTAAGCAATTGTGAGGGTTTCCTGGCTTTTCTAGTTTTCTCCTGTTGGCAGATGAAAAAAATCCAACTAGGAGAGAAGTTCCTGGTCCTAGATCACACAACTGGCAACTGACTGGAGTGTTGTCAGGGGTTTCAAAACCTTGCCTGCTGGGTAAGCTAGATGTGCTTCATATCCCAGGACAGACGTTTCATGATTCTGTGTCTCTCCTTCTCCCTAAAGCATTCTCCACAAAATCCAATTACTGAAATCTGGCAGCACTGCCCAACTCACTAGACTCCTACAATATTAACGGGTCCCACTGAGGGAAAGAAGTGTCACCAGGGAGACGCCAACACCAGTCAGAAGACTGCAAGTCTTCACTGCCTTCAGCTGCAGTTCTTCACTGCAGCCCCACCACCACCTACCCACACACACCTTTTTTCTGGTACTTGGGGTTGAACCCAGGGCCTTTGCACTGAGCAATACTCCCAAATTCTTTGTTTTTTGTTTTAATTTGGAGACATGGTATTAAAAAGTCACAAAGTTCCCTGGGCTGAGCTCGGGCTTGCAAACCTCCTGCCGCAGCTTCACAGAGCATTGGGATCACCCGTATGCACTCTGTCCTAGGCTTACACCTCCTTCTTATTTCTGCTGGGGGTTACAGAGGCAGTAAGGTACTGCGGCTGGGGAGATGGCTTAGTGGAATAAGCACTTCCCTGGCAAGCACAAGGGCCTCAGTGCAATCCCTGGTTCCGCCAAAAAAGGAAAAAAAAAAAAAAAAAAGGGAAACAGGCAGTAAAGGTACTGAGGAAGATCCCTTTCCTTTACAGGGCCATGAGAGCCTGCTTCAATCAAAGAAACTACCAGATACTCTGCCCATAGATGGAATCCCAGTCAGTACCACTGAGGTCTGATGGATGGAAGGCACAAGTAAACCTTTTAGGTACCCAAGAATTATATCTATTGAGTATTTTGATCTAACAGCCATAATCATGTTAAATAGCAGGTGATGGGCAGTAGGATATGTGTGATAATCATTTCCTCTTTGGGCTATTATTACAATTAAACAGACATTTGTGTAAAGTTCAGGGTCTGGGCCCTTGTGAGCAGACAATGAAAGTTAGTCCTCTTCTCTGACCCTTAGTCAATTCTTGCCCGTTCACTTGTCTCCTCCGTGATCACATCCTCATCCTTCCTGACACTTTTTGGCAGCATTTTGGTGAAAACAGATCAATAAGCAAGCAATCCAAAAACATTAACTTAGTTCTTATGATGCACTAGAACCATTGCCACGTACAAGAGCTACAAATACAGAAAACACACACGTAACAGAGCCCACTGGCTAAAAGATGAATTAAACATGAAGGTAGACATGAGTATAGCTCAAAAAACCTTAGAGCCTAAGGCCTTATGGGGTATTTGTTGAGGGCACAAACTCAAAATAAGAATTTAAAGATAAAATTTGATTGGTCTAGGTCTCTGATTTCACAAACTACATCTTCTCCAACTATTAAGCTTTCTGTGTAATGCCCATTGCAGCCTTGTAGGCAGCAGATCTGAGTTAGTGTACGTAGTTTGCTTTAATGTGCCTATGTACTGTTAGCAACAAGAACTGATTCATGTCCCAGTTCTGATTCTTGGATGAGTCTTCTCAAATAGACTATTCTAAGCCAGGGGTAAAGGGGGCAACGTAACAAAAGTTTGTATCCCACTCTGCTGCTGACATGGTAGTATATAGCACCTAAATTTGCCAGTGGTCAAATTCCCCACATAGCACTGATCATATATAGGTCTTTAAATTTGATGCCTGGATCTTTTCAAGGAGTTAGGTGTGCCTGTGTGTGTGTGTGTGTGTGTGTGTGTGTGTATGTGTGTGTGTGTTCATGCATGGTTATCTTTGTGTCTTGCTATCAGTAACACTCGTTCCAGGGCACACATAATTTTCAAGTTTCATAGAAGAGTTATTAATCCTTACACAATTGTATGCAATGCAGGGAAAACAAAAAGTCACTTGGTTTCACAGTTCCTCTCTCCCTGAACAAATTAATGGAGAACAGCTTATTTTGTGTTTGCAGCACCCCCTGGTGGACTAATAGCATATTTGCGTTTCATGCTAATCCCTGTCAACACATCAACTTTGCTTTTCAATGTTTTTTGTTTTCCTCTCAACAGTGTTATAGAGAAAGAGATTAAATATTTAGAATTCTTTTCCAGATTCACATCAGTACTATAGGACCAGAAGAAAATTAAATCATAGGTTTCTGTTCATTTCTTTTTAAGGCTGTCTTGGCCAATTTAAAAATTAATGTTTAAGATTTGCCCTATTTTAGGAAAAGTTTCCTTTCATACTCAGATTCATCAAAAATATTGTCAATGCCTACTATGTGCTAAGAGTCCTCTGGGTGTTAGGAATGCTAGAATAAATAGGAGAGGAGCATGTCCAGAGCTGAAAGGCACTCTCAGAAAGAGAACCAGAGCCATCAGAGCTTGACATTTTCACTACAGAGAAGGTGAAAAGCAACCAGAAAGGCTTCAGAGAGCAAGTGGTAATTGAACCCTGCATCAAAAGGAAAACCGTTTTTCCCAAACCAGATGGGCTGATTGGTGAGGAGGAGCAGGGATTTGAGGCCAAAGGGAACAATTAGAAGTACCAAACAACTTAGATCCAGACAAAACTCACTTGAAATTGGAGTTCATTTGGCATGACCACAGGGTTTGGGGAGGTAAAGCTGTGCACTAAGACTACACCTTGTGCTTATGTGTTTAAGCCTTGTCTTCCATGATAACCAGGTTAACTTCATTTTTTCTTATGAATTTGATGCTATCGTCAAGAGGGCTGGGGCAGCTAACCTCTGTATCTTGTGCACTTTGTATCACTCTATGTCACGAACTATACTAGGGCAAGCTAAGTAGTGAAAGAACAGTACAGGGAAATAATGGTCTTTGCTCTGGACAAAGGAGAATTGAGAAAAATCTCATAAAGAGCTGGTTAGAATGAGATGTGTCTTATGGTCACAGGAAATCACTTGTGAGAGAATGTCCATTAATCTGCAATCACCCATGATGTATACAAATGGCCTCCAAATTAGCCTGATGGCAAAATGGTCCATTAAAGACTAGTCCCACATCTTCTCAAGAGTTATGAGTATGAAAGCTCTTTCTCTATGACCAACTTGCCTCTTGCCAAGTTGGTTTCCATCATGCAGCAGGCACATGGAGCCAGTTGGCACTAAGAGTGGGAAAAGGCCGGGAGGGGAGGGTGTGATGGGTACGCCCTGAAGAAGTATACTGGGGACTATTTATGAAGCCACTTTAGGGAGTATGGATTTTAGGCAACCATAATTGGATTTTACGTAGAAAAGATTGAATTCCTTTCAGAGAGATGGCCAGCACTTGTGGTGTGGCAAAAGTGATGAGGTGCAGCTAAAACCAGAAACAAGGAGCTCAGTAAAGAGATATAGGCAAGAATGACAGGTATCTACATCAATAACTTGCTGGAGATGTGGAGATTAGAGTTTAAAGTTCTCTTTGAGGATTCCACCAAAGCTTGGAATGGTCTCTAAAGAATCTAGTTCTCTTGCTTATAAAACAATGTCCTGAAAACAAATTGGCTCTTGAGGAAGGTGTGGGGAGTGATTATTTTAAATATAGGCATTTCTTGATTAATGATTGAGTTACAATACTAGGTCCTTAAATAAGGAATTGTACATAATGACTGACGGTACAAAGTCATGGTCAAAGGAAACTCCAACTTGATGACTTTGTCCACATAACTCTTAAATGTAGCCCTGTAATGCATATAGAATATAAAACTACCATACTGCAATATACTGTACTTTACTGTATATTATAATCCCACCAAATTACATAGTTTATAAACAGGGTATTCTGTGTAAAAAAAAAAAAAAGGCATGGAGGCTCTATAAATGAGATGTATAGACCTGCACAAAGAAAAGGAGGATCATGAACTGAGAGGTGGATTGACAGTCTGAAAGTGGTTAACTGGGAAGGTCGTTAAATGATGAATATCTATAGTTCTCTAAGGTTCACACTGGCCAGCACAGGGTAGTAGGAAGTTATTTTTTTCTGCAGATTCACAGAGAAAAGTAGCGAAGATCATGGGCCACAGGGCTACACAGACACTGTAAGCTACGCATCCTTGGGTCTGCCTCTTCATCATTTGTGCTTCTTTTCCTCTCTTATGTAATGGACATAAGAATTGTATCTTTAGAAAAAGAATTATATCTAGCTCATTGGAAGATTGCAGGACTTAATGACATAATTTATGCAAAGCAACTACTAGAGTGCCTGGCAAATACTAAGCAGTTGATAAGGACTAGATTTTTTTTCCGTCTTGTTTGTCCAGCATGTCCACGGAAATTAGATTCTTGTCAGATGCCTGGTATACAAGCCTCTGAATACCTGTTCAGTGTACCATATCTTGGACTGAAAAGAAAGCTCCTCTAGAAAAGGCATCTTGTGATTCCATGAGTTTGTTTCTTACCTAACCAGGATACAGACTCAGCTCCTGAGAGTGCAGTGGAAACAAATCAGGTTCTCACACCCTAAGGGCCTTGTCTATCCACCTGCCAGACTTCACCAGAAGACAAAGAATCTGGAGGCAAAGGTGGCAGCAGAATACTATGGGATTTCTAAGTCAGTAAAGAACAAGCAGGCAAAAATGAAGGTGGACCTCCCAGACTGGAGGTCTGATGCACTTGGTGTTTCTGGGAAAAGAAGGATAGATGGCAGAAGAAGGGAGACAAGGACAAGTCTTAGTGAAATCACTGAGTCACACTGTGCCTTGAAGAAATGAAAAAAAAAATTTCACATAAGTCTTTTAGAATTAGGATTCCCAAAAGCCAGACAAAGGAAATACTAATTCTATGACGATTATCTCCCCAAAAAGTTCCTGTGATTTGTAATTTGAGTAAAGGCTGCCTTGCACAGACCTATCTTGGTGATTTGTACTAACCCTTGGCATGCTGAAGCTTCAAATAAAGCTTAAGGAAAAGAAACTTAATTAATGTGGGGAGACTATAGGTTAAACATACTGATTGGCCATGGGAATCCTTTGTTTCCAACAAATGTCTCTTAATACTAGCATTCTACACAACAGACTTGAGGAGCATGCCAGGCTGATGTCTCCGGGGCTTAGGATTCCTCAGCAAGACCGACAGTGACTTTAGGAGGCAGACTTAATGGGACCCTCTGGGTCTTAATCTCAGACTGACACTGAATTCTGCATTCAGTTTCAGAGGAACACAGCCTGATGGAGTCAGGATATATCTAAATACAGAGCCACTCCACTGTCTCTGATGTTCCTGATTTCCAGGATAAGGCTTTCTTTTGGGGGGGGGTATGATTGCTGGTACCTAGAAATAGTAAACCTGAGTACTTGAAGAAAACAGTTTACTTGACTTAAGAGAAAATAGAGCTTCTGAGATTGCCATTGTGATTCCAGGCTTTAGGGGTAAGCTGAAAAGAGAGCAAAGTCTAATATTGTGAAGCCCAAGGGTTTTCTGGGCTTCTCCTAGTTCCTGCAGTGCACAGCTGCAAAAGCCACTCTGTTGGCACATAAGATAACTGACACTGAGGGAGTCTGCTTATTGCTTACTGAACCGATTCTTCTGTCTTCTAAGATGATTTCAATAGAATGTTCCATTTACTTGAATAGAGTTTTGAGAACCATGGAATACGTACATGTAATGAACTCAGTTGACTCCCTGCCTGTATATGTTAAGGCCCATGTGCACAATATGACTGCATTTGGAAAAAGGGTCTTCAGCGAGATAATGAAAGGTCAATGAGGTGGCAAAGATGGACCTCTAATATGATGGACCAGCACCTCTATAATACGAGGAAGAAACATGAGAGATCTCTTTCTCTTACCATGAATGCACAGAAGAAAGGCAGGAACACAGGACTCACCAGAAACTGATCATTAGGGCATGTTAATTTTGAACTTAAAGACCCCAGAATTGTAAGGAAATGTCTGCCACCTAATACACTACCTAATATTTTGTTAAGGCAGCCCTAAAGGCTAATGTAGCACTTACTGTCTTGAAAGCATATAGGCCAGTTCTTTTTCAAACAACCCCACCTAGAGGACAAGAAAGAAATCTAAGCTACTGCATCTATACAATGCTTGGAAAAGCTGTTACAAGCAAGAGGGGTTAAAAAATGAAAAGGCAAGCTACAACACTATGCTTACAGTGAACAATACTGTATTGCAGGAGGGCAAGTCCCATGGTGTGTATTATCATAATCAAAATAAATTTTAAAGTGGGGGTGGAATTTTAATGAAAGATAAATATGAAGTAAACTTGGAATCTCCAAAGGATAAGTGAATTAGCACACACTTAAAAGGTGGCTGATCTGTGCCTGGTTCTCTTTGGATATAGGAGGTTGACATGGGGAATATTTGTACAACCTAGTCCCTTTTTTTCAGTGCATAGTGTAGGAGCCATGAAAGTAACCAGGACTTGAAAAGCAAAATAGCTCTATGCTACAGACAAGGGACATTTGGCTCACTGGCAAGAGGATGGGAGGTTGAGGTCAGAGAAGGTATCCCCAGGAGAGGTGATAATAGCTGACACCTAAAGGAAGAACAATTAGGCAGCAACATTAGTGAAAAGAGTAACTGTTCTAGAAGTTGGCGTAACCCAGGGAAATCACACAAGGCCTCTGTCCTTAATGGGCAGTGTCTTCAACATCACCACAATTGTTATTGATATTTATTGAGTTATCATTTCTCAGTACCCCAATGAAGATAACATTTTTATTCAACTGGATAAATGATTAAACAAAGACCCAGAAGGGTGACAGGCTCACACAGTAAGTGGAAGAATCTGGATTTGAAAACATTTAATAATTCAAGATCTATAATGAATATATATAACGAACCATATTCTAAGGCCAGGGAGGTGGCTCAGTGGAGTAAGTGCTTTTCTGGGAAGCACAAGGGCCTGAGTTCAATCCCCGGTTCTACAAAACAACAACAACAACAACAACAACTGTATTCTAAAGAAGAGTTCTCCATAGTGGAATGAATGAGCTTCAGGCAAAGACAAGAAAACTGGATATAAAAAGAGTATAATAGGATATCAATTATATTCACTTTCCTCATCCTCTCAAAATGTGTATGTGTATATTTATAATATAAATAAATACACAAGGAGATTATATATATATGCATGTAATTTACTCATACATCAATAAACATATGCAGGTAGAGATGTATTAGTGAATGTTTATAGGTGCTCAGTGGAGAGATAGGGGTAACAAGACCTTACTTTGCTCTGACCTCTTGGAGCTCACACACAGGCCTAATGACCCCTGAGCTTCTACTCTTAAGCCTTTCAATTTTAAAATGCCTTGAAGTACACAACTCCTTCATCCTGTTTTGACTCAAGCACAGACCATGAGTTTAATCTAAAATATGTTTCTGTGAGCAATTTATTTTCGAGACATTTCTCCTCTGAGGCTATTTCTCATTGTCAGAAAAAATCAGAGGTATCTATGTTTGAATCAGCACCGTCTATAACTCATTTTTTTTGTTGTTTTTTTATAACTGAAACATGAAAAGAATCATAAATGTGAAATACGTACCCTGATAACTGACCACATTACAGGTTAGCCTCATTTGTCACACACTCTCTAGGCACTGTTTTGGGTTTATGTATTTACTCTGGCTATTTCCTCAGTGGATATTTATTATGGGCATGTGAAGTCCCAGGCACACCGTTCTAGGCACTGAGGAATTTAAATGACCTTTCATCTTCTATGCCGGCATCACTTTGATTTTTGTCATTTCTCAGAGCTACATGCTAGGGAGAGGTTTACTTCCTTGGAGGGATTCTTTTTCCTTGCTGTTTCTTAGTGATCCCCAGAAGAGAGGGAGGCATTGGAAGTTACTTAGCTGCATTTGTAATATTCCCATCCCTGTGTAGAGATGGATTATACTTATTGCATTCGTAAAAATGAAGTCACAGTTTCAGAAGTGCTTTTCCATTTAATGGCCTTGCTATACACTTTACATTTTAGAATGGAGACGGGAGGCCATATCTGATTTATTAAGTCTCTACCCTGTCTGCACACTTGAGTTTCAAAAGAAAATAAAGCTGAAGGTAATGGCAATCCATAAGATTTCTGGAGCCCTTGAGACAAGCATTTGAATCCCATAACCATCTCAATTTCTTTTTTTTAGTTTTGTGGGCAAATCTGGGTTTAAATCTAAAACTTAGCCCTGTGAAAGTAAAACTTACCTTTCATGAATTATCTCAAGTTAAGCTGAAAGCCACTGCAAGGAGTATAATGTAGAGATGGGATTCACATATGACCTGGCTTACCACACTACACAGTCAACAAGAATGGTGCAGACTCTTAAAGAGTTCTTGTGGACTTAATCAAAATTGGTCAGATGCTAGGGTACTCCTTTTGCTTGAACAAAGCTAAATGAACATTTCCTGGGCTGGTTGTGGCTCACTGCTATCTGAGTAGCTAATAGGGCATTCTTCACTCTTGTTAACGAGAAAAAATATCACACTGTCAACATATAAATAGATTTTGGATTTTGGTGCTCAAAACTAACAAAACATCAAGACCTCTAGTCAAAGGATCATCAAGTGGCTTCCTCTTAGCTGGATAGAATGACACATGCCTGTATTCCAAGCACTTTGGGAAGTGCGGACAGGGTGAACTCAAGCTCAAGCCCAGCTTGCGGCAATTAATGAGATACTGCCTCAAAATAAGATATACAAAGAGCTGGGGATACTGCTTAGTGTCAGAACCCTGGGTTCAGTTCTCAACATGGAAAGAAGGGCAGAAGGGAGGAATGGAGCAGAGGGAAGGAAGGGAAGGGAGGAAGGATGGAAGAAAAGAGGACAAAATGGCAGCATTCTCTTCAATCTACCTTACCACCCATTAGTACGTGTGTATAGTAGGTTACTAACATGCAGGCCTAGCTTCAGTTTTGGATAGAAAATATCTTCTAGCATTTTCTTCCAATCTGGAAAAGTGCTAAATGCATTTCAGTACTGATGTTCTGCTTGAAAGTGGAGAGACAACTTTAAATGGAATGAGTGTCGTATAACCTAACATATGTGTGTAACATGCACTAAAATGCAGGGTCCATGAAGGTATGAACATTTGCTTGGCTGTCTGTTGCATAGTCAGTTTCTCACAGAACACCCAGCCTGTGGTAGGTACTCAATACACACTTTTTGAATGAATGGATGGATAAAAGCGTTATGAAGACTGTCGACTTGATTAATTTGCCACTTTCGCCCCATCCTCCAAGCCATAAGGAATTTCTTTTAGTTTCCCAAGAAAGCCAGGCTTTGTCTTCCACTGAGTTGTGCATCGTCCATTACTGCTGCCTAGAATGCTCATTTCCAGAACAGTTGCTCCCTGATAATATGACTCCAAGGGCACTAACCTAAGACTGCTGTCCTCTGAAAGGTCCACTTGCACAGCTGGTCCCTGGCTACTGTCTGGGAACTTGGCTGGCCAACACTTCCTACTAAGATAGGAAACTTCTGCTGCCTGATAAAAGTGGCTCACTGAATATGAACAATTTTACAGAAGCAATATGGTTTATGCCAAACACCTACTTGTTTTCCTTCTGGGCATCTAGAATTTTGATGCATTCCAGGAAGAGACTATTTCTGTGGACAGCCCTCAGTGGAGTCCCTGGCCACTGGGTCTTTAATGAGTTTCCCCGGTAGGCAACATGTTACGTGTGTTGGCACATATGCTGCTGGGGAAAATAAGCATGTGTGGTGTGATAGCACTGGGACAGGACTCTTGCAAGCTTGCAACATTTCCCCTTGCAGAGTTTGCTTGCTGTGCACTAAATGCAATAAATCATAACCATTAGCATAGCTATGTGCTATGTCCTGTTGGTCCTTCTGGAGAATCACTCATCCTGGTTTGGTCTTTGAAGCCCCAACATATCATCTAATACGTGTTCATCATCTGTAATGACATAAAAGCACCTCAAATGCACTCCAGACTGTGGCGCAGCAACCAAGCTGGTTTCACTTAGTATCCCCAGTACATTGCTCAGCGCCTGGCCTACCATAGCTGTTTTAAATATTCCTGCAATGCAGGCATCAACAAAAGAATAAATAAATACATGAGAAAATTCTGTATAGGCAATTAAATCTTTCAGACTCAATGCTTAAAACCCCATTATTGAAAGAAGAATCACTGTTAAACTCGATTAGTTCTGATTTTTACACCTCAGGAGTCAGTACTTACTTGTGGAATACATGTCTAAAATTGTAAAAGTTAATTAGAAAATATGGTCTAATGTGTTCTAATGTATTCAGCTTTTTCTCCTTGCACTTAGCCTAGCACCTGGCATATGAATGATGCTAAATGATTACTTAATAAACAAATGGGCACATATAGCGAGTTCAAACTCTAGAATAAAATTGCTGCATTAGTGTAATAAGAAACAGTCTTGCATGCTGAAGATCTATTTGCTAGCAATTCAGTACAAATTTGCATTTACTTTCTGAAAACTCATCTGTTCTTCAAAGAATTACTTATTTTTCAACAATATTTCCATGCTTCTAGCTCCATGCATTCATGGCACTGGTGGGGAAACAGAAGTTCCAGAAAGGGAAAGAAGGAGGCACACTTAAAATTGTATGCATGGCGTTATGCACTGAATCACACCCGCCCCCATTCAGAGGTTGAAGTCCCAAGCCCCGGGACATTAGACTGTTACTGTGCTTGCAGGCTGCAGCTTCGTAGTTGTGGGTGAATCAAAATGAGGCTGTTAGAGTGTGCTTTCACCCAGTGGGACTGACATTCTATGCAGAGACACTGGAGATGCATGAACACAGATGAAAGTCCATTATAGGACATAGCAAGAGGCGGCCCATCTGCAAGCCAAGGAGTGAGGCCCTCAGAGTGACCAAATCTGCCTGCCCCTTGACTCGAAATGTTCAACTCCAGAACTGTGGAAATATACATTTCTACTGTTACCCAGTGGATTTTTTACTGCAGCTCTGTCAAAGGAATATAATGGATTTCTTATCCTTTGGATGCTAACTTTTGCTCCATAAGCACGTTGGACTAGAAAAAAGAGAAGGCAGCTGGCACTCGCAGATTCCAGAAACGCCGCAGTTTCTGCCTCTCTCCAGCTGCCCAGCCACATTTCAGGCGGAAGAGGCCAAGCCAACAGCGGGGCTGGTGTGGGGGGCCTGTGTGGCCAGTTTAAAGCAGGCCTGCTCTATGCTGATCATTAGCAAGCAGCGTCCTGGAGATGGCAGCATTAGCTAATGATTACTCCATGAGGCAGTACAGTTGCCTTTTTGCTTTTTCCCCAGCAATTTGTGGCAAAGAGAAGATAAGCAACGGACCCAAATAAAGTAAGGAACTTTGCCAGGGCCATATGCTCCTAACTAGGGTGGGGAAAGCTAGAAAAGCACTGAGACAGAACTCTTTCTCAGCTAATTGCAATCCCCCCTGCCCCAACGGTTCGGCAGAGCATAGCCTTTGTGAATGCCAGACCGCAGCGGCCTGAGGAACAAATGTACTATTGCATGGCTGTGTCTGGGCTGCAAATTCCTCATTCAGTTATCCTGTTGAACTCAGTCTTGTCTCCATCCCTATACTTTCCACAGCATGCTATGCATATTTCTGGCTCCAGAGTTGTGTTTCTGCTGTTTAATCCACATGCCCCTTCCCTTTATCTCATTCCACTCTTTTCCCTACTTCTAAGCCAGCCCCATGGCCTTCCTTGGGTATCACACTCTGCAGTAAGTTTCCCTGAGAAAGGTTGCTTTTCCTGGAGTCACAGTCAAGCTAAGTTATAAGAGACCTGTAATGAAGTTGCATACAAAGATCCTTTGAAGCTCAGACGGAAGCCCAGGTGGATTGCAGCAGAGGATGGAGGAGATGCAATCCTATGTGTACACCTAATGAGGAACTTCCTGACTTTGTACCACCCACATGCGGCGTGAACAATGTGTATAGATGGCATCACTGCTTGACTCTTGGGTCACACTACACTTTAGGTACCTTGATGGCCCTGAGAATTTTACCCTTTTCCTGGCTCCACTCCATCCCACCTCCATCCTTATCCCTGTCCCAGCCCACTATTTGAGCTTTACCTGTAATGTTTGGTCATCAGTATTCGCCTAAGCTGCTTGAAAAGCTCTGATATATATAACTTATAGGGAGTTTAAATGCAGCGTGGCACCTCAGTAAGCTTCTGAGCAAACCTAAAAATAAGTATTTCGCTATTGTTTTCTGTCATCATTAAAATGTCAGTCAAGGGACTGAAAGTAGATCTAGCTACTCTCTGAACTGTGCTCACCATGTCTATAAATGCCTGTGCGGTGAGAGAGAATTGGCAGCATCCCAGAGCCCGCAAAGGAGCAGGCAGGAGGATAGAAGAAAATGTCTAACTTAGGATCTTTGACCTCAAAATATTTAGATTAGTAAGAAAAACAGTATGCTGAACGCTATATGAGAAATGGGCAAGGAGATGCAGTGACACAGGGAAAAGAGAAGGATGCCAGAGGACGAGGACCATGTACTGAGAGCCTACTATGTCCCAGGTGTTGTGAGGGCTGCTTTACATGGAATATACACTTCCATTGTTTTAGGAACCTTCACATACTGGGAATATTATTGCATCCATTTCCAGCATGAGAAAAACAAGGTTAATTTACTTACCCAGAACCACAGAATGAAAGAGTCACAAGGGCAAGATCTGAACTGAAGTCTGGTAGACTCCAGGCAATGGATTGCCGACCACTGTGCTGAACCGCCAGGTACCCTGCTGAATACTGTCTTCACATTGTGCCTCAGCTGTCTGGTGACTAAACTCTTCTTGGTAGGAATAAGGAAGCCGGGGGTGCTCCTCTAAGTCATGAGACTTAGAAACATGCAGGGGAAGGAATTCAGAGTAATCTCTAAAGGTCCCCACCACTGCACACTCTTTTCTACCTGAATGCCTCCTGGATTGTAAAATTGGAGGGCTCCCTTCCCCCAGAAGAATGAGAAGGTGTGCCTTGGGGCTCCTCATCCCAGGACATGTGTTCTAACTCAGTGCACTTTGCTTCCTTCAGATTTGACTTCTGGGGAGCTGTGCCTTCACCTAGTAAAAGCCATTTATTTCCATGCAAGGTCTTCCAGGCACAACCCAGCTAAAGGAACCAGAAAAAGTCAAAGTCAGGAACTGGGCCACTAAGAGACAAAGATGCTAGCCTCTAGTGCCTAGCGTTCAAGTCCTGCGATCTCTTCTGTGCTGGCCCTTGGACCTCTCCTCACTGTGCACTAAGTAACAGCTGAGGTGAATCCAGTTGACCTCCTTTCATGCACACAGTACCAGCCAATCCCTCAGCACACCATATGCTTCCTTCTCCAATTGCTAAACTCCTGCAGCCTGCTTTGAAGCGCACCAAGCCCTTGGCTCTCTTTTGCTTTTCCACTAGAAGTTTGATCACAAAACTCTCAGACGTCAAGTCATTTATCTCTGCTAAAAGACACAGCCAGAATCAATATATGTGTTCTATCCCATGTAACAGTCTTTTCATTTATACCCATTAAATAACAGATCCACTATGAATTATTTGACTATTTTGTCCTGAAATGGACTCATGGGAATAGGTTTCCATCGTCCTCTTCTTTTCATCATTTCAGAGTGCTTTTTGTACACTTGAACACACAAATACTGAAATGGAAGGTGGGTGCCTTCCTTGCATAATAACTCTTTTAGAACAGGGTAGCAAAGGACAAGTTGTAGTTCTTTTGCACCAAGCAGCTGTGGAAAGGGTAAACACGTTTTGTGCATATCACCCGCACTCCGTGTTCATTGCAGATCAGTCTAGTCATTACAAGATTTTGTTCTTAGGTAAAGCATCAAGTTCCTGGTTGATTGTAGATCACCTGGCCAAGGGCTTGGGAAGCCATCATGGATCTGATGAAACCACTTCTGCTTCAAGATCTCAGCATTCCTAACCTTCTGCAATAGATCAGAATCACTGGCCACATGCACCGAACAGATATTGGTGTCCTGAAATCTCCTTCAGGCTTATTTTAAACTGGTCACCTTCCCTGTAAAATGCTGTTTATGGCAATAGGCTGAGAGGAAACTATTAATAGTAAGCAAATCAGGGCACCTCTCCTACAGACACCTCCAGAGTGCCTTTTTCATCACCTGTTTCTCTGAACAAGCAAAAGAGGGAAGAATGATGCTCTAGTACAGCCTGAGGGGGGAGGGCATGTGGGGAGGAGTGACCACGGTCTGGTGCCCTGTCCGCAGGCCCCAAGTCACAAGATAAATGAGATGATCTTTGACAGTTTACACCAGGGTCATATTTTGTATGTCTCACTGCTGGGCAGCTCTGACCCACTCATGGTCTACGCATGACTGCAGGAATGTGTGCAGACGTGCTGCGCCTGTTTGGTGCAATCTTCTCCGCCTCACTCTGTGGCCTAACCATAGCACAGGGCAGACCCCACTGTAGTACTGCTTAAGTGAAGTGGTAAACAATGGAAAGAATACAGACTCTGGAGTTAGAGAGACCCACATCGACTCTGCCAGTTAGAGGCATGGTGACTTGGAAAATCACTCCATCTACTAGAGCTTTAGTTCCTCATCTGTAACTTGGGCTGTGCAGGATTACTGTGAAGCAAAGAAGTGTATAGTGGCTCAGATCATCAGTAAATGGTAATTGTCACTGTCACTGCTAATCCTGAAGGCCAAAGGCCTGTGTTTTACCTCTTTTCTAATGCTAGCAATGACTAGCACAGTGATTTCATGAATAAAAGCTGTGTGCTAGGAACTAGAGTTTCGGGTGCCTTGTTGGAATATATGAGAGTCAGGTGTGGGTAAGCAAGGAGAAGACTGCTACAAGTAAATGGATTACCTGGTTTCTAAGCTTCTGTCACCCACAGCAATCATTGTTAATCTCGGAGATGCTCATTTCAGAGTCAATAGATGATGCATAATTAATTCAGACCCATGTTATTTACGCCCTTGTAGTTCATCTAACACAGCTTTCATTAATTCCTTGCATTCATTGAAAATGGAATTGGTTAAAAGCTGGCACTATAAGTTTTGCATGTCTGGTGTATGTAGGTGCAAGTGTATACACACTGGTATTGTGCACTGGTGTTGAAGAATAGAAGATCCTCTGTAAGTACTTGGAAAATCACTTATCATGAGATTCCCCCTCCCCTAGCTTTTCAGTTGCAGTGTTGATTCCTAGGAGAAAACCCAGGCACTAGCTACAAGCCTGCCTCGTTAAGAGCCTCACTTTCCACAAAGAACCGAGATTCTGAAACTCTCCAATATGGCTGATGGAGGATATGTGGGATTTAGCCAAAATAAAGTAATAAACATTTATATACAATTCTTCCTAGGCTAGAAGTCTGAGGGTTAGCAGGCTTGCCATTGCCCATTCTGGTTTTCCTCATCCATCCCTCACAAACTCTGGGAAGCTCAGAAAGGCTAACTACCCTATCTCAGATCACAAGCTAATAAGAGGCACAGTGAGTACTGTACTTCAGAATGATCTCACTATCACACCTCCAGCTTTCCTCCTGTGTCATAATATACCACAGGGCCTTTCTCCACAGGTTGCTGAGTCAACTGCAGCACTGGCTTAGAGCGCACATCCAAATATCTTAATTCAGGTCTTCTAACACTTTATCATAAGAAACGTCTGGAAAGGTAGAAACAAATGAAAAGCTGGAATAATCAAGTAAGGACCCATGAAAATGAAAACTAAACCTTCTCTCAGCTTCTAGAAACATGCTTGTGGTCAAATGTTACATTATCTCATGCATTAAATCCAAATCCTGGGATGCAGATTTATGCTCCTCTCTGGCCTTGATCTCAGTAGAATCATCAGGGTAAGCATGCCTTAAAAGAACCCTGAGGCAATTTGGTTTCAACTAAGAGTCTTTGCCAATATTCTTTTATAGCCCTCAAGATTTAATATTTTCTATGATGCTGCTCTGTCTCTCACTTGCCATTCAGACCTTATTAATGATTACTTATGAATTTAACAAAGGCAACAAATGTGATTTCTTACTTTTAATATCAAACTCAGCCATCTTTGAATTGAGTAGCACTCTACTTTCAAAGCTCTGAACCCTTTGCTCCCTCTGGGATTGCTTTAGAAATGTTCAAAGCAAAGGTCTTGAAAAAGCTACTGAGGCAGCAGGTAGGTGAGGAGACATGCTGCTATCCGCAGGGTTAAAGCCAGTTAGATTGAAAAAGCAAACTGATAGTGTACTTCTGTTTGTTGCCTGTCCACCATTCTTGAGAGCAGCATCCAGGGCTTTGTGTTTCCATTACCCAGCACAGTAGTAGGTACCTAGCAGCCCTATCAGCAGTGCCTACCAAAGTTGTGCCAACTATACACCTGTCAAATCCCCATGATATTTTAAATTCCCAAGACCTTTCAACAGCATTTTGATATTGAGGAACATGCTTTGTTCTTTCTTACATTTCCCCCATCCTTGATTTTCCTAACCCTGTAATATCCTGGATATCTTCTACCTCCTGCCTTTCCTCTTTTGTGTGTTTTGCCTCCTCAGCCTCTATTTCCGGACTCCTAATGGTAGTTGGACAACAATTGCCTTTTGGTCCTCTTCCTTTCTCTGTAGGTCAGTGCTTTTCAACAGTTTTCCACTATGATACGAATGTTCCCTACCTTTGTTCCCAATATGGTAACCACTTGCTATATGTGTTCCTTGAATAACACACTACATACAGCTAACATGACTGAAACACTGAATTAACATTATACTTAATGTGAATTAATTTAATTAGCTGTATATAGATGGTTCCTGTATTATTAGAGAGTGCAGTTCCAGACACCCATGTGTGGTAGTCTCATCTCATCCCATGGTTCAGGTATCACCTCAGTGTATATGACCTTTTGTGTCCTTGGACTTGATACCAAGACCCCAATATTTCTTTTGCATGTGGAAGGGTTTCATAAGTTTCTACTCACAGACCTTGCACATACACTGAAATCCTACTGAATGAAGGGATGAGCAAAGAAAAGTTAATTTTAACTTCATTTGTTTTTCTGATAACTAGATTTTTGGGAGAAAGAGCAAAATGTTGATAAAAAAGAACAAATTATTCAGCTGTTTATAGGTCAAAATAAAAGACCTATGTTCATGCAATTAGTTGCATTCTCCACCAAATCTATTGACTGAAGAGCTCAGATTCTGTCTGCTTGGGAGGCTCTACAGTGTTATGCTTAAGACTTTAGTATCTGCAGGCACACTGCCTGGATAAGAATTCTGGCTCTACCAATTACATGCTGTACAACAACAGGCAAGTTGTATAAATAACTTCCCTGTACCTCAACCTCCTCATCTGTAAAATGGGGATGACAATAGTACCTAACAAGCGTATGATATCATGCATAAAACTGCACCCAGTACAATATCTGGCATAGAATCACGGTACTAACAAGAGCTAGCATTGACATGGGTCTCCATCTTCCCACATTCACTACGTTTGGCTCAGATACATCATCTGCTGGAACACCCGGAGATCCAGGCACTCAGCTCTCAAATGAAGAGTCCTCAGAGAGCTCCCCAGTCTCAGAAACTCTAAGTGGCAGGAATTCTGAGTCGGCACAGTCCCATGGACTCATTTCTGGAGTACTTCTAGCCCCCAGGGCTGCAAGCCTTGTAATGACTGCTAAAAATTAGTATACTTTAATAGCCCACTACACACTGTTGGAAGATATTCTAGACTTGGAAAGGAGAGTTTTGTTCTTTACTATACCTGACTTACAGCTAGGGACAATGAGCCCATTTAGCTCACAGCAGAGCTAATTAAAATGTTCAAGTATGTATCTGTGCATATGTGTTATGTAAGACATATATATTATGTATACATATGCATATTTTCCAAATATTTGGTAGGTTAAGCAGGGGATGTCATTGCCACTAGTTATTATATATCATGCATATTATTAAATATATATACATGTGCACACATGGCTTATATATGAGGGACTTCTTTTATCTATTTTTTTTATTTTTCTGTATTTTAGGGAACGGTCTACAGAGTGTTCAGGCTCTCACTACTGGAAAGGACTCGTAGTGATCCACCTGTTTACAGCCTCCCAAGAGCTGAGATTACAGGTGTGTGCCACCACACCCAGTCTCAATTGCCATCTCAGCTTGCCCCAGGCACTGGGCCAGCATGGCAGGCCTGGGGATGGAAGCTCCCCCCGCCGCCATCACCTGCTTGCAGATACTTTAATCCACTGAGCTATTTGGCTGGCCCTTGACTTCCCCTATCTAAGTAGATCCATAATACCTACAATTCTGGCAGGGAAATCCTGTGCATCCTTGCCAGTTTGGGCACAGATGATTAGTTCACCGCACAAGTGTTTAGTCATTCTGTGTCGCATCCAACACATGAGCTTATGCACAAAAACATGTCTATTGCATCTGGACAGATACTGTGTGTCTTACATGGTGAGCAATTTAGCTGGACGCTAAGACACAAAAATCCACATTTGTTTGTGAATTGAGTATACAGGTCGACGGTAAATTAGCATCTTTCCCCACAGTATTATCCTTTATTCCAAGTCAGGAATCTTTCCAGGAGGGGCTACTTCAATGAATGCCACAGAGTTGTAAACCACCCCATCTCCTCCTCGAAAAGGTCTTTGATTCCTTTTCCACATGGTAAGTCACAGCCATGGGCTACTGTTGCAGGCAGATGAGTTAGAAATTTTATAGGTAGTCACACAGGGCTAGGCCCTCAAAGAGACAATATGGAAGGCAAGATGACTTTGCAACTTTGGAGAAACAGACACCCCTGCTGTGGGACAGACATCAAGAGAAAAGATCAAACGAATACATACCTCCCTAAGGATAGACATGAGGGATTGATGTTCTAAATAAGTCTCTCAACTTGCAGAAACCTGGCAGTCACTAACCAAGTCCCCTCCAGGAAAAACCCCTGGTCTGTTTTCATGCCTGTTTGCTAAGTGACTTGCTCCCCCTTTTGGTCCTGGATTTAATCAATTTTATTGGAGCAATGGTGCTTGTAATCTTATTGGTTGACCATAGTTTTGTTCCACCTCATGCCCATCTAAGCAAATTTCCATGTTCTCCATTTTAGATCCACCTCACCATACGGCTTTGCTCTATAAAAATCCCTAGAAAAGGCAGCTTCTAGAGCAAACAGCTCGGGTCCCCATTCTGTCTTCTCATACGGGAGCTTTCTTTCCCCCAATAAATATATTCTGCTCTAAACCTCCATTGTTCCTAAAATTCATTCTTTGGTTTTAGACAGCATGAACTCAGCCCAGGTATCTTTCAGGTTGGTAGTTTCCTTCCCCTACACCACTACTTACAGTGCTAAAAATACATCTTTAGTGATGGGGATATATTGCCAATCTTGCATTTAATGTTACTGAGAAAACAGAGCTGGGTAAAAGGCTGTTCCTGGCCCCAGGAAGAAAGCAGATATTCACACTGGCAGCAGGCCACTCTTGAGAAGAAGTAAGGGGCCATTGGCTAGATAGCTGATTATCCACTTTGTGTGTGAGGCAGTGGAAGAAGCTAGACTGTTTCAGCTACAGATGCAAAGTTCCAAGCCAACCCCTCTTCACCCTGTATGGGGACTTTGCTGACTATCACTAGCTTATGGTCTGAGCTAAGAAGCCCCTTCCACTCTCAGGGAGCCCCTGATCCAGGGCCACAGGAAAACAGTACAGCTGTTCAAAGGTGACTATGATTGGGAAGAATATCAGTGTGAACCTGGCCCAGATCACCTCTGCATATACCCTAGCTAAAAAAAAAATCAAATTCTATTGACAATTGAAACAAAATTAGAGGGGGCAGGGGAGATGGCTCAGTAGAATAAGTGCTTGCCTGGCAAGCACAAGCGTCTGAGTTCAAATCCTCTGTTCCACCAAAAAAAAAAAAAGAAAGAAAGAAAGAAAAGAAAAGAAAAGAAAAGAAAAGAAAAGAAAAGAAAAGTAAAAGAAAAAGAAACAAAATTAGAGGATGGGGCCAACATAGTCACTAAGCTGTAACTATAAACAGTCACTAAGCAAGAGCACTGGACATGCTGCTGAACCTTTTCCTGCTGGGCCTGGCAAACTGTGGTCCAGAGATCAAATCTAGTCCAGTATCATCTGCTTTTGCACAGAAGCAAAAATTTTATTTATTTATTTATTTATTTATTTATTTATTTTAGGTAGCAGGGAATGAACTCAGAACCTTATGCTTGCTGGGCAGGTGCTTATGCTGCTGCACTAACCCCAAACAGCAAGAATGGCTTTTATATTTTTTTGTTGTTGCTGCTTTTGGATTTTGTATTGGGGAATGAACTCGGGACCTTTCCCTTGCCCTTATGCCACTGAGCTATCACCCCAGTCTCTCGTTTTAATATTTTTAAATGGTTAAAAAAGATCTAAAGAATAATAAAACCCTGACTTGCAAAGCTGAGATTTCCCTTGGCCCACAAAGATGTTAAATATACTCTGGAATGTACACAACCATGCCCAGCACAGAGCTCAGGAAAATCCATTGACTAGATCATGCAGGCTCTACCTCCATTAAAAATACTGTCAAACAATCCCGTTATATGGAATCAAATTCTGCCTGTGCCCTGCACTGTTTCAAGTGCTCCCTAGCAAAGAAACTGGGCATTCCCTTTTAGGACATCATGTTTTCATGGCCACGTACAAGCACAGGGAAAAGTAAGGGTCTGCTCTGACAAATAGGAAAATTCATCTCATGGAGAAAGATGTAAGCAATGGCTATAGCCATGGAAGATTTCTATGGCTGGGACAAACAATGCCCACAAACCTGACAGAACAAAAACACATCTTCAAAATTGGGTTTTGTTTGGATGAGCAAATGAAATTCATCTATAGTGGAGCCTTTATGGTATGGATTGTATAATGTAAGACTCTCTACCCCTACTGCTAACAAACCAGAAGCAAAGAAAAATGGACCAGCCAATGAGACCCAGACCATCTAAACCCACTTATCTTTTGTGGTCATGAAGCCCATGCCAAAGAGGACAACCCTACCTTATCCACCCTACAAGCTGACCAACCTAAGCATGCCTGCAGCCTGAGGACAAAGCAGCCATGGTCTGGTATATCTACACGTGACCCAGACTACACATCAACAAAGCATGGAGATAAATATAGATTCACAACAGATAATGGCTCTCTTCCTTTTAGTTGAAATTTTTCATCGAAATTCTCCCTCTGCCCAATATGAAGCTAGCTTGATACAGAGTAAAACAGAGAATCTCTAAAAAAAAGAATAATAATAAAAATTTGGGATATGTGAAAAGCATATGAATTCCAATTTCAGCATCCACTAGTACAATTTTACTGAAATGTAGCCACACCCATTGGTGCCTGTACAGTCCGTGACTGTTTCTCAAGTACAGATGCGAAGGTGAGTCGTTGGAACAGGGATTGCCAAGCCTTAAACATTTACTGTTCAACCTGTCATAGAAAAGTTTGCTATCCCTGTCTTAGCAGTCCAATGTCTTTTTTTTTTTCTTTAGTAAAATGCAGTTAACTCTACTTTTAGGATTTCTGTCTCTACAATCCAATTAGATGGTGTATATAACTATAACTTTGGAGTGGTCTGAGGAGCAACTTTGAGGCAAAAAATAAATCTGGGCTCACCAGAGAGATGGATGTTAGTCCTTTCAATCAGCTACTCTGAAATGATGCTAATGGTTTATTCTGGCCAGGAAGATAGCTTGGCAGTCGAAGAGCCACCCTGAGAAGCACAAGGACCCAGGTTTGATCCCCAGCACTGCCCACCATGTTGGCCCCATGCCAAACTGGCTTTAGAAACTGAGTGTAGTGGCACACAACTGTAATTGCAGCACTGTGGAGGCTGAAAACAGGAGGATCACTATGAGTCCGAGATGAGTAGTGAGACCCTTTACAAAATAAATAAATGATTAAAAAATTAACGGTTTATTCAATAGAATAAAAGTTTACTAAGTTCACGAATGGAGGGAGGAGGAGGGATGTGGGAAGAGGAGAACAGGAGAAGGAGGGGAGGAGTGGAGATGGACAGATAAGCACTAAGGAACTCAGGAATTGGAGAGGTTGTGCTTTGCATGTAAATCCTACCACTTTCTTGCTAATAGGTAACTTGCAAAAGTCTTGGGACTTCACTGAGCATCTTTCCCCCCCATGACTTGAGAGTGATAGCATATCACCCCACTTAATGTTCACAGCAGTCCTGCAGAAGAGTACTTACCTATGGTTTTTTAATGCAAAAGTACCTTGCATGGCAGTGTGATTATTATTACATATTCTTGTTCCCTCATTCACTTCTTTTCTTTTTCAAAATTTTATTGACAAACAGATAGCAATGAGACAGTTTCAAATCAAATCGGAAGTACAGTTTCCACAAATAATACACTGCATATATTCTTCTTAGTGGTTAATTGCTGTACAAGATGCGGACTTGTGATCCTATTTACAAACACCATTAGAACAAATCATTCTATTCATTAAGAGAATGCAACTAGATATCTATCCCAACCACTTTGAATACACAGATACAAAATGGACATTCATTGGTATACCCCATTTTTTCTAAGTTCCGTTATTGAATATTGTAGGTGTGTAAACTCAGCAAAATATTCTAAAAGAGTCCACATATACTCATAAGTGAAATAAACCAGACACACATGTGTAAATATCATAGTCTCCCTAGTATAAGAACTCCAAAGAAGAAATACAAATAGAAAGATATAATACAAGTAAAAGGAAAGCAGGATCTCAAGGACTAACTAATCAAGAGAGGGAAAGGAGAAGAGTTAATTGGAAAGATTCTCATTCACTTCTTTACTTATACTTCCAAACAATACCAGATCAATCAGGCATGGTTTCCCCTTACACCCTCTAAGGTTACAACCTCTAAGGAGTTTAAATCTTCCAGCTTATTTGACACGGACAAGTGCTCACACTTATCTCACTGATCCCACACCAGGCACCCTATCCTGGTGCCCCTTTAACACACTACAGAAAGCTAAGACATTTGAGAACGAGCCAAGCCATTGATTACTTCTAGGGTTACCTAAAGCTTCAGGCTGGCGGACATTTCAGACAAAAGCATAATAATCTCCATAAAAATGCTATCAAAGCGCAACATAGCCATGGTTAAAAGAATAGGTTTCACAGTCAGATAGGCTTGGATTTAAATCCCTGTTCTGCACTTACAGCTTGGGGGGCCTGAGAGAAACTGGGCCTACTAAAACACTTAGAGGTCTGTTTGTTGTGTTAGAGTGTCAGTATCCTATCATGTGACAAATCATGGAACCCTGCGACATCCCCTTAGGGGCAACTCCTCTGTGGCTCTACTCATAGCCCTTACTGGGCCTTTGGGGACCCTGAATATTCCATGCCTTTCCCACCAAAGCCACTGTGAATGTGCTATTTTCCCTGACGGGAATGGAACTGCAACTCACTCAGCTCATTCATAACCATTCTTAGAGCAGACCTAGGCTCAATTTGAACAGCACTTCCCCAACACTAGTGCTACAGCTGCTTTGTTCTCCCTCTGCATCCCTCTAGACTCTCATCTTCCCATTTTGAAAAGTGTAAATTGGCCTCTACTTCTCAAATGTCTGTCTCCACCATGAGACCAGGAACCAGGTCTTGTTTCTAATTGTCTCTAGCAACTACATTTGGGCCTTCTATAAAGCAGCTGGGGAATAGCCATGGACTGAAGAAGGAAAGTAGCAACTCTGAGATGTGCTCTTGTTCCTGTGACTACTTAGAGGAAATCAACTTCTTTCTCTCCTGGAGCTAATAAGCTCAGATGCCACCCGCTGCACTGTGGTCAGTTGACTGCTGATAAAACACTTTGGAGAGCAGAGAGAACTGTTGTCTGGGTAGGAGTTCTTGCTTCCTTGCTGATACAGTTTCAGTGCAAACCCATTTCTCTTTGCTGTAGCTGGTCAGAATGCTCCAAAAACCAAATAATGGCTTTCATATTTTAGAAAGCTTAAGTATCTTTTCCGTGTTCCACATGGTTCATAATGTCTGCATCAGAGATGGCTGATGTTTTCTCATACCCTGCAGCAAATGAAGGGGCCTATGTTCCGCAGCAGGTGTTTGAATACTGTAAATCCAATTAACGCTAATGTAGTGCATGCCTGCACAGAGAGCAAAGTGAATGAGGGAGGTGGTTCCTATTACAATCATCTCACAGCCTTCCATTGCCTCAGCGAGGCAGTAGCAGAGGCTTTTCTTCTTGAAATGAGGAAAACTATAATTTCATCACTTCTACCATATCTTTTCCATGAGATAAAAGCACTGCATAGGACCATTATAGTGGAGTAGAATGAACTCCTGTTTCCAGGCAATCAATAATGCTTTTCCAGCTTTAATGTGTATACAAATGCCATTGAGAACTTGTTAAAATTCAAATTCTCACTTGGGCAGTCTGGGATAGGTTCAAAGACCCTTCATTTGATGCTGCTGGTCCATGGATTATATTATAGAAGCAAGACCTCGGGGGATCCTTCAGTCTTTCCTTGATCATCAGTAGGAAGTGATGTGATTAATTATCATTCCGAGGCCTTGCAAATGCTTTCTGAAAGAGCAGAGATTCGAGATATTGATCTAAAATCCTGGGGACCACAGTCAAAAGTTCTTGAATGATGCAACTCTCTGAGCAGCTACAGGATGCTTCATGCATGATATGCAGTATCTATGAGCTGAGGCTCCACTCAGTGCCAACATGGCTTTGTAGCTTGGCCTAGCCACTTACTAATTATGTGACTGGGGCCAAGGTGCTGAGCCTTTCTGAGCATCTGTTTATCCTCCATAAAAGGGGAATAACAATTCCAGTGTGGATTTAGAAGTCTTAGAGGCTAGAGATATAATGCACAGTCTGGCAATGGTTATTAGTACAGTTCAGTCCTGTAAAACCTGGCTGCGAATAAGACCCCCACTGGCTGAGGATGTCCTCAGTGGTAGCCTACACTTCTGGAAATACCTGTATTAGCTCAAATAATTCTCTGGAGGGACCTAGAATCTACAAAGTTTTATATGACTTTGCCTGAACAAACTATGCTGCAGGCAGTTATGCAACTCATCTTTCCCCAAGCACATCTCTGTAAAAACTCTTCATAATTTGCTATCTCTTGCTCCACAATTTCAGTACAACTCACATGACCATCTTGAGGTTTCCAAAGAATGGCATTCAGTTGCACACCTCTGTGGATCTGCTTGCGCCACTTTGCCCTCTGCCTGGAATATTTTTCTCCCCTCATCCTTCCTGCTTCACCAATCTGATTCTTCCATTTAGATTTTGCTCACCCCTATAGTCTGGGAATCTTTCCCAGGTGCACAGCACAGATGAAGTTTCTCCAAGGTGCTCGCTCACACCCATCCTGTGCAGGACCCCTGCCATGCCACATTTAGCTATGACTGCTTTCCTCCTTTCTCCCTTGTCAGATGCTGATTTCCTAGAAGGAAAGGACCATGCCTCACCTACCTCAGTATTCCCAGAACTTAACATAGTACTTGGCTCAGTAGTGACTTTGTAAATGAGTGTTAATGTGTGTGTGAATCAGGGCCAATAGTCTAGTGCCTTTATGTGAGTCATAAAAAAGGCACCTGCTCCAAGCATGAATTGGCAAGTGCAAGGCACATATGTGTGTGCGTGCTAGGCTGAGTAGAAAGGAGAAGCGGGAAGAGAGACACTGGCTCCTGTGGGTGCAGACCTCTCAAAGCAGAATATGGGCCAATCTCTGGCCTCAACCGACACTTTTTGCCTGGCACCTTTCTGCCAGGCAAATA
>NW_004524686.1:7545090-7558525 GCF_000260255.1 Octodon degus | reverse complement strand
GTGGTGCTGGGGGATCGAACCCTGGTCCCTGTGCTTTGCCAAGCTTGTTCCAAGTAGGTGCTTTAGACCACTGAGCCATCTCTCCAGCCCCAAAACCTGAATTTGAGATGAACAATGATTCTTTTTTCCAGAGACAGGGTCTCAATATGTACTTCAGACTGGGCTTGAACTCACTCTGTGACCTAGGTTAGCCTTGAGTTCACAGTAGTCCTCTTGTCTCAGCCTCGCAAGTGTTAGGATTACAGACATGCAGCACCATGTCTAGTTTAAACAATGCATTTTGAAACTATAACTCTGTCCCAGGAAATACTTAGAACTATAATAAAATCACCATGATTATTTATGTAAAATTTAAATTTAATTGGGCATCATCTATTTTTTCCGATAAATCTGGCAACCCTATGTGTGAAGGTGTGCTGTCTTGCTGTACAAATAGTTAAAATAGGAAAGATGTTCCTGGTACTGCCCTTCCAGAACAAGGTACATTTGGAGCAGTATTAGAGACATGTGAGATCACTCTGTTCCTATGCCAATTACACACATCACATAATATATAAGAAGGACACAGTCATGATTCTGGAAGAAAAAACAGGATTTCTCACAAAAGGTAAAGGAGGCTCAATTTGGAACAATTTAATACACCAAAGTTGGGTTATTAAATTCTGTGGAGGCTGTGATAACAGATGCATTTAAAGTGAAAACTGGGGAATAGCTCCAGTTTTGTTGTTGATTTGTTAGTTTTTTCTCTCTATTTTGAAATAGCTTATAAACTTGTTTTCTAAAATTAAAATTAAGGTTTTAGACCATTACTTATGGAGAATGAAAACATCAATGCCCAAGAGTTTTATGAAAGTGTGAAATGAATGCGGCAACATGTTTTAAGCACCTAAACAGATTAAATGATCCACAAGTTAGAACTATTAATATTTTCATTTCTATTGCTGTCATTATTTCAACATGTGTATTGATATATCTGATAGGAGCTTCTCTTGACAAGGTACAAACCAGGAAGGAGTACCACTTAGAAAAAAAAAAACTGTGCTGTACCTTGAATTCACCCTCAAATCTGTGTTTTCACTCTCACATTTCTGCATGTACAACAACAGCGAATGCTCCATCAGAGGGAATTTTGGAGGTGCTTCTTTAGTTTATGTGTCAGCCCTTCTATTTCATATTTTTTTTAATCAGTTTCTTTGACATTGACAGTAGGAAAACTTTGCCAATTTTTTTACTGAGTCACAAAGGTGGGTAGAGTTTTGGGTCTTACTTTCTATTCAAAAGCACATTCTGATAACCAGATTATGAATTAGAAACTTGAATTCTATGACAAATAGGTCCAGAATGTTTGGGACTAAGCTTTGGAACCCTTTAAATCCATGAGGCACTCTTAACTACAAATAGATCCTGTGTTAAGCTAGCGTGACCTTCTGTATTGTTAGCTCCTAGCAGGAATCTGGATAAAGTATTATTCTCTGAGGCCTGCTGGCAGAGCTAGCGATGAAAGTAGAGGGCTCAAATCACAGCAACACAGAAGAATATTTCTGCATCGTGTACTGTGCTAACTGCTATGCCATTTTTTTTTAAATTTTAAGCTGATGGCTGCTCTACATTTAGCAAAGAAAAAGCCTCACTGAAAACTGACAGACGTGAATAGTTAAGGTACAGTACAAGCAAATGATAGCTGCTCTTATTTAAACAATTCAAAGAAGGTTTAAGACTTAAGGAAACCAATCAATTCAACCAAACCCCATGAAAGCAACTTATGCCCAAAAGTGTGTAGCATGCCTGGCCATCTAGCCTGGTGTGCCTCACTGCTGATTCCACAGTAGTCACACACAAGCCTTCCGGAGAAATTCAGAACTCACAAGGCCCTTAATGCATAAAGTCACCCAGATTAGCCTTGACCTTTGGTGAAATTGTTGAACTTCTCACATTTCAGTTACCAAATGAAGAAGAACACAGGTATGTCTGTGTACGCCATTTGAACATTTTATAAAGCATGAATGAGAGTGCACCAGCCTAACATCTTTGGAATTATGAACTTGGATCTCAAGATTCAAATGATGCACATGAGTTGCATTTTGAAAAGTTATGCTGTAGTTCTTTGATAGGCAGTTAAGGCATGAAAGCCAAAATAAATCTTAATTGCTCTTATTCCATAGCAGTTAAGTTTTATAGTCTTACTTCCTAGCTCTAAATACTTTTGCTATAGCGCAAAATTAATTTATGATTAAGCTCTTTATTAGGAAATAGGTCATGGAATGGTGATTTCACAGCTTGAGAACAAAGAACTTTCAGCATTGACAGAGCAGGTTTAAGGTACAGCGTGCCAGCCAGCAAAGGAGCATGCCCTTAACATGATTTTGTGTAGCTACTTTGTAGCTTTCAGGTGATTCTTTAAAGCTCAGCCAGAATGGACTTCAAACCACAAGTAAGTGTGCATATGAATAGATTCAGGCAACACAAATCTTGCTTTACTGTTTCACACACAGGATACAATGCTCCTTCATCACCCAGTCCAGTGACTCTGAATCTTATTGTCATCTCTAGCACAAACACAACTGTTGCATTTAGTATGTATAAGCTGTAAGTCAATACTTCAGTTGTTATGGTGTTTATACCATACTTATATTATTTTTTCACTAGAGTTAAGGGCATATAATTGGTTCTTATGGTATCTTTATGTGTAATTTGTCTTGGATGTTACTATTGTTTCTGGTTTCCACCAATATAATTGTAATGGAGGGCCTCAATATCCCACTGTCACAAATGAACAGATTAACCTTACAAAAAATAAATTAACAAAGAAATACAAAGTTGATCTATATCTGGAGACAAATGAACTAAACAGATATCTACAGAATTTTCCATCCAACAACATTAGAATACAGATTTTTAAATTGTGCTATACCTTTCTATTTTTATTTCTTCTTTTGAGCTCTTACACTAGGGAGACTATATGATATTTACAAATGGGGGTTTGGTTTATTTCACTTATGAGTATATTTTCAAGTGGGATCCACTTAAATATAGAGGCTCGGAGTTTATCATTCTTTACAGCTGAGTAATACTCCATTGTACAAAAATACCAAATCTTTTTCATCCATTTGTCCAGTGACAGGCATTTTGGTTATTTCCAAGATTTGGCTATCACAAATTGTGCTGCTATAAACATAGGTGCACATATATCACTACGATATATTTTCATGTGCTGAGCTATAAAAGGCTCAAGTCAACAACTTCTGACATTGCCAGTCCTACGGATAACCCACTACTATTATGGACTACTGGACTATATCAGACTATTTAGCTGTATTCACACATTTATAATATTTAAATGACAATGGAATACTCATCTCTGACCCTAAACAAAAAAAGAGGATATAAATGAAGGACCATTTTGCATCTGTATATAAAAATAAGATAGATATACAGCTACTTTCTCTTAATTCAATGAGAAGAAAGATTTGTACTAATAGTGTTTGGATAGGATATCACATCTGCATCTTGTATTATGAATAATCACTATGAAGACAACAATATGCAATGCATTAATTATTGAAACTGTCCTACTAATCAGTTTTTAAACTGTCTTATTGCTATTTGCTTCTCAATAAAATTAAAATAAAAGAATGCATATTGTTCTTAGCAGCACATGGGACTTTCTCTAAAATAGTACATATAGTAGTGCATTTAGTATGATTGATTAAATGCAAAAGAATAGAACTTATCCCATCCATAATATCAGATCATAGCACGATGAAACTAGAAATCAATGGCAAAGAAATGACAGAAACATTACAAATAATTTAAAATTAAACAATAATACCCTCTCAAATAATCAATGAGTCACAGATGAAATTAAAAACTTAGTTCCTACAAAGAGAAATGGTAGTACACCATACCAGAACCTCAGAGACGTAATAATAGCAATCCTAAGGACAAAATTTATAGCAATGAATTCCCTAATCAGAAAAACAGAATAAGCTCAAAGAAAATACCCAATGATATGCTTCAAGGTCACACAAAAAAGAAAAATTCAAACCAAAGCTAATGGGAAGCAATAAAGATTCAAAAAGAAATTAAGGAGATTTATTTTTAAAATACAAATATCAAATTAATTGAAGAGATACTTCAAAAAATAACCAAAACACACAAATCCTTGGCTGATCCTAACATAATAAAAGAGTAAAGACCTAAATCCATATAATTAGAAATAAAAAGGTGACATCACAATGGATTCTGCAAAAATCCAGATCATTGGTAACTTCTTCAACTCTACGCTAATAAAATGGAAAATTTAGAAGAAATTGAGAAATTCCTATGTATGTGTGAACTGTTAAAGCTGAACAAAGAAGTATAAAAATCCTAGATAATCCAAAGAAATTAAGAATAAATAAAAATAGCTACCAACTGACAAAAGCTCAGGTCCTTAGGGATCCACTGCTGAATTCTACAAGACCTGTACAGAAGATCTAATGCCAATACTCTTCAAATTCACTCATGAAATCAAAAGGAAAGAAATGCTTCCAAAGTCATTCAATGAAGCAAGCATTACCCTAATTCCAACACCAGAAAAAGAGGCAAACAAAAAACACAACTACAGACCAATCTAGGTAACGAACATAGAGGCAAAAATGCTCAAAAAGACACTGGCAACCATATTGCAGCAAATCATCAAAAGGATAATATATCATAAGCCAGAAGCCTTCATTGCAGGGGTACAGGAATGGTTCAATGTGTGCAAGTCAACAAATACAAAACGTGGAATAAACAGAATCGAGGAAAAACTCATTTGATCACCTCAATAGACACAACAAAAGCATCTAAGGAAATTCAACATTCATTTAGGAAAAAGCCTCAAAAAAGTCATAATATAAGAGCTTTACTTAAATCTTATTAGAGTCATCTATGATAAACCAGTGATCACCATCATACTAAATGGACAGAAACTGAAAGCTGATCCTCTACAATCAGGAATAAGACATAGATATCCACTATCACCAGTCCTTTTCAGTACAGTTCTTGAATCATTAACCAGTGCAATTCAACAAATGAAAGAACTAAAAGGAGAGGCTGGGGAAATGGCTCAGTGTAATAAGTGCTTCCCTGGCAAGCGCAAGGGCCTGAGTTCAATCCCTTGTTCTGTCAAAAAGAAGAAGAAGAAAAAAAAAGAGCTAAAAAGATATAACGAGGAGCAGAAGAAGTTAAATTAACTTTATTTGCAGATGATATGATCCTCTAGAAGGAAGAGTCCAAAGATTCTACGAAAAGACTCTTAAAACTAATAAACAAATTTAGTAGCATAGTAGGATAAAAAGTCAACACTCAAAACTCAATAGCATTCCTGTACACCAATCAAATCACTGAGAAAGAAAACAGGGAAACTATGTCTTTCAAAATAGCATCAAGAGGGGGCCGTGGAGATGACCCAGCAGAATAAGTGGTTCCCTGGCAAGTGCAAAGGCCTGAGTTCAATCCTTGGTACTGAAAAAAAAAGTGGTTATCAGAAGCAAGCCATACAGCTACATGTAGAAGACGGTTAAGGCAATGATCCTGAGAATCTTCCAATTTTCGAATCTAGCAGTTAATTGGAAGGATTCTCACCCTGACTAAGTATATATACTGACACCTGTGAACTAATCAACTGCACTGAAGATGGTAATTTGTAATAGTAGGTTCGTGCTTGGAGTGTCTGTCATTCTTGTCTTCTGAATATGTGCTACTTGTCATGACATGCCAGTTGCTGCTATGATGTCTCCCGGGTACATTGGTGTTCAAAAAGAAGGAGGTGATGAAGGAAAGCAAGAGAAAGGAAAAGGAATATTGTTGGACTGTCTTGCTTCAAGGTTGTATATGGTGAGATTTTTGGACTTATGTGTAAACATAAGAAGTATATAATTCTTTATGCCTATTTTTAAAATATATTCTAATTTTCAAATATTTTTATTATATTCTGTAGGGACTTAAATTTCAACATATCAATACTTGATGAAAAATACCTGTTCCATATTATGCCTAAGATGTTTGACATGCAGACAGATAGTGAGGTTAAGCTTAACAGCCTAAGTTGTATGTAAGCTTGTCTTCTGGATGGTTAGCAACCTAAGTTTGCGGACCAAAATTAGAGAAAAAGGAGGGCTGCAAAGAAAGTCAACATTTTGGCCCTAGCCTTCTAAGGTCAATTAAGACTCAGGACATAAGAGAACTTGTACTGTAACATCATGTAACTCGGTAGTGTCCCAAATTTTCTGATCAAGAAGATTATGGGGCCAAGAAGGAAAGTGATCGACGATGTAGAGTGTGCCTAAGGAGAGTCACATGGAGAGAAAACATTCTCTCAGGCTTTCACAGAGAGCACATTGGCCAAGCAATGGCCGTGACTCATCCACATGGCTGACACTGACAAAGGTTCTACAATCTGCGGTACAGGATCTCAGCATAAATCTTGAGAGGATTTCACTGACCTTATCAGACCCAAAAGCTACAACTCTTGTTGCATAGGTCCTGCTTTACCTTGGTCTTAACCATCCAGCAGAAAAGTATAAAAACGAAGTACAAGAAATAAAGCCATGCTGTTATGTTGAGCTGCAGGCGACTCAGGTCAACATCTTCTAACATTGCTAGTGAAGCGGAAGACCCAATACTATTATGGACTACTGGACTCTTTTAGAATATTTTGCTGAGTTCACACACTTATAATATTTAAATGACAGAACTAAACAAAGAAAAGGGATACAGATGAATGACCATTTTGTATCTATGTATTCAAAATGGTTAGGATATATGTATGGCTACATTCTCTTAATTCAGGAAATAGAGGGATTTGTTCTAACAGTGTTTGTAAATAGGATATCATGTCTGCATCTTGTACAACAAATAACCACTAGGAAGGCAGTATGTAATGTGTTAATCATTGAAACTGTCCCACCAATTTGATTTGAATCTGGCTCATTGCTATTTATTTCTCAATAGAATTATGGGAAAAAAAGTTCTTCTATCTAAAAATAAATAAATAAATAACATCAAGAGAAATGAAATACTTAGGAATTAACTTAACCAGGGTACTGAAAGTTCTCTATAGTGAAAATTACAGTACTGAGAAAAAGATGGTGAAAGAGAACATTAAAATGTGAAAAAAAAAATCCCCTGTTCCTGGATAGGCAGAACCAACATAGTGCAAATGGCTGTGCATCCAAAACTGTTATACAGATTTAATGGAATAACAATCAAAATACCAATAGCCTTCTTTGCAGAAGTACAGATAGTAATAGAAACCTCATAAGGAACCAGAAGAGACCTAGAATAACAAAATCAAATCTAAGCAATGAGGGCAAGGCAGGACATGTCACAACCCCAGACTTCAAATTATACTACAAAGCTGCAGTGATCAAAACAACATGGTAAAGAAAAAAGAGAGACTTATCGATCAATGCAACAAAACATAGGATGCAGAAACAACTCCAGTTACATTCAGCTATCTTATCTTTCACAAAGGGAACAAATTGTCTTCACTTGTGAATAAATATATTCCTTAACAAATGGTGCTTTGAAAACTGGCTACCCACATGGAAATAATTGAAAATAGACTCATATTTCTCTTCATGCATTAAACTAAAATAAAAATAGATCAAGAACTAATTACTAAATCAAAACAATCTCCAGGAATACAAAGTGGGTAAAACTTCTGAAGTCATCCTTGTAGGCTGTCTTTCTGAAAAGAATCCCAATTACATGAGAAATAATACCAAGAATCAGCCAATGGGATCACATCAAATAAAGTTTCTATACAGCAAACAAAACCATGGAGACATACTATAGAATGGGCAAGTTACTGTTACTTAATTCTGAGACAAAGAACTAATAAATAGCGTACAGGAAGGATCAAAAAATTGAGCACTCCAAATTTAACAGCCTATCAAGAAATAAATATCTGAAAATAATGAACACTTCTCACATGAAGAACAAGCAGGCAATAAATACATGAGTAAATATCCAAATGCTTGACATCTCTAGCCACTTGAGGCATGCAAATTAAAACTGCCCTGAGATTTCCTCTCACTCCATAAAGAATGGCTACTATCCAGAAATCAACCAGGAACAAATACTATAGAGAGCCTGAACAGCAAAAAGGAACCTTCTTTATTGTTGGTAGAAGTGTGAATGGTACAGCCACCACTGAAGTCAGTATGAAGATTCTGCAAAAAACTAAAACTAGGAATTCCATTTTTTCTCAGCTCTTCCTGTTCTAGGTATGTTCCTGAAAGAGCTAAAATATCGCATCACACTGATGTATGTATGCCATGGTTATAACAGTACTATTCATAAAAGCTAAATTTTGGAAGCAACTTATAAGTATATGTCCATCAATAGATAAAAGGGCAAAGAAAATGTATTTATGTAAACAACAGTACTATTCTGCCATTAAAGACATGCTTCAATTTTGTGTAGACAAATGGGTGAACCCTGACTACAATTTCAAGTGAAGTAGTATGGGGGGAGTGAGCAAGCGAGACAGCGAGAGAGCGAGAGAGTGAGAGCGAGAGCAAGAGTGAGAGAGAGCCAGAGAGAGAGAAGTTTATTGTCATCCAGCATGCAATGCACTCAGAATTGTTCCTCTGAGTTATTATAATTATTTTAATTTTAAGTGTTTTGGCCTGTTAGTGCGTCTGTTAACCTGTGTGTATGATAGTCAACTTGATAAGGACTTACAAAATTAATGAATTAATCTCATGCTGCCAAAAAATTTAAAAAGAGGGTCAACAGGAAGGAGAAAAATAGAATTGAGATATTATGTACCAGTACCAATTCCGTACGAGGAATACAATCATTATGCGCTGTAAAAAGTACTAATAAAAAGAAAACAAATGAGACAGAGTTCTTGCTCTCACCCACCATGCGAACCTCTTATAATTTCCTAGCACTCTGATGCACCTTCACCAGAATTTGGCTAACCCACAACTTAACAGAAATGCAGAACACAAGATATTCTGTCTAAGCCATCCAAACAGAATCGTGAAATTTTTGGAGCCAGGGACCTTGTTTTATTATCTACCAGGGGCCTAACACTGGTATTACACTTACAGTATTCCCAGAGTCATTTTTAAGTGAAAATCATATGAAATTTACATTGTCGTATCTCAAAATTGTCCAAAGTTTCACTTCATCCAATTGTTTGGAGTATGGACAACACTTACCAGGTTAGAAGTTGCCATCTTCTTCATAGTCTTTAACTGATTTATCACCTTTCAACACACTGAAAATGATAGGAAGAGAAAACTGCTATCTGATAAGTTTATTCACTACTGCTGGGCCTGGGGATGTAGCTCGGTAGACAAGCATAGCATCTGCCTGGCAAGCGCAAGGTCCTGAGTTTTATTCCTAGTACCAGAAAAAGAAAGCAAATTACTGCTGACAAAGACAAGATTAGATAGAGTTGGCAATCCTTGACTTCCTCTTTCAAATATTTTATTCATTTTCCTCTACAACTGGTACATACTAATAAGAGCACTACCACCTCAGAGTGTCTGTAACACTATTTTTAAAGGTCTCCAAATCAACAGTGGATAGCACATCTGACAGTTTTTCAAGGTGCTATCATCCCAACTGCTTGTCCACCCTTTCCTGTCCTCTCTCTTGTCTCTTGTTAAATTATTCAGCAAATAGCTACACAGCGTTCCTTACAAATAGGGCTTTAGTGATTAAAAAGAAAACTATCCAATTTCCTCTATGAGCCCTAAGTAGTAATGACAGCTCACTCCACAAGATGGCACTAATAACTCTTTTTTGTGTGTCTCTTTCCCGTCACGATACAGGAGTAGAACTGAGGATTGATTTTTCTTGCATTGCAGAACAAATGAAACCACGACTTCTGTTTTACTATTCATGTTTCAGGCTGCTCATAGTAACATGCTGCAGACACTTGAAGCCACTGAGTTTGTTCACAGGCTTTCATATGCTACTTTGGTTGATAGTATAGGCTACAGTGCGGAAGTATGTTATGTGTGAATTGCAACCTTTTCCTACTAATGATCCTTACTATCTTGGAGCACTCACTCTTAAGGAAAAGAAAAGCACAGGATGGCACATGACCTTGCAGGCACACAGTTCTCCAGAAGAAAGTCTACCTGGCCTGGGACAGCTTAGGAAGTCTTGGGCACTCACCAAACGCTAAATTTAGCAAATTTGACCAATGACTTTATTTCTCTTGAAGGCTGCAAAGAATAACAATGAAAATGAGACCATTATTTATTGAATGTTGTATATTAGGCAGCTTGATGGGCATTTTTTTAAGGAGAGAAAAGAAGCAATGTAAACAATACAAAATTACAAAACAAGATGATAGGAAATTAACAAATTTGTTATTTTTATTTCCAAAGTCATTGTGCAGATAACCAGATAGTCATGTAAGATTGATCAAAGAATATAAGCACTGTGCCTTTTTATTTTATTTTATTTTTAATGTATTTAGCACAGGGTCTCACTTCACAGCTCGGAGTCATAGCGATCCTCCTGTTTTCAGCCTCCCCAGCCCTGGGATTACACGGGTGCACCAGCACACCTGGTCTTGGTGGCTGGATCAGTGCATCTGGGGATGGGGGCCGAAGCAACAGGTGGTACTGGGGATCAAAACCTAGTTCCTGCGCTTATCTAACCAGGCACCTAGTCTGCTGAGCTATCTTGCCAGCCTAACTGTTCCTTTTAATGATCTAACAGGAATTATTAGTACAACTATCTTAGCTATTTTTGACGCATGTATATTTTTCCCCTTCCTTCCTTTCTCCTTTCCCCATCGCAGTTGTTCTTACCTTTTCTTTCCCTTTCACAGTATCTGTTATACTTTTTGGATATTATTTACTCTTTCAGGAGTTTTTTTTTTTTTTTTTTTTTTTTTTTTTTTTTTTGAACTGGGGGTTGAACTCAGGCCCTTGCGTTTCCCAGGGAAGCGCTTACTCCACTGAGCTATCTCCCCGGCCCCTCTTTCAGGAGTTTTGAATAATTATTTTAAATATAAGAAACGAATACATGCCATGCAGTCCCCACCCCCCAGGGCGCGCTGAGACAGCAATTGAGACTGGGCATGGTGGCACGTGCCTACAATTCCAGCACTTAAGAGGCTCTGATCTATGCAATGAGACCCTGTATACCCTGTACATTCTGTCCTAAATATAAAAAAGAGAAACTAATGCAATAGTTTACCTAAATAGCAAATAATTATTAATGATATTTTAGGTATTGCTTAAATTGTATCCATTTGTACAAATCATTAGAACAATTCTACTGGGATACATGCTGTAACTATTCCTTTTTCTGGGAAATTAAGACATATAGGGATTACATGATTCGTCAAAGATCCCACATAAAGTCAGAGGTACAACTAGGGTTCCTAACTAAGAATGCAAGACTGATGTAAGACTGTAGGGTCTACAGACTTGAATACTGCCTATTTCACTGAAAAAAAAATAAGTAGACCCATCAGCTAACAACATCCTCAACTTCTTGTATCAAACACATAAATTCACTTAAATCCCCTTTCTGCCTCTCACTAATGCTTAAACTCTGACCTGTGCTTGAGAGTTCTTTTATTCCTTTACTGACTGGCCTGGCCATAACGGTGAAGCAAATAGAGTGGGAACAGTCAGAATAGTGAGGTCCTATGTCGTGGGTTGGATCTGAAACGGCTTGCCAATGTCTCATGTATTTGGAGGGTGATAGAATCATGCATGGGACCCCGTACACGTTGGTTGATTCATCCACGGGTGAATTCAGCGGCTGAGTATGCCATTAGGTGGGGTTTCACTGGGACAAGTGATCACTTGGGCATGACCCAGAAGAGTGTGTCTCCCTCCTCAGCTCCTCCACTCTCTCTGTTTCCTGGCTGCCATGAGGTGAGCAGCTGTCCTCCACCTAGGCCCTCCTGCCATTCCTGTTTCTGCTTTGGAGCAAGCAGATGACAGACTACAACCTCTAACACCATGAACCCAAATAAACCCATCATCCTTTAAGTTTCATGTATTGCATATTGTGTCCGGATAACTTGAAGAAGACTAAGACATCCTGTAAAGGGCAGCACTGGCAAAAAGCCATACTTCTACGACAAGCAGGTGTGGTCCATAAAGTTTGTCTGCCTTCACAGACATGACCTACTCCCCTCCATTAAGAGACAACAGGTCTCCAGGCAACACCAGTCAGGAGGATCCTACCACAACAAGTACCTCACCATGAGCACTTTTTGTTCCCACTGCAGAGGACTAAAAAATCTGAGACTCCTTTCCTCTGCAGGGGATGCTATAGAAGATGGGTAGAATAAATGAGAGGGATTCAGCCCTGACAAGTGGTCAGCCCAGGACAGGACTTCCTTCCTCTGGGCCTAGAAAATCCCATTTTCCCCCTTAGGTAGCACTAGCATTGGGGGTCCCTGAGGCACCTGATGAACCAAGCTGATCAAAATAGCTCTGCCAAGTCTACAAAGCACACTTCCATTGGTACTGAAACCTACAAAGTAGGCCAGGGCCTTCATACCAAATCTTCAGATTGACTGCCTATTAAAAGAAATGATTTAAATAGGACCCTTAGCTTCTTAACATATTAGCTAGAAAGTACAGAACAAAGTAAAAAAAAAAAAAAACCCGTCACCTGTCACAGCAAGAACCAGGAAAAACACAACATGAACAGCAAAAGAAAGATAATTAACTCAGCATGATAACACTGAGATGACTTAGATGTTAGCATTATCTGACAAGAATTTTTAGGCATACTTTCTCCGCTTATCACCACAGTAATTATTTTTACCAAATAAATAAAAATTGTTCAATCCTTTCTTAAAATGTACCAGCAATTTCAACAGACATAATAAAATTCAAATTCATTTCTCAATCGATTTTTCCAACCAGTCCTATGGGGAAAGCCAGAGTAGAGTTTCAGTCTCTACCTCTAGGGGGAAAAAAATAACCCTTGAGGAGAGGGAAATGGAACTAAAATATAAACATTCGCTTTATGTATACACTGGAGGGGTAGGCTGCTTTATTTGCAGAGAATCAAAAGGCTGTGTCAACTCTTTTTCAAGCATGGGTCCCTGAGCCTGCCACCTCCAGAGGCTTCCCTCAAGGACTACTTTCCACAATTATCTAAGCTATTGCCATTTCTTTAAGCAGGCACATTTTTTCACGATATCACACTGAATCAGAGGACTTTTTGCCTCTAAAGCTTTGTTTGAAAACTCCCACCCATCTCTGTACTTCACCTCTTACTGTCTCCCACTACCTAAACCCAACTGTCATTCACAACCAAAGCCAGACGATAGCACTTACCAAAAAAAAAAAAAAAAAAAAAAAATGAAAAAAAAAAAAAAAAAAGGCAACAAAGCTCTTGGTCCAAATAAATCAATTACTCATTAGCTCTGTGAACTTGGGCAAGCACACAATATAACCTCCTT
>NW_004524686.1:7531974-7544990 GCF_000260255.1 Octodon degus | reverse complement strand
TTGGTCCACATAGATCTATTACTAATTAGCTGTGTGAACTTGGGCAAGCACACAATATAACCTCCTTGTGCCTTGATATGGCTGAAATGGTCCCTAGTAACACTAAAATTTTGTAATTAACTTCTATATTTCCAGGCACAAAAACAACTAATTCTACTAGTGCCAAGTCAAGTGGAGGAAATGCAATAGTTAGCCCCTCCTTTTTCCTCTTGGAAAGCCTGTATAGTTAACCAATGCTTTGATCTTTCTTTTGTGAAACAGAAATCATAAGCTCCTGAATGAATCTGCCAACATCTGCCCACTTAATAGCCTCCGATTGCAACAGTTTTAGACTAATTTCTTTAATGTGGTGGGTCTCGCTTGACTTTCCAAAGAAAAAGATTTTTCCTCATTATCTGTACTGTGAAAATGTTTGGAAAGGGATTAAATGAGGAACGATTAATTGATATTTGAATTAGTCCTCAATGAGCCAGATGGGGCCCTGGAAACTGCAGGGAAGTTTTGGCTCTGGTGGCCCAGATTTTGCCACACAGAGAAAGCATACTGCTTCCCAAAGCAGAAACTGAGTTCCTTAGTCTCTTAGGGCTGGTACAGCACAGCACATAGACTGGGTGGGTTATTCAACAAATATTTATGAATCAGAGCCTTGGAGGCTGGAGGTCTAAGATCAGGGTGTCAGCATAGTCAGGTTGTGGAGAGGGCTCTTTTCCAGGTTGCAAAAAGCTGACTTTCTTTGCATCCTTCCAGGGTAGAAAGAGATTTAACTAACTCACTTTCTAGCCTTTTCTTACAGGGGAACTAGTTACACCCTGGGGAACCACTGTCATTACCCAATTAATTCACAAAAACCTCATCTCCTAATACTATCACATTGGGATCATGGTTCTTCCATATAAGCTTTGGAGATCAATAATATTCTGTCCGCAGTGCCAAGGCAAATCGGAACTGCTCATTCAGTCCTCTGAGACCATACCACCTTCCTTCTTTTTCTCCTCTCTATCTTATCCTTTGGTAGACCTGTCGAATCTACCTCAGAATCCTTGTCCGGGTCCTAGAGAGTCAACATTTCTCTCTTCACCTCTACCCACATTATGCTTTGAATACCAGATATTACTTGGATTACTTGGATATGCTGCTAATATAGAGACAAGAGTACCAATCATAAGTAGAAAAAACTTGAAAAGATATCCTGGTACCTTACAGTGCATTTATGAGAGGGCAGGGAGGAAGGAAAGCATGTTTTCTGTATTTTCTCATTTCTACCCCTTTGCTCTGTGAAATTGGTAAAATTCTTGCTTCTAATACCATGTGCAGTTCTCATTCATTTCCTAAAATGCAGCTAATCTACCTCCTGCTCTGGGCAGCTTGCTCCAAATTTGTCATCATGCAAGGCATGTTTTCCTTTGTCTCTGCTCTCTCATAAATACACTAAGGTACCATGACATCTTATCAAGTATTCCCACTCATGCTGCATCTCCTTTCTCTCTGCATTAGCAACACAATGGAGTAAGATTGGTAGATCCAAGTATAGTTGCACAGTAGCATCTGTAAGGGACCTTCTTGTAGATTCCAAAACCCCCAGTGCTCACATCCTTTGCATAGCACATGGCACTTACATATAATCTATGCAATTCTCCCATGGAATTTAAATCATCTATAAATTATTTGTGTACCTAATACAATGTGAATGCTATGTAAATAGCTGTTACAAATGTTGCTCAGGGGATGATGAAAAGAGTCTCTGTGTACGTGCAGTACAGGAGCAATTTCTTGATCCATAGTTGGATGAATCTGCAGATACAGAACTCATGGATATAGAGGGCTGACTGTAATTAGTTACTGTCTGATGAAGGAAGAAGAACAAGAATGGGCCCTCAAAATCTGATTTTCCAATTCACAAAATAAAAAAAGTAGTATTTCCTATTCATAGTGCTTAGAATGATTGTGACGTCCACTTTTTTTTTTTTTTTACATAAATCTTTCAATTGGCTAGCTTATTTAGGAAGAGCTTTTCCTCTACCACTGGTTTTAACATTGCATTTCAACTGATCATTCAAAATGTGGCTATTGGATTGTACTTAACTTCAATCAATGGAAGACATAGCAAGAACAATGGAGACTCCTCCTAGACTTTTGTCCTGCAAGGTTTCCTCAGTCTCCTGGATTGCATTATTTTGACATCTGCAGTAACACTTTAATTTCTGCAGAAAGTGATGTATTTATGAACACTCAAACTGGTTTTGTCACTATAATGATCCTAATTGGAAATTGCGAGTAAAATAAGAATAAAATTCCATGAACATTCAGGTAGAAAAGTGAAATGCAATTAAAAAGGGCTCATTTGTTAGTCCTCTACATTTCTTAGCTTTTTCCCAGGACATATTTAAAATCTGTGAAATTTTATAAGAAAAGACATTAACTTTGATCTGTGGTTCTGATATCAAAATGTTCCCCATAGTTAAGATGTTTGCTTTAAAGTTAAAACTTAATTCACCCCAGATTCTTTACTTCTTTCTAAATGTCTCTCAATAGGCAGCTTCACCCAGACAGGAGATGACTGTATCCCATGGAAATAATCTCAGTGATTCTGAATGTTTGTATCTAGTTATCCCCCCAAAGCCTCATGCAGTCATGGAGCAGACTTCTAGACTTCACAATTAATTCATAATCCAGTGCTGGGATTATGGGTGTGAGTGCTGCTGGGATTATGGGTGTGAGTGCTATATCAGCCCTGGGGAAGATAGCTTGACTGCAATCTAAGAGAGACAGACTTCTCTCTGTTGCCATTGTTGCCTTTACTACTCCCTTTGCTCTCTTGCTCTTTGCCGCCCACATGAATAGTTGCTCTGTGCAATGAGCCACTCTGCCTTGGAGCCAGCTGAGTATGGACAGAAACCTCCACAAACTGTGAGCTAACCAAAGCTTTCCTTCCTTTATTTTAAGTATCAGGTATTTGTCTTAGCAACAAGAGAAAACTAACAAGAGACAGTGCTGTTACAAGTAGCTATGAGATGACTCATATTGCAAGATTCTTGTGATAATTTTCTATTTTACCTTTTAACTTCAGCTTTTTTCTCTTACAAGTAGAGAAAGAAGCATGTCTATGTTGCAGCACAGTATGTGGAAGAACATTTGGCATAAGCTAAATGCTCTGAAAATTGTAGCTAACAGCAGCAATGACCAAATAGAAAAGTATGCATTCACAGCCTATATTTTCTAAACATTTTTTATCAAAACCTTACTTTTGCACAAAACCTGTTATCCCCATTGTTCCAATGAAGGACCTAAAATTTAGAGACATTCAATGTCTTGCCCCAAATTACATGGTTAATGAGTGACAGAGCCAAGAAAATCCCCACGCTTCTCTTTCTCCAAAGCTTAGGTACTAACCAAAGTAAATTTCATCTCCTTTCTATTTTGAAAGTGGCTCACCTGAGTCCTGGAGAGGTTAAAGCAATTAGTGCATGGTGACATCACCAAGAAAAACTGGAGTAGCTTCTAACCTAGTTCTGCCAGATTCTTTAATTCACATCCTCTTTCTTTTCCACTATCCTGCTTCGGTGAGCAAATGTACCTACGATGGTGAGAGGCTGACAACACCAGGTATCAAAAGAGCTCAGGGCCTGAGGAGCATGTTGGTGGCAGAATGATAATGGAAAGGGTGGGAAAGGAGAACAGCCATCATCCTGTCTTCATAGTCCTGTGCCATAATTTGGCCATGAACAGCCTAGTTCCCTGTTATTCTGAGCACAGTTGGGTAATGTTAAGCTTTCTGTAGTGAGTTGAATGGTTGATCCCGCCAAACATACCAAAACCTAATCCTAAGAACTTTGGGATAGGACCCTATTGAGAAAGGGGACCTTTGCTGATATAATTAGAAATTTGAAAGATGATCAGTATGGGTTGTATAAGAGGACCCTCAATTCAATGTGCAAGTGTCTTTAAAAACCAAAGGCAGAGGGATACTTGAGACAGACCATAGATGTGGTGACAGTGACTAAGATTGGTGTAGTGCATGCATAGGGTGCTAAATGCCAGGGTATGTCTGAAGCCACTCAAAGCCAAAAGAGTCAGGGAAGAGATTGTCTCTCTACTACAGCCTCTAGAGGGAGTGCGTACCTGCTGACAATAAGATTAGTGGATTACTGGCTCCAAGACATATACGAAAATAAAATATTGCTTTAAACTATTAAGTTTGTGATAATTTGTTACAGCAGCCACAGGAAATGAGTGTGTGCACCAAGCATGGTTAAAGGTATCTGCATTTCTAGGTACACAAGATGGTTATTCAGCTTATTTACAGGGCTGAGTAATTTGATTCTGACCAAGCACAGCCAGGGAATTCAGGATGCTTGCACTCAAGGTAAAGGCCAAACCTAACAGAAGGCACAGGTAGTCAGTGGGTGGTGGTCAAACCCTAGTGAAGCCCTTGTGATTAGAACTGCATCCTGATCTAAAATGTGTGGCAGGGAATTCCTGATGGGTATGCAATTAAGGATTCCAACAAAGGGGAAATCAATACTACACAAAGTGTACATGTATTAACCCGTGAGGACCAAGACTTCAGCCAGGCTTGACTTATGTCCATTTTCCCTGCTCTTCAACTTCATCTGAAGCTTTGCCACATGGTGAAAGCTATATGGGATTTGGCTTAAAGCGTAGGTTTGAACTGTGGCCCTGACCAAGGCCACATACTTATTGAATTGCCAGGACATGGAATTTCCTTCTATGTATACTTATCCCAAGAAGCAGCTGTCTTACTGAGGTGTTATGAGAATTAAATTGTCATATTGGAATGTATGTAAAATCATTGATTCAAAATGCTAACTCACTAAATCATAGTTGTTTTTCTGATTAGTCATGAGACTTCAAAAGTCTGATGTAGGTTTGAGCTGGTTTGACTATGAGGGAGGAGTGCTTCACTCTAATATGCATTGCTGGAAACTAAGCGGAAGATAGCTCAAAACAGTCCCCCTCCATCCTCCAGTTCTCAAAGTCAAGGGGTTAAAGTCCACTGAACTTCAAAACTGAAAAGATGCTAATTGCTTCTCAGGTCTTACAGTAAAATTACATGGGCAATTGTGATAATTCCCAACCAGTACTTTATGCTACTTAGGATAGAAATTAGTCGTATGTGTGAAATAAGTAGTTGATAGGAATTAAGTTTTTGGGACAGGGTCTTGCTGTGTACTCCAGGTTGAACTTGAACTTACTATGTAGCCCAGGCTGGCCCTGAACTCATCGTGATCCTCCTGCCTTCCTGTCCCCTACCCCAGTGCTAGGATTACAGGCTTGTACCAACCACACCTGGCTAGGATCCAAAATGAAGGCAACATTGCTAGACACACATACTCAGGAGTTTGAGGTGAGAAGACAGCTTGTGACCAGTAGTTCTTGGCCACTATAGGCAGCATACCAAGATTGCTTTTAACCGTAATGTTTTTTAAAAAGAAAGTCAACATATGCATACAGGTTTCCATTGCAGTTAATGGGCTTGACACTGTCATGATACTCATTGGTGGCATGCACCAGAGTGGCTGGAGAGACTGGATGGTATGAGGGATGGAATATTTGGAGGGACTTCTCTCTATGAAGTCACACTTCATTTGCCTTATGACATTAAACGACTCAATTGGTTTTCGTCTGTTATGCTTAGTTCATAGGGCTTACCTGAATTCTAGTATCTGTCAGCTCCTCTTAATGGAGCTACAAGAAGATCTGTCAGGATGATGAGTGGTCTTGTTTTATTCCTACTGTTCAATGTTCCTGAGCTTTGGGATTCTGACAACCTAGGAAGCTCCTGCAGCTTCATATTTAGTTGTGGGGAAATGCAGAGTTAAGAAACCTGACCTATTGTCCCAAGGGCAATAATTTAGTTTAGGGAAAGGAGGAGTCCGGAGGGAGTCAGCAAATTTCTCTCTGCCTTTTAGCAGTGTCTCTTAGTCTCACCAAATCACAGGTTCACTCCCTGTTCAGGATGTCAGTCAATTAGGAGAGAAAAAAAGTATCATAAATAACTCCAGCCAGAAATAGTCCAATGCATGTGTTTGTCCTTAATGGAAAGGATATTCTGATAATTTGTTCAGTGAGTCAGACTCAAGCAATGTGAGTGCAGTTTTCTTCATTCTGTTGGGATTTCTCTTTACAACTCCAAGCACAGAGCGTGCAAAGGGTCAAGTTATTCTTGCAAGTAGCTAAACCATAGGTGGAGGACAGCCAAATTAATTAACTCCTATATAGGTTTAAGTTATTTATAAACCTGAGAAATAAACACAGGCTGGATTTCAAAGCACCTCTATGTAAAACACTTTGCTCTTTAATGGCTAGGAAAAAAAATACCTTGAGCCTCACTTTTATACTAGAGAATTTTGGAGTTAACCAAGTCATTTCTCCATAGTACAGGAGTTAGCAACAAAACCTGCAATATGCACAGTGAATAAGCACAGTGAAAGGGGTCTAGGTTAGCATCCAGTCTGCCTGGAGATGGGTATGGGCTCATGTTTACTAGGCCCATTCGATGTCACTCAGCTCTACTTTGCCTAGTCATTATCACATACTTCTGGTCCAGGGTGGAGGTTCTGGCAACTTAGATCAAACCTTCATTCAAACCTTGAAACACACTGAATCCACGTTAGAGTCTCAGCATATGCCATTGCAGCTGAGTTCAAAACTGTGAAGAAACTACCTCAGTGGTCTGAGCATGCCACCGTTGAAAATCACCTGGTCACTACAACCATCTATATGCATGTCCTTCTTGACTAGCTGGTGATGTTGGGCCTACAGTCTTCATGAAACCATCTGTCCTCTAGAATGTTCTACAGTGTTTCAGAAAAAGAGCATCGGCATCACTTTTGTATAAACACAACTGAGCAGCTATATTTGCTGCCTGTGCATCAGAGTTGCTCTTTGGATTCAATGCCATGCCAGGCTTGGTGGCAGCACCGAGTCTTGTTTGGCACTAAGAAATGAATTTTAAAAAGAAAGGAAATCCACATTCTAAACCCTAATGCCCACTTCAGTGCAGCGCAGACTATCTTTTCTGAGGGAGTTCTCAAAAGGAGCCAGTTCTCCAGATGAACCCTCCAAAGAGAGGGACACATTACCATATTTAGACTTAATACACAGCTACAACTTGACATACTTTGCTCCCCCAGAATTCAGATGTCTTCATTTACTTAAAATACTTTTATCTCCCTAATAAGGAAAAAGTATTGAAGTTAAACAGCACTCTGTTTCTAATTTATCTCCTCAACTCCTTTTTCCTGATTTTTTTTAGTACCTTGAAGGTTCCTCCCATGGGCAGCTAAATTCCCCAAATGCAGTATTATATGTTCACATGAAATGCTATTACACTGTCACAGTTCCTCCTGCCATGGCTGTTACCTGTCATATGTCACCTTCACCTGACTTGCGTAATTTCCCATGGTATATGAGCATAGTCACTATTTTGGCTCAATAATCCCTTGATCAATGACATTTTTACTGTAATTGTTCAGCAGTGATTATTCAACATTCCTTTATCAATTGAGTGTGCAAGTACATGTTTGTGGAGAGAGTGTATATACTCACTTGAAACCAGCTAAGGAATTTAAAGTTTCCTCATTTGTAACAAGACAATCATTAACAGGATTCCTTTCTATATATACTTCATGTACTTTTCTGCTTTACCATTTTGACTTAGGTTCATTATATAGAAATACATTCTTTTTGTAGAAATTGTTAAAAGCTTCTTTACAATTTGAATCTATGTTCTATAAACATGTCTAAAGCAACGGTTCACATTTGGTTGGCCTTTGAGGTGTACTGTGGCAATTTTAGGAGGAGATGAGTATTCAATTATTGAGACTGTATCGTTGAACTACATTAAATCATTTTAGCTTTGGAAAGAATTTCTTTATAGTCTCACCATTTTACCTCAGACTGTAAATCTAAAAGAACCCCACATTACTTTGAATAAATATTGAAATGTCAAGTTATGAATAGGACAAATTAATTACATTTATATTATGTAATGGTATCATGAAAAATCTCATAATTATTTATTGAAACCAATTGATTTGAAGAGGTAGATATTTCAGTTAGGTGCAAAATTAATGACAGATGCAGTTATATTACTATAAGTAAATGTATGTATAATCTACAAATTTACACAAATATTTTTAATTATTGATAAAAATTTTATATTTGGTAAATTTCAGGAAATACATATATAAAGTTTGTCAAAATAATATCTGAGGAAATTTCACTGTTTCCTATTTTTAAAACAGTTTGCTTTACTTTCAAATAGGTGTGGCATCGTACTTGAAACAAAGTGAATTGAGATAGCTTTAGAAAATTGCGATGAACCTGTGTTGGAGGAGAAATGTAAGAATAAAACAATGCCTGAGGGCTTTCAGAAATTTATTGAGTGGACTCTTTTCTTAAATGCAGTCAGATTGTTTCTCTGGTATAGCAATCTAAAGTGGGGATTGAAAATGGGGAATCTGTTACACTCTAAAATCTAATAGGGGCCGGGGAGATAGCTCAGTAAAATAAGCGCTTCCCTGGCAAGTGCAAGGGCCTGAGTTCAATCCCCAGTTCTGCAATAAATAAATAAATAAATAAATAAATAAATAAATAAAATCTAATTAATCTTCTGCTAATTGGCTGGAATGAGAAACAAAAACTGAATGATTGGCAAGTGTGTTGGGTGAGTGGCATTCTTCTAATGTTAGGACATCCACACTTAATTTTTTACAAATGTCACGGTGGTACGAACACATCATGAGATTTGCCTTCTTCACAACATTTTTGCATACAGTGCATCACTGCTTGCTACAGCTACAGTGTTGTAAAAGAGGTCTCTGGAGCTTACTCATGTTGCTTAACTCAAAGTTTATGCTCCGTGATTAACAACTCTCCATTTTCCTCTCTCACTTTTCTTCCTAGTGGAAATGCTGAATGTCGAGTGAGTACTAAGGACTTTGGATGGCTGACTCCTGAAACACAAATGCTTATAATTTCTCTGTCTAGTGTCACACAGTGGCCCCAGGGCAGACTATGCTAATTGGCCCACAGTGGGTACACAACAAATGGCTGAGAATGAAGAAGCAGTGTAAGAAAAACATGACCCATAAATAACAACATGGTTTCTCCAAAATGTTCTTTAATTATTTCACTGAAGAGCTGGAGAGGCTGCAAACGGGAGTATAACCATGAGTCCGAGCTGGGTAGCGAGACCCTATGCCAAATACATAAAAGAGCAATAATTATTCCATTGATTTAATTGTCTTTTAGTTTTTTTTAAAAAAATGTATTTGGTATAGGGTCTCACTATGCAGCTGGGACTCATAGTGATCCTCTTGCATTCAGCCTCCCCAGTGCTGGGATTACATGCATGCACCACCTTGTCTTTTCTCTGTAGCTGGCTCAGCGTTCCTGGAGTGGGGCTGGTACAACAGGCTGTGTCTGGGATCGCCCCCTGGTCCTTGTGCTTGCCCATTCAGGCACTTAGTCCACTGAGATATCTCACCAACCCATCTTCTAGCTTTTTAAACATTTATTTTGATAGTTTATCCTCCCTGTAAAACTCATATTTTCCTGCTATATAACCATCTAATAAACATGGCTGACACTGACAAACAATCTGAGGTATAGGATCTCAGGATAAATCCTGAGGGGATTTCACTGACCTTATCAGACCCAAAAGCTACAACTCTTGTTGCATGGGTCTTGCTTTGTCTTGGTCTTAACCACCCAGCAGAAAAGTATAAAAATGAAGTACAAGAAATAAAGGCGTGCTGTTATGTTGAGCTGTAGGGGACTCAGGTCAACATCTTCTGACATTGCCAGTGAAGCAGAAGACCCAATACTATTATGGACTACTGGACTCTTTTAGAATATTTTGCTGAGTTCACACACTTATAATATTTAAATGACAGAACTAAACAAAAAAAGGGGACACACAAAAAAAGGGGTCATGTATCTATGTATTCAAAATGGTTAGGATATATATATATATATATATATATATATATATATATATATATTTTTTTAATGAACAGAGGAATTTGTTCTAATGGTGTTTGTAAATAGGATATCATGTCCGCATCTTGAAAAGCAATTAACCACCAGGAAGAATGTATACAATGTATTAATTATTGAAACTGTCCTACCAATTTGATTTGAAACTGTCTCATTGCTATTTGTTTATCAATAAAATTATGAAAATAAATTAAAAAATAAAGAAAAAGAAACATTCTTATAGTTCACTAGCATCCATAAACAAATCTGAAATTAAATCTGCCAATTTAATGCAAGAGTAAAAATATTAGGAGTATGAAACTATTACTTTTATTTTTCTGAGGGGCAAGCTTCAAATTTTATATAGTTGTAACCATGTGTGGAAACTGAGAAATAAAACAATTAGATGCCAAGCTGGTACACACTATGAAAGGACACACTCAGATACCTGTGTCTTTAACCTCATCACCTCTTCTCAGTACTCTGCAACCCAGAACCCCTGGGATTCCCAAAGGCAATGTTTGAAAATGCTGTAGAACATGCATTAATTGGGGATAGAGAAGAAAGCCATTGCAGAGAAGGGAAATTGAGCTCCACCTCATGGGAAGGCTGTGGCAACACAAATTAGGAGCTGGAGAACAACAACTGACTTGAAAGAATGTATCACAAGGTAAAAAGAGCAAGAGCTACAGTCAGATTATGGTGCCTTCCTGGAATAGCACAGCTTGTGACCTTGCTGCTGGCATTTACCTCAGGAGAAACACACGAGGCACTGTTGACATCCAGGGTGCATTCACTATAGCCCCTATCAACACTTGCAAGTGTAGAACATAGTTTTGTCCCCACACACTCTCCCCTCCATATCTGTATTTCCTCCCATAGCTTCTACACCTGAGAATATGAGTTAATGTGACTCTGAAGAAACCACCCAGAATCCTGGCTCAAGAAGTGTGGGGTCATCCTGGGTGGTAGAATTTATCTGTGGTTAGAGATAGGTCATGCAGTGCACAAATACTCGAGATTCCTTGAAAGTCACTCTACTCGCTACCTCCCTCAACCATGAGCAAAGAAATACTACAGCAAAACTGGGGCATTTCCTTCCCAAAGGAAAGTGGAGCACAGGACCCAGCACACTCTTAGCAAATGTCAAAGTCATTACAGCACATTCTCACGAAGAGCTAACATCACACCATATTTTATCAGCACTTTTAATTGCACACACCCTTTCTCTCTCCCTAGGCATAGTTTTCAAGCCTCAGAACAAATGCGCTCTCTTTCCTTTAAGAAGCCATTTTTACTGAACTTTTCAATGACCTCTACCTTTGGGGGTCTTATTTTTACTTATTATTTCTACTACACTAGCATTTAACTATGTAGTCTTGCTTGCTGAATTGTGCTAGAATGGCTTTCTGCTTCCCAAATCAGATTAGAAGCTCCTTTGGTATAGAAACTGTGTAGTATATAGTAATTTAATGCTTATTTTGCAGGTAAACTTCTGAAAATACATATAGGAAAATAGGTGAAAAATCTATAGCTCCAGTATTGATTTTTTTTGCCCCATTTCCAAATTCATAAAGCCAGCTCTCAACTGCCTAGTGTATTTCATTTCCACTCAATGTCTGGCAGACACTTCAAAGTCAATATGATGACAAGAGGATCCTAGGTCCCCTATCCCACCTCTAACCTCTCATGCTGCCCCACCCAAATTCCCAGTTTCAGTCAATAGTATCATAATATTCCCAATTGTTCAACCCCCAAACATAAATTTTACCCTTCATTCTTGTCTTCTTTTGATCTTTCAATCCAGTCCCATCTGATGCAATACAATCCATTGTTTCAATTTATTAAGTGTGCCTATAAAATATACACTAAATTCAGCTGCTTTTCTTCATCTTTAGTATCACCCTATGGCAGTGATGGGGAACTTTTTAATGATGCAAACATTCTGCTGCAGAATTGCCATAGGCTTGCCACCCTGCCCTAGACTATAGGTCAAATTACTACCATCTTCCACATGTCGCTGCACCAACAGTCTGCTAAATGGGCCCTCTGCTGTTGTGTCATTGTGGTCATTCTCTTCATTCACCTTCTGTCTCCCCCTGTCTTCCCATCAAACTCTTCTGTCAAATGGAACTACTAAGAAATGCAAGATGAACCAATAGCTCTCACCTTGATTTGCTTTCCCTTTGCTTTTTATTCTGATTTCTAGATATGGTAAGTTCCTTGCATCTTGTTGTCTCTTCTTTACTTCCAATACCCCTGGATATCTGAACTATTCCTAAGAGGGCATGCTTTCCTGAGCTCCTGACATTTCTGGTTGTTCTCCCCTAGATCCTCTCCATTTGTGTCAGTTTCCCTCAATCTGTAGTGCACGCACAGGAAAAGCATGCTCCCTTCCTACGGAGCTTGAGGCAGGGCTTTTGCAGAGTTATTTCGTGTAACATAATATCATGTTGTACCTCAAGACACACATATAATTTTGTCAACTGTATCATAACAAAGCTGAGGGTAAATAGGGAAATATTTTACAAAAAAGTTGGGGACTGACATACCAGTACACATGAGTAAAGCAGAAGATAAAGTACAGAAATAGATTCATAGTCCATTTAGAATTTTAATATGTAATAAAGGTGATAGCACAAATGAGGAAAAATGGACTTTTTGATGGTGAGGGGAAACAGCAATTTAAAAAAAATATAAATTAGATCGACAACTCATTTCATAAGTAAGAATAAGTTCTAAATGCAAACATTTAAATGCTCAATGAAACTAATCAAGTTCAGACAGAAAATAAGATAATTTCTCCTAAAACTAGATATAGAAACAGTTCTACTAAATAAACTGCAAACTTGAAAGAATAAAATAAATGATTTTTAAAGCTGACTATATAATACATAACACTAAGGCATTACAAAAAATTCCATTACCCATCACAAAATAACCAGTAGGAGAGGAGAAATATCTGAAATGTGTACTAAACACACGGCTACTATCCCTAATATACTAAGAATTCT
>NW_004524686.1:7530657-7531874 GCF_000260255.1 Octodon degus | reverse complement strand
ATATATATATTGTAGGGTGTCATGTGATGTTTCCATACATGTTTACATTGCAATGTTCAAGTTGGGGTGAACATATATCTCCTTAAACATTTAAGAATTATTGAAGTTCGATGGACAAGAATAAACTGTGACAGAAAATAGCCAAAAATAGGATGATAAATCACAAAATGAAAATAAAAATGTCTCTAAGCTTATGGAAAATACTTACTTTGATTCTTAAAAAAGCACTCAGAACAAAAGTATGCTATGTATCACTTTTCAAATATTGGATAGGTAAAAATTAAAAAGTATAACAACGTGCAGGTGTGTCTTGAGGAAACAAACCATCTTATTTATTCTAGGATGATTTATAATTATAAAAATACAAGGAAGAAGCAACTGTGAAGTAATGTTCTTGTGACATGTCTAGAAATCTAAATCACATCAAAATACATAAAACAATTGTCTTCTTTTTTTCTCTGAAACTTTTTTTTTGTATTTTAGGGAAGGGTCTACAGCGTGTTCAGGGTCTCACACTAGATCAGACTCATACTGATCCACCTGTTTACAGCCTCCCAAGAGCTGGGGATTACAGGCACGCACCACCATGCCCAGTCTCAATTGCCATTTTTGCATCCCCTGGGGCAGGGCTGGCATGGCAGACCCGATCTCTGAAACTTTAAAAAGTTTACCAGAAGGATAGACAGAACTCCTAGTGTCATAGTCTCTATCTTCCATTGCATCTTAAAAACAGAGGATCCAGGCTTTGACGATACAAATGCAAAGAATATTTTGCAAATCATTAATCATACGGTTGCAGTCCTCTCCAGATTGCCAAGAAATTGTGCAAAAACTGAATTAGTTTGTAATATTTATCTTGGGAATCTCAACTGTAAGTTGACTATTTCAGGAAGTGCTTTTATTCACTTAAAAGTGATACAGGAGGTTCTGGTTATCTTTTCATATCCCCACTAAAACTGGTAATTGAGTGTAACTGAGTGCCACTGAGTCCCGCTTAATGGTGGTAAACACATGGATAGAGGCACTAGGCTCTCCGTCTTTAGGATACGAAGTATACAGGTCCTAAACCCTTGCTCCCTGGAGATTTTCCTATGCATTCATAGCCCCAATGGGGGCCAAGCAGAGTCCAGACCTATTTTATTTGAAAATCCAACAATGGGGGGCCCAGCCCTAGCTCAGTTCTTGGGGGCCTGGCCATAGCTCAGTTCTTTAAGTGG
>NW_004524686.1:7520367-7530347 GCF_000260255.1 Octodon degus | reverse complement strand
AATAAAATAAAATAAAATAAAATAAAATAATGAAAATCCAACAATGACATGAAGATCAGTGGTTCCTTTTCTCTTTAGAATGCAAAGAGTACATGTGGAACTGCCACCCCTGCTAAAGTTTTCAGCTACATTTTCATAATCTGACAACTTCACCAAATGCACAAAGCATGTTTTTCTTTATTAAAAAATGTCAGAGATACTCTAGAAGAAATATAAAAAGAATGGATGGACAGGAAGGTTTTAACCCCTAAGATCTCCTTCTACACAAACTATTAATTCCCTTAAAATTTCTGATTCTTCTTCAAGAAGTAATTATGCGTGTTGCCTTTCAGCTTCTTCTACTTATAGCCTTAGAATGCTGGAATGAAGTAACTGATGTAGACTGATAAATTTTCATTACAAAAAAATAAATTGTTGGGCACTTTGGGGCAGCTGTTACCTGTCCCGACTCCTCATTCTGCTATTATAATGCAACTGTAGCCACAGACCATAGGGAAGTGACTGGCTATGGCTGTGTCATGGTAAAATTTTATCTAAAACATAGATGTTGAGTGTGATTTGACCTTTGAGCCACAGTTAGCTGCCTCTGATCTATAACATTCAAGGCAGAAACCATCCAAGTTTTATCTTGTCCAGTTCTAGCACAGTACGCAGAATACCTACTGGGACTCAGTCAACTGCAGGGCCAAATTATGTGGATATGCTGAGAAACATGTACATTATGGATTTCTTAGTGTGTGAAGCATAGAAAAAACCTTGAATCATAATTGCAATCCAGTCATTAATTTAATATCTGAATAACACCAAGTTCTGTCCATTTTTCCTTGATTATCTCCAGAGACAAGAAACCTTACCACGACTTAAGGTTTCTAAATCCATTGTAGCAAGGTTTTACTAGTGTGGAAGAGCATTCTTGAAAAATACAAAGAGTGGAAATAATAAGTGTTCCCACTACAAACATAACTAGCTAATGAATTTGTTAATACACATTCTACTATGTGTGTATATTTCAAAGTATCATGTTGTACATGATAAATATATACACTGTTATTTGACAATTTTAAAAACTTTTAAAATGGGATTTCGTATTTGAACTCAAATCCATCCTCAACTGATTCTAGTACCTCTAAGTCATAATTTTAAAAGAATAATAATAATAATACAATAAATGATAAGATTTCAAAACACCTCAGACTACAACCATCTTATAGTTCTCATTTTGTGAATAAGAAGTTACGGCTCAGAGAGGTTCAGAGATATGGTCCCAGTAGCCTAGACTATTTGCAACAGAACCTTCAAGGAGTGTGCTGATATTCCTGCAGATTTGTTCAACAAAAATGATGCCCTGTTTATATTTATTTTATTTTTTAATTTTTTATTTTAATGACAAAAATGATAAAATAGCAATGAAACAGTTTCAAAACAGGTTAGTAGGACAACTACAATAATTAATACATTGCATATTTTTGTCTTCATAGTAGTTATTCAGAGGACAAATGTAGACCACATACTGGTCCATAGGTCATGCTTAAGTATATACAAGAAAACAGAAATTATCCCATGCATATTATCTGACCACAGCACAATGAAACTGGAAATCAATGACAATAGAAACCACAGAAATCTCTTGCTTATATTTAGAACACTGTCTTTTTCTTTAATTCTCAGAATTAGTATTAAAATAAAATAAAATGGATGCACACTTGGTTATAGTCAGTAAGAAAGGTGGCTTTGAGCATAACCTAGGGAACAACTGACCCAGAATCAGGAGGCCTGAGCATTGTGTAAGTTCCACTAACTAAGCTAACTAACTTGGGCAGATTTTTAAACTTCTCATAGCTGAATCATGTCTTTGACTTTTTTTTTCATTACCAAGGATTGAACTCAGGGCCCTGCACTTGTCAGGCAAGCGCTTATTCTACTGAGCTATCTCCCCAACCCTCTTTGACCTTTTCTACTTCTAGGAATTAATCTTTAAAATGAGAAATGTAAAACATTTCAAAGCACAACACAGGTATCTTTTTTTAATCTCCAAAGTCCTATTGTGTTCATCTCAGAAAATATCAATTTTTCTAGCAGTAAGGAAGATGGACTTCTAAAGCAGTTTCAAAACTAAGATCTGCCACTTGCTTGTTACATAATATGGACAAGTTCAGTGTTCTTGTATATAAATTGAAGATTTTAGTACATATTTCATTAAGTTATTGTACATTTGAGAGAAAATCTAAACAAAATATATAAAAAGTCATGTTAAATAAGTGGAATTTGCCATCAACCTAAAATTCTGAGAAAACTATAAGACTGGGAGTGGGATTGAATGACCTACTAGAAGTGGAATTCCTCACTCTCTCTCTCTCTCCTACTTTTACTTCATGTAGAGAAGGCTCCAGATCTATGAGATCTGTAACTTCTTGCCATTTCAAGTTCTTCACTCATAAAGCCCAAGTTTAAAGTCATTCCCAAAGGTTTTATTTCTGAATACCAGTTTTAAAATGACATTAAAAATGATGGCCTAGTGTTCGTTTAGTGTTAATACTCAATTACTGTAAAAGTATTGGCGAGCCCCCAATAATCTACCTAAAACAGGAAACTTTCATGAATGGGGGATAACACTAAGCAAAGTTTAAAATCACTTCACATAGTACTTATTTATCCATTCTCTGTGGAGGAAAAGTGGCTTCTTTATTTTAGGAAAAGTCTATGTTATGTTCATGATACCCATTACACAACTGCATATTGAATTCGCACACATTTCGAATGATAACTTAAGGTGGGATATTGTAATTTGCACTAAAGCATCAGAAAATAGCACTAACAAGTTAGGTCAAGCGTCTTATCCACAGTAACCAGTTAGGACCAAGATCAAGCCAAGACTTGAATTCACAGCTTCTGCCACTTAATATTGTGTTAGAGAGATTCAACTTCTAGGAAATTAATCTATTTGTGTCCTTGAGAAACAAGGAAAATCAAGTAGAAATTGCATTTAATATGGTAGGTGGTACATAACATTACAAAGAATGAAGGTAATAAAAGGAAGGTGATAAAGTAGGTGTTTTAAAGAATTCTAAACACAATGAGTAAGGTTCTTATGCTCAAAAAACTTATCGTTTATAGACAAAACTAACTCATCAGTTAATTCAGTGTATGTGTCCTTCATTGCATAAACCTTTCCTGAGTACTTGTCAAGTGCCAGGCACGGAGCGAGACAAGGCCCTCATCTTCTGGGATAGAGGTTGGTGCCCTTTGTAATGAAAGGGTCAAGAAATAGTATTTCAAACTGTGTAGGTTATTTATTCTCTCTTGCCAGTATCCAAATATGAGATGGAAGCATCAATACAGCAATCGGCAATATTTAAGTGACTGACCGCACTTGTGTTCCAATGAGACTTCATTAAAACCCTCAAGTTGCCCCATGGGCTACAGTTTGCTGACACATGCTATGAGCTTTGAGATGAGTTTGTGAGCCAAATGAACAAAATGCTACAAAATCCAGTGGGAAATATGTCTTACTGGAGCTACGCAAGTGAATACATATGCTGCCTTATTGAAGCACTACGAGAAAGCTTCTTGTAGAGATGGCATTTGATATGAATTTTGAAGAAAGAGCAGGATTTGGGAGAACTCAGTACAAAAGAATTAATGCAGGGATGTTTTCACATAGAATTCCTAGGTAATGGAGTGGCAGAGCAAGGAATGGGAGATGAAGAGACCAGGTCAGAAAGGGTCTATGAGGCCATATTCACAAGTTTAGACTTCATCTTTTAGCCTGCAGTGCACAACAAGAATGCAGCAGCAGAATAATAGTATGACCAGACATATGTTTTACCTAAATTCTTCAAGGATCAATGAGAAAGACAGGCTTATGTGAGAGAGAAGAATACTAAAGACAAAAAAGCTAGGTAAGAGAATGCAGCTAAGAATCTTAAAAACAAAGGGAAAGCCATCATCCTAAGCTTTATTAGCAAAGCAAGGAAAGAAATGAATTCTGGAGAGAACTTACACTTGCACAGTCCAAGACAGTATCCAAAAGCAACACTAAGCTCTTGAGCACTTGAAATGGAGCTGAAATCAATGGCTATGCTGCCCTGAACATACCTGAACTTGTCTGGATTACAGTTGATGTGACTGAGCAACTGAGTATCTAATCAGCTTAAAATTTTAATTAATTCAATATTAAATATAAAATCCAGTACTTCATTCAGTTACTGAGAAAATTTTGAGTACATCTAGAATAACATAAGGTAGACTTTGTTCAACTATAAATTTGATAAAATTGAAGTACACACTAAGTATTTGTAGTGAATATTTGGTACCTGCACCAAGGTATACTAAAACTATAAAACATATCCCAGATCTTAAAGATTTAGCATCTTTTTTTTTCTATTGAGGTACCAGGGATTGAACTTAGGACCCTGCACTTGCCAGGCAAGCAATTATTCTACTGAGCTATCTCCTTGGCCCCATGACTTAGCAACTTAAAGATCCACTATTTCACTAAAACAATTTTATAGAGAATACATTTTGAAAAGATCTTTTAAACATATTGGATTAGGGAAATTATATCATAAAGTTAAATTTGCCTGTTTTTTCTTTAGCTTTTCATGTGAACACTAGAAAATATAAATTCACAAATGTGGGTGACATTATATTTGTATTGTTTGCATTGCTTTAGTGGGGAGTATTTCCAAGATTCTGTAATTAACTACATGGAAAAAGAAGGGGATGGGTAGTCATAAGATTAATGATAATGGAAAAAAGAGAAAGATTATTTTACCATTTCAAAACAACAATAAAAAATCAAATTATTCCCCCACAGACTCCATGTTGAGCCTAGTTTCTTTAATGTGGAGGAAGAACCAAAGTGCACCCCACACACTGCCTCTTTTCAATGCAGCACCCCGCCCGGGGTATCAGCAATGGTAGGTATGCAATGCTCAATGAACCTGACCTGATAACGATTATATTCTGAAAGTCTTGGTCACATCAAGTCAAGAAATAGGATTGTTCCTCTACCCAAGGTTTTTATAGCTCCCTGAAAAGCATTCTAAAGGAAATAGGATCCCTCCTTTATCTCTTCCTGGAGAACCAAGGATGGGCAAAATCATATTTTTCATATCAAAAGAAATATAGCGATTTTTTACCTTTCCTTAATTACACACAATAATGTTAATGTTTGACCACAGAGTTCCTCAGTCAGAGCTAAAGATAGTGGGGTATGAATTTCATGAAAAAAGAACCTGCAGTAAATAACTTGATAAAAACAAGTTATCGAAGATTATTTTGGCTCACTGACAGAGAAGAGCTGTTTGAGCAGAGATCTGGAAGGAGACAGATGGCACATTCAAGGGAGGAACTGAAGAGGATTTGATACAGTGAACAGGGAAGGATGGTAAATTTCTGTCTGACATAGATTAAAGGGATAAGAGGAGACAGTTATTACTGGAAGCCAGCAAGAACTGTAGCCATGGAAAAAAGACCACCGATATGAGGACACCAACTTTTCTCTCTCCTCTGTCCTCCATCTCCATTGGCCTATGCTAACTGAACCCACTTAAAGCCACAGGGAGAGCCAGTGCAATGACTGCTTTGGCATAGGGCATATGGCCAAAGCAGGGTCTCATAGAAGTCAAGATCGCATCCAGAGTGGCCAGTGCACAATGCTGCCTTCATTCTCCAGTCTTGATGTGCATTCTGAGAACCTACAGTGGAAATTAAAACATAGGCATAATCCATATCTGAATGATGAGGAAGTTAAAGAAAAGTGCCTTCAGTAAATAGGGAGAAAAGTAAACCCAAATTCTTATATAAATATCACAAAGTCGTATGCAGTACAACAGGATTGACTCAACATCCCTTGGGAGTAATCTAACCTTTTTTTTTTTTTTTTTCCCTGATTTCCAAAGCAGCATTTCTTCCATGATCTGGCACTAAAACTACAAAATAGAATTTTTTTTTAAATCATTGGTTCTCCAACATAAGTATTTTTGTCCTCTAGCATACCTGAGTCAATTCTGGGGATATTTTTGGCTGTCACACTGGGAGGGTAGTGACCAGTGTCAAAGGTAAGAGAGCAGAATTGCTGAGAAACAAGGCACAGTGCACAAGACACTCTTATTGCAAAGGTTTCTGTCCACAAATACCAGTAAGACTGAGACTTCGAAAATTCAAGCATTCTAGTAGATTTCAGAAAGCGAGAAAGGAAAAACAGAATGTGAAAAAAATGAAAGGATTTGGTATGTCAAACTAAAGACCTTTTAAAAAATTCATAGTATAAAAAAATTCATAGCATAGACCTGTAGCAGACAAATACGTTTTCCCCAGAATGAAGTGCTTTTCCTTGCAACAGAAAAATCACAGTAAGTCCTGAAATTAAAGTGATTTTCTTAAAATTTGCAGATGACTATTTAAAAGTGAGGCTTTAGTCTGTGAGGCTTCTCAGTAAATGTGTAATATTACTTATAAACGAGAATTTTCAGGCAACTGATATGAATATGCATTTTCTTTCACCTTACTTCCTCTTGCTTGAATCTTGGCACACATGTTTGCTGTTGTTTTGTTTTTTTTTTTCTCTTAAGACATAATCTTGCTGTGCAGCTGAGGCTGGCCTTGACTGCACTGCTTAGGTTGGCCTAAAATTTGCTCTGATCCTTTTTCTCAGCCTCCAAAGTGCTGGGATTATAGGCATGCACCTAAATGCCCAGGCCTCATTCTTGAAAGAAAAAATGACCTGCTAGGAAAATGGTCACAGAATGAAACTTTTCACAACTCTTGAGGACAATTAGGAATATTTTCAACTAACTAAAGACAACTGAACTTGTTCAGCATGGTGCGGTGGCAGGGAGGAGTATGAGGAGACAGTAAATGAATTAATTATAATTAAAGTCAACTTCTGCTCTGCTCTGTCCTACTGAATATTCACAGAGGTCCCAGTTGGTAAGTACTAATATAATGGCTATGGCAGAAAAAGGTTAAATATTGTGCCTATGGTCCAATATTTCAGTGGCAGCTGAACTGAGAACTTATCTACCCTGTTCAAGACAGGAATGCAGAAGTACTGGAAGAGTTCTGGCAAAAATTAAAATAAAAGGGAACATTCAAGCAAAATGATCTTTTAGGCCACTCTGAAAACTGTGGTTGCTGGCAAACTGAGATGCAAATTGAAAATCCACTTAAGGAATGGATCTCAAAAGAAAGCAAGGCCTTTATATCTGTAGCTAATGGCTGATATTCCACTAAATCATGAGCTGTCCCAAGGCTGCCAACCAAAAGTAAGCTACAATCCCAGGCCCTTCCCTAGGAGAATCCTGCATTTTTGTCTCTTCTTGACTTAATTTCTTATCTACCAGCATCATTCTCCTGACCCGGCGAGTAAGATTGAGCTACAGCCAATCAGATTCTCTTGTCTGCAATTCTTTGATAAATGCTGAAGCTGTGCTTTGCATCTTGAATGAGTCAGCTGATGATAATTGCTGCCTCCAAATTCACTATGTAGCTTCATAACATTGAACAGAGAAGATGGCAAAGAGACCTTTCAGCTTCATGAGAAATCACTAAAATCGCTCTTGCCTTCACAGTGAAATGAATGAAGAATGGCTGAGAAGGGACTATACTTATTGGAGGCAATTATTTTGTAAGTGGCTACCTGGTCATTATCCTCATAAGCTAAAAGGTTTGATTTCATAGCATGTATTGAAACAGAATGATACTAAAGATTGTAATTTTTCCCCAAACTATAGAATGTTTAAGAAATTGATGTTGTTATTGAACTGCCTTAAACTTTGAAACCCATGATGTTATCAAAATGTTAGTTAATCTAGCCATGGGGCTCTTTCACCAGGTGGGCAGTGGTATGAGATCACAGTAGTTTTCCACTGCCACAATCACTGGGCATTTTTTAAGTATTCAGGCATTAGTGACACAAAGCTAAACTCACCATAGTCCTTCAGGAGTTCAAAGAATAGCACAAGAAACAATATTGTGGAATAATTTTGTACTTCCAGTGCTGTCCAGTGTACAGTGAAACTGGAGATCATAAATTCTCCTCACAAGTAGTGTATAGGGGGAAGAAAACATCACTGAATAGGGAAAGGCATTCTAGTTCTTTTAGAGAAAGGGATAGGAAATAGATGCTATAGCATAAATAGAGCATGATATGTGAAAGTCCATGACTGAGGAATGGCAAGGGACCAAATGTGTCTGAAACACAGGAGGATTTCAAAAGATTTGAGACCAGGAGAATATCTTGATGCAGAGGTAACGAATAAAACCCTATGCTAAGGGATAGGGCAATGTATTTTGGGTCCAAACCTGTATTTGTAGAAGGCAAGGGCACCCTAAGGGCATTTATGTTCAATAACCCCAAAGAATTACTCCTGCTGTTAACACAAAAATTACAAATGGCATCAATACTATAAATGTGATCATTTTTCAGCACTTACACATTGTTCTATGAGTTGATATATTTTATTTCATTTTATTCTAAAAAGAAACATACCATGTCTATGTCATTATGACCATTTAGAGATCAAACTATTCCACTGAGTATTATTTTTATACACAGGTAGCTAAATCATGGGACTGGCACTGTAACTCATTTTCTTGTATTTCCAATCCCTTCCAATTAGTACCAAAAGGCTTCCAGTCCCCAGAGCTCCTTTACGGGTGCATATTTTTATTTTGAAAGACAGCACAGTCAGTGAAGTGAGAAGGAAGAAGCCAGAAAAGTAACAGAGGGAGGGCTGATTTCAATCAAGGTCACTGAAGGGGCAGAGAGAATGTGATCAACAGCAAATTCAGACAGGCAAAGTGGGATAACTTTGCACAGAAAGATACACTGGTAGGGCCTAAAGAATGAGATGGAAGGGACACACAAGTATGAAGGTTCAGAACAAGCAAGCTTATGGAGTTTACTCTGACTTCACTCTGTTAACCTGTAAGTCTAGCTGTTATGCAGGCTTACAGTGGAGCAGAGCTGGGGCTCAAACACAGAGACTGGAGACATTTTCTATGAGGAGGGAAAGGAAGACAATAGAATACATGGCTGATGGGACAAATTTAGTGGACAGTCTATGCTAAATGTACTTGAGTCATCCATCTGCCAGTCAAAAGGACTGACAGAGAAAATTCTTCTGTTACTATATCTCAGAGAGCAAATAACCTAAAAAATGAGATCCTGACCAACTATGACATTTTTGTTCAGAATTGACATAAAGAATTCAAAAGTTATGTGCTTACTGAAAATGTATAATAATAGCAGAATTCTGCCTATGTTCCTTCTAAGCAGATTCATAGAAACTGTGTTAACACTTGACCTTTAATAAAAGGGACTGGGTGTGGTTAGTGTTTTGTCGGTTCAAAAGGCTCTAACATACATTCTCTCTCTCACTTAGCTGTAGTTTTATGGCCCCTCAGGAAGAGGAACAATGTCTTTCTGCTTGAGCAGGCATACTATTCCATCTTCCTGCAAAGGAATTATACACCCTGCTCCATTTGTGATTAAGAACCATATTCATACTCAAATATTTTCTCCTTTGGGCATTTACTCCACCATTCAGGTAGCTCACAATATATTTCTCATGCATGCAGAACCACTAGCTTAAGGAGCTGAATAAAGCACTCCTCTGAATAGGGTGCCTTGAGGCCCAGTGAGTAAGACCACAGGAAGGCAAGACCATCACTGCACTCAGTTTTACTTTCCTGACCTTTCTTGGTGACATCTACATTGTGAAGCATCCACACAAGCAGGTTGTGACTGTTTCAGTGTTCTTTGGAGTTGTACGGTGAATAATATATGCATAATAGTTATAAAATATGACCTTTGGGATTAACCAATCTGGGTTCAGATCTCAGCTTCACAATTGGCTAACTAGGTGATAGTTTGACAATCACAATTTATTTATTTGGATAAATAAATTCAAATTTATGTTCCTAAGCATGAATTATTTCTCTTTCTCTTCCTCCTCCTCCTCCTCCTCCTCCTC